>NW_024882273.1:0-317500 GCF_019059575.1 Amphibalanus amphitrite | reverse complement strand
ACGGAGCACCGGCACACGTCCGAAGACGGCGCCGGCCCGACACGGCTCGACGGATAACGACCGGCAATAAGACCGGACAACGAGGCCCCGACCTGCCAATGTCAAACAAAGGGAAGCGCGCCGCCGACCGGCCGACAGCAGCACGCGCCGGCACCGTTTCCGATACCGAGCGCGCACCGTGCGTCAGCCGACGAGCGCCTATTTGTCCGACGACACGCGTCACACGTGCGCTTAATCCCATGCTGGCAGCTTCACGGGCTATTTGACTCTCTCTTCAGAGTACTTTTCAACTTTCCATCACTGTACTTGTTGACTATCGGACTCGTGGTTATATTTAGCTTTAGATGGAGCTTACCACCTGCTTAGGGCTGCATTAGCGAGCAACCCGACTCGAAGGAGGACTCGTCCGCGAGCGCGGCGATCGGTCGCACGGGCCTGTCACCCTCCACGGAACTCCTTTCCAGGAGACTTGGACCGACACCGGACACGGACAGAGCCCTCCCGAACACCACATTGCACGACGGCCTCTCGGCCGCCGGCTTCGGTGCTGAGCTCATCCCACTTCACTCGCCGTTACTATGGGAATCCCATTTGGTTTCTTTTCCTGCACTTAATGATATGCTTAAGTTCAGTGCGTAGTCCAGCACCCCCGAGGTCGAAACGATAAGAGAGCACAGAGACGTGTGGTCCGTCCGCGGGCGGGCGCCATGTTGTGTCAGGGCACGGACGCCAAACGCGCGGAGAGCACACGCTGTGACGACGCCAGAATTGGCACTTGAGACGACGCCATTTGAACACTGTCGGCCACGGCCGGTGCCACGCGCACCGGCCATAACAACAGATGACGAAACGTCCACGGCTGCGTTGATGCGCAGATTCGTCAACCGACCCTCGAGAGCACTGAGCTTGCCGACCGAAATCGGAAGCCGCCATTTGCGTTCAACCTGTCGATGATCATTTGTGTCCTGCAATTCGCAAACTGTCTCGGGTTTTACCCCGGTCTTCATCGACCCACGAGCCGAGTGATCCGCTGCCATGGGAGCCCAATGTTTAGTTTTTGAATAGGACCGAGGGCGCAGGTCCTATGTTGGCGTTCAAAAATGTACACATATGGAAGCCATAGTGACATCGTGTTCAGTACTTCCGTCCGGGGAATGTGCGTCCCGGACAGAATGACGGTAACAATCATGCACAGAAATATGCACACAACTGAGAATGATCCTTCCGCAGGTTCACCTACGGAAACCTTGTTACGACTTTTACTTCCTCTAGACGACCAAGTTTGGGCGTCTTCCCGGCCGCACGGCCGAAGCCAGCAGCCAGTCTAGGCGACCTCACCAAATCATCCATCGGTAGTAGCGACGGGCGGTGTGTACAAAGGGCAGGGACTTAATCAACGCAGGCTAGTGACCTGCGCTTACTTGGAATTCCTCGTTCATGGGGGACAATTGCAACCCCCAATTCCCATCACGAAAAGGGTTCAAACGTTTGCCCAGCTCCTCACGGAGAGGGGTGTTGAACGGCGCGCTGACCACTTCAGTGTAACACGCGTGCAGCCCAGAACATCTAAGGGCATCACAGACCTGTTATTGCTCCATTTCCTTCGGCTGGGACGCCGATGATCCCTCTAAGAAGCAAACCGCAGTCACAAGAGACTGACAGTTTCAAGTTTAATAGGCCAGAGTCTCGTTCGTTATCGGAATAAACCAGACAAATCACTCCACCAACTAAGAACGGCCATGCACCACCACCCACTGAATCAAGAGAGAGCTATCAGTCTGTCAATCCTTACGGTGTCCGGGCCTGGTGAGTTGTCCCGTGTTGAGTCAAATTAAGCCGCAAGCTCCACTCCTGGTGGTGCCCTTCCGTCAATTCCTTTAAGTTTCAGCTTTGCAACCATACTTCCCCCGGAGTCCAAAAACTCTGGTTTCCCCGGGGAAGCTGCCCGCACAGTCCGTGTAGTGACCGTTGCGGATTGCTGGTCGACATCGTTTACGGTTAGAACTAGGGCGGTATCTGATCGCCTTCGAACCTCTAACTTTCGTTCTTGACTAATGAAAACATTCTCGGCAAATGCTTTCGCAGTAGTTCGTCGTGCGACGGTCACAGGATTTCACCCCTCGCGTCGCAATACGAATGCCTCCGTCAGTCCCTATTAATCATTTCCCTTCGACTCTCAAAACCAACCAAATCGAGCCAGGGACGTATTCTCCAATTCCATGAATATGTATACAGGCATTAAGAGCCTGCTTTGAGCACTCTAATTTGTTCAAGGTAACGTCGCCGGTCGCCATCAGGCCCCTCCGAAGAACGGCCCGACGACGGATCCGGCACGATTGAATGCGGCCAGCCGATATTTGGGAGCCCAGCAGTGACGCGCGAGCGCCGCCGCCAGGCATACCGGACCGGACACGCACTGATATCCAACTACGAGCTTTTTAACCGCAACAGCTTTAATATACGCTACTGGAGCTGGAATTACCGCGGCTGCTGGCACCAGGCTTGCCCTCCAGTCGATCCTCGTTAAAGGATTCACGTTGTACTCATTCCGTTTGAGAGATCTCGGTTAACGAGACCTCTGTAAGGTATTTATTGTCACTACCTCCCTGAACTGGGAGTGGGTAAGTTACGCGCCTGCTGCCTTCCTTAGATGTGGTAGCCATCTCTCAGGCTCCCTCTCCGGAACCGAACCCAGATTCCCCGTTACCCGTCAGAGCCACGGTCAGCCACTAGCAAACCGTCGAGAGCTGATAAGGCAGATATTTGAAAGGCGCGTCGTCGGTACAAGACCGTACGATCCACACAATGTTATTGTGATTCATCGGAGAACGACCGCCACGAGGGCGATCATCGGTTTTCAGCCAATAAAAGCGCCCCGGCCGACCCGAGAGCCGGCACTGGGGCTCGGTTGCATGTATTAGCTCTAGAATTACCACAGTTATCCATGTATCACTGTCTCGGCCAGTAAATAATAACTGATTTAATGAGCCATTCGCGGTTTCACCTTAGTGAGGCTTGTACTGATACATGCATGGCTTAATCTTTAAGACAAGCATATCACTACTGGCAGGATCAACCAGGTATCTAAGACGCTCGCGCGCAGCTGCACTGCGCGGGCGCTTAGTGTCGGCGGCGTCAGACGCCGCCGAAACAGCACTCATGTACGACATGTGCCGTTCGTTTTGCAACGGGCGATCGCATTTCACGCTCGTGCGTCCGACGTGGTCGGACAGACTCGTCTCAGCGAGGGTGTCTCTGGCGGTGAGCACCGCGCGTCTCAAATTTCAGCACGTTTGCGCCGGCTGACTGTTGTCGACCGCACCCGGGCCGAGTCACCGCGGCGCAACTGCGCTGTCTCTGCTCTGGCGAACGTCTGCTCGTGGGGCGACTGGTAACGCGATGGCGACGCGCACATTCGGGCCGGCCGTCCGCCGCACGGCCACCGTGCGCGCTCTGTTCGCTCGCTCGCTCGCCACCTCACGACGATTGCCGCCACAAGTTTCAAACCGTTTGCCGTGCGCTCTTAAGCTTTACCGGCTCCCCGCTAGGTGGCGCGCGCTCCCATCGGATGCACATTGAATATACGGAGGGCGAAATTCTTGGCAGCTGTATTTTTTTGTACACTCTCTGTTGGCCGAACGCACTGTTCCGTGCTGTGCACGCCAGAAGTGCGCTGGTCCACGCGGCGAAAAGTCCGCTCGGCTCGGCGCGCCGCCAGTGGGCGACGGACGGCATCGGCCCGCGCCGCCGACGACGCTAGCGGCGCCCCAAGGACGACGTACCGGGCGCGCCGGCCACCGGGCGCCCGCCCGGGCACCCACGAGCCGCTGGCCAGCCGGCCGTAAAAACAAACGAAGGCATAAGATCAATTACAGGACCAATAAACCAGCTATGTCCGCTCGCTTCGCGTCGCACTGGGTCATAAAATGATACACCAGCACATTCGGGGTCGACCGGTGTTTGTCCCGTGCCGATCGGACGTCGAGAAGCTGAGCTATACGCCAAACACTGGCACGCTATGTCCCAATGGCATTTCCCGTGATCTCCGCCACAGGGGTGCCCTGGCTCACCGACGCACGTGCGAAGTTGATTTCATCCGGTCGCATTTTCCCACGCTCCGGCAGCCGTCTGACGTGTGCGTATTTTTCGCCGCCCGATGGACAGCCAGCATCTCCGGAAAGAGGCGCCCCGATGACAGAAGCACAAGAATTCAGCGTTCGGTCGTGCGCCGACTGTTGATTTTTCGAGTGCTCAGTTCCGATCTGCCGGCCAAAGAATGTGCGTCAGGAACGGAGTGGGTTAGGCTGAGTTGGGTTGGGTTGGGTTGGGTTGGGTTGGGTTGGGTTGGGTTGGGTTGGGTTGGGTTCGGTTGGGTTCGCTTGGGTTCGATTCGGTTCGGTTCGGTTCGGTTGGGTTAGGTTAGGTTAGGTTAGGTTAGGTTAGGTTAGGTTAGGTAAGGTTAGGTTAGGTTAGGTTAGGTTAGGTTGGGTTGGGTTGGGTTGGGTTGGGTTGGGTTGGGTTGGGTTCGGTTGGGTTCGCTTAGGTTCGGTTCGGTTCGGTTCGGTTGGGTTAGGTTAGGTTAGGTTAGGTTAGGTTAGGTTAGGTTAGGTTAGGTTAGGTTAGGTTAGGTTAGGTTAGGTTAGGTTAGGTTAGGTTAGGTTAGGTTAGGTTAGGTTAGGTTAGGTTAGGTTAGGTTAGGTTAGGTTAGGTTAGGTTAGGTTAGGTTAGGTTAGGTTAGGTTAGGTTAGGTTAGGTTAGGTTAGGTTGGGTTGGGTTGGGTTGGGTTGGGTTGGGTTGGGTTGGGTTGGGTTGGGTTGGGTTGGGTTGGGTTGGGTTCGGTTAGGTTCGGTTCGGTTCGGTTCGGTTCGGTTGGGTTAGGTTAGGTTAGGTTAGGTTAGGTTAGGCTAGGTTAGGTTAGGTTAGGTTAGGTTAGGTTAGGTTAGGTTAGAATAGGTTAGGTGTAATGACAACACAACGTATGCACTGAGATGTATAATTGATCTATGAAACTAAGTCAACTTGAGTCAAATCGTTTCATGATAACAAATGGTTCACCTTTCTAAAAGAAAGGTTCAGGGCGATACAGGTAGACATACACGAAATGGTAGCAGATATAACTTTAATGCAAACAGTGGAAGAAACAAACACAAATTGCATTAAATACTTGCTACAGCGCGCTTATTTCAATACGAAGAAAGAGACAAGGAAAATGAGCCCAGAACAACCGCGAAAATTTAAACAAGGTCATCAGCATTCGCTCACCTTCTTTCTCAATACGGACGGGTTAGGTTACACTGAGTCGTGCCATGCTATGCGGATCGAGTGAGTGTGTGTGTGCCGATAAAAAAAAAAAAAAAAAAATAGCGAGCACACGCAACATGAGAAGTCACACGCGACTACAGACACTCACCCGAGTGGTGAGCGTTGATTGGGCGAGGCGGCGTTTCTCATGATGTCGTTGACCAACAGGCGATCGGCCGCGTCAATCACCGCCACGGGCTGCTGCGACCGTCCGGACGATACACTGTCGAGAAAATGGCGAACTGATCAAGAGCCTAGTCAGCTGGACAAGGGCACACACAAAACCCATATGCTACACGGTCTCTGTAAAAAAAAGAGACCGCACGAAGGCGATACTGTGTTGATTCAAAATAACATATATGAAAACGGTAACGTTCGTCAGAGCGAACAAACTTTCAGATCAAGGGATGAGTCTCAACCGCTCGCAGTGCTCGCAGGAGTACAGCACCCCGACCCATATTGAAAGTCGTTTACAGACCGTTTGATGCACTCGCACAGCGTGAATTGTGTTGACTGGCGAAGGCGACGTCGAGCGATGACGCCGCCGACAACCAATCAGCCCGTACTCGTGTACACTTGCGTGTACCTGTCATGGGTGGATCACCAGCGTGTGCACACAAAGTATCGTGATATTCAATGGACTGGATGCTGTCTTAGAGGCGTTCAGACATAATCCATCGGATGGTAGCATCACACCGCATCTCATCACTATGTTTCACAACTAATTCAACATTGTTTTCTAATCCATAGAACTGTCAGGGACCTCGATGTCAGCAATAGTTTCTTTGTGGTCAGTTGTCAATAGGCTATTGCGCACGATGATATTGTTACATTGTACATGCCTTGTCAGGACAAGGTCCAAAGTATTTTTGCCCCGCGTTGGCTCAGAAACCCACTGTTCAAGACCCATTTGGCTGCAAGCTTTTAAGAGACATTTCGCCCTACTGGACCGAATCGCTACTATTGGTGATGCTGCTTTACCGGCACACTTCCAAGCTATTTCGGGTATGTTGAAATCTCCTACTATTATTAACAGCGGAACATTGGCCAGAACGTCAATCATTTTCCGTAATGCTGTCTTATCTTTTGGTGGTCGGTAGACTATCGCGACCGTCACACCCAGCTTGGCCAGGAGCACCACGAGCATTTCTACGCCCGGGGGACTCGGCAGCGGACGGGGCATAAGCGAGCTGCGTACCGCGCACAACACGCCGCCGCCCCGCCGCCGGCCGCGGTCGCGGCGGAACAACGTATGATTTTCAAACGCCCTCTGTATCTCACAGTCCGCCACTCGGCAAGTTAACCAGGTTTCCGTGAAGCCAACGACATCGTGGCGCCCCAGCGCTTTTGCGAGCGCCGGCAGACGCGGCAGCTCCTTCACCAGACTCCTGGCGTTGCAGTGGTACACAGAGAGTGAAGCCGGGACCGGGTTCAGCTCCACATCTCCCGTAAGTGTAACGGGCGCATAGCGGCCGATGGGCTGCGCTGTACAGCCGCTGCTGCCGCTATCATAAGGCGCAGTGGCACTCATGTTGTCTTTTATTATATACGCACATTTTTCTTTCTCCTGGCGCCCGCTCATTCTACTGCTCTCCTCTCTACGTCACCGCAGCCATGGTATAACGCATTTAGAGTATGTGCGTTATACATGATACAGTTTAACAAATGAATCGCGCCATATATGCTCGTATTGACTGTGCGGGCTCACATTTCTGCTCAGCCATGGTGCAATTCATTTAGAGTATGTGTGTTAGCACTTGATAAAAGGGAACGGGCCATTTTCACGCAGCCACCGTCTCAAGCCATGCACTGCGCGGACTTTATAAAAAAAAATATAAAGAAACCGCACGAAATGCCAACGACGAAAAGACGTTTGTATGCACATATGTGTGTGAAAACGGTAACGTTCGTCAGAGCGAACAAACTTTCAGATCAAGGGATGAGTCTCAACCGCTCGCAGTGTTTAGCTGCTCGCAGGAGTACAGCACCCCGACCCATATTGAAAGTCGTTTACAGACCGTTTGATGCACTCGCACAGCGTGAGTTGTGTTGACTGGCGAAGGCGACGTCGAGCGATGACGCCGCCGACAACCAATCAGCCCGTACTCGTGTACACTTGCGTGTACCTGTCATGGGTGGATCACCAGCGCGTGCACGCAAAGTATCGTGATATTCAATGGACTGGATGCTGTCTTAGAGGCGTTCAGACATAATCCATCGGATGGTAGCATCACACCGCTGGCCGCTCGGCCAAGTGTTACGCCAAATGTCCGACCATACCGTTCCTCTCGTACTGAGCATGATTACCATCGTCACGACCCATCATCAGTAGGGTACGGACGGGGCACGGACGCCAAACGCGCGGAGAGCACACGCTGTGACGACGCCAGAATTGGCACTCTCAGCATCCAATTGGAATTGGATGCTGAGAATTGGTGTCTACCCAGAGGGAGTGATGATTACATCAACAGCCAGCCAAGGAGGTGCTGCCACCTAGCGTACGTGCTGAGAATTAGTGCTTACCCAGAGGGAGCAGCGATTACATCGACCACTTTATAATGCCAAGGAGGTGCTGCCACCTATCCGAAATACTGAGAATTAGTGTTAACCCGGAGGTCTACATCAACAACCCATTAACGTGTAGGTGCTGCCACGTAACTGCAGGAAAGAGAACCAGTGACTGATCAGAGAGAGAGAGAGAGAGAGAGAGAGAGAGAGAGAGAGAGAGAGAGAGAGAGAGAGAGAGAGAGAGAGAGAGAGAGAGAGAGAGAGAGAGAGAGAGAGAGAGAGAGAGAGAGCAGTGATTTTGTCCACAGCCTACTGCCCGGGAGGTGCTGCGACCTACCGGCGATACTCAGAACCAGTGGTTGACCAGAGGGAGCGGTGGCTTTAATGTTGATACAGGGGCCCTGTTTCACCGGTGATAACAGCACGCTAGGGCCGCTAGGGCCATATATATATATATATATATATATATATATATATATATATATATACTAGATGGCATGTTTTGCGCTATAACTGTGCGTTTTGATAGATGCATTTGAGGGGGCATTAGTTTGGCTGTGGGAACTTATGATTTTTATTTGTCTTATTTTGTCGGTGTTGGATATTTGTTTGAACGGCATGGTATGCTGGTGCTGATTGCGGGTTGTTAGAGCCTTTCTCGTGGTTTGCCTTTATCGAACTCAACCCTATCCCACCCTAACCTACCCATACCCTATCTTACTCATAACCTACACATAGTTACCCTTCTCATACTCGATTAAAGTAACGTACCAAATTTGAGCGCAATCGGCCCAGCCGTTCTTGAGATATAAAAGCGGCCCGCTGCACGTGCGCACGCGCTAACTGAGACTCTAGATGACTTGTGCCAGCCACCCTTCTAAATTGTTCCTAACGGTGTACAAAATTTGAGCAAAATCGGCCCAGCCGTTCTTGAGATGTATAAGTGGACCCCTCACGTGCGCACGTGCAATCGATCCACCCTACCTGTCACACATGACCATGCATCGCCAGATGAGTGCCCCCTCCACCCACAGTCCAAGTTTCAGCGCAATCAGCCCAGTAGTAGCTGAGTTATTCCTAGTACAAAAATGTGCTGTTTACTGGAAGGCGCTTATTTTCAGTGTTTGGAATTCCCCTTGGAGGGCGGTGTATTGCAGCCCATGCTTTGATAGCTATTGTCAAAAGTTGAATGACTTGCCGGCCATAAGCCATCGATCGGATTTTGTCGAAAAATACCGGTAACGTCAACAAAACACGGTCACATGCTTGAGTCATTTTCACGAAAGTTTATTGACTTTTCGATAATATTTTGGGTGGATATTGGTCAGAAAAGAATGCTCTTTCCGAATATGTAGGTTTCATAGCCATTGGTCAGCGTTTTCAATACGTTTTGATATTGTAAAGGACATCGCGCTCCGCGCGAATCAAATTTTCCAATTAATGTTTCATTATTAAGGAAATGGTACGGATCATCACTTTTTATTTGTTTTGCTATCATTACACGTACATTTGTCTGCAAAATGGTACCACACCGATTTCATTCCGTCAAACCGTTTTCCAGCGGCATCCATTTTCCCGTCACAATGCACGAAATCGGTCATTTTTTCGCAACCGGGGGTGCTGTCTTGCACGTGGCGCGTGCTATACTATGAAACCATTACAATACGGTAGTTCCATCTCTCCTCTATCCAGTGGTGGCAATCCCATCTCGCTCCGGTCACCCATCCCCGAGTTATAAGCCCGGGAGAGGAGCGCTGCAGGCCCGATTTTCGCCCGTTGGCGGTTTTCGCCGTCCCCGTGTTAAGCCTATGAGAGCGCCTATTTGCACGTGCTGAAGGCGCACCCCTGGACCGATCACGCCCAAATTTTAATACAAAGGTCGCCTCAACCCACAGATTGTGCCCACAAAATTTCACGCCGATACGCGGCGCCTTTCAGGCGCAATAAGACACATAAGGCATGACGGATTACGCACGGACATGTTATAATTCATAATATAGATATATATATATATATATATATATATATATATATATATATATATATATATATATATATATATTTAACAATTAGTACAGTACGCTACAGGGATATCACAGGGAACCAGTACCGGGATAGATGCACTGCGCCACATGACACGGGCTAACTGACACATGTGGAAGTGACACTATGGAACATGTACATTTATGGTGTGCCACTTTGACCATCATATGAAATGCAAAATACGTAAACATTGTGAAATGTCTGGAAAAAGTCAAAAATATCCTGAGACGCACTACAGGAGAAGTGATTAAATATAATTGTGGCGTTTTTCCAACTTTTTTTGTGTCGTCATATTAAGTTTTAGAATAAGGACAGCGGACACCACGGCGAATTTATCTGATCTCAGGTCGACGACTTTCCTTAGACTCCATTGCGCACCATACCCTCCTTCTCGTAACGGCCAAAATACCCGCTATTTCCGCTAATGTCTACACCACGAGCCACCACAGGTGGAGCAGCGCCGCACACAATGCAGCGAGCCGAGAGACCGTGGCGACCTCTGCAGTCCATATCGCCAACCACTAGCCAGACATCTGGCTGGGCTGAATGGCTCCACGGACGGTGGTGACCTCTGCAGTCCATATTGCCAACCAACCGTCGGACAGAGGGTGGGCCGGGAGACGTAGAGGGATCTCTGGGATCGGAGAGGACGCCTTCATATGGACGCAGTGTTTCTCGTTCCCGAGTCCCCGAGTCCCGAGTCCGGGTTTCCACATTGCCCCTGTGGTCCCCATGCCGTGATAGCAATTTTCCAGCTTTATAACTTAAAGTCAAGAAGTATGATGCTTGTTTTGAAACAAAACTCAATACAACTTCTTTTATCAAGGTAGACTATCTATACAGGGACATTAATTTGGAGCATTAAGCGAATGTCCGTAGTTTTCCTGTGCAAACGCAACATAACTTTCGTCATGGGAAGAATAATAATTAAAAAAAACTCCCAGTCCCAAACGCCGACGCCATGCAGTGCTACAGCCATCTGTCGGCCAAAATGAACACTTCTAATCGGACCTCCTATGAAGAAAAAGCTTTTAAGATGAATTGATTTCAAAAGCATGTTTTTCATGCATGCGCATCGGGCGGGCCTAGCCAATAGCAACAACTATCATTGTGGAATGACGCTACACCATAGTTGGCTATACAAATTAATTAATGAAAAATCATTTCATATCTGGTCCCTATTGTGTGCTTCGACGCACTGCAACCCCGACAAGTGCTGCCGCTGTTGGCAATATGCAAAACCACTATCTCACCTAACCGTTCATAGGTGACGTTAGGGCAGCAGATTACAAACATGATTACAAACAACAGATTACAAACATGCAATAGGCAACAAAAACGGTTCACTTATTGTTATATTCTAATCCACAATTTTCATACAAGAAAAAACAAAATTTTGATTGACGTACAAAATTTAAAAAAGTCTTAAGCTATTCGCACAAAATATTCACAGCCATTTTTCCCGGCTGCTTGGAGCGGCACCGCTGCTCCCGAGGGAGCGCACCCCGTAGCCGGGTGGAGCGAGTACCGTGGGGCTGGTCGGCCTGTCCTTCGGGACGGGCCGGTGACTCTCTAGGGTGTCTGCCCAGACCAATGTCTCCCCCTAATTCCTAGCGCCCTTCTGGCTCTGAAATCCTTCTGGCCCTTCGGTCTCGTCAGACCGAAAGGGCCTAAACCAACAAAACAAAAACAAATGGAGAGATTAACCTGCGCCCCAATGGGGATCCTGGATTTCCACGCCCTGCTGGAGGGATGTTTGAACCACCACTCCCCCCTTCTAACTAACTCGGCTCCCGGGCCACGTAGCGACACGCGGTGAGCGACGTTGGAAAAAAGCGTAAAAAATTACGACGTTATGTTCACATTTTAATCAGGTGAAACGTCCTGTCACCAGAGGTGACCAAAAGGTAAAATTTCACCACTTTCCAGTCAAACTTCGACAATCTTTTACAGACCAGCACAATATGGAGCTCAGGAACACATGGAGCTACAACGCCGCGGTTCAGCGCATTCCATAGCTCTAATAACGGTCTCTCCGAGATAATGTTCTCAGATTTGGCCTAAGGTCGACGTTTTAGCATCCACGGGGAAAAACTGCCAAAATTGACGTTCATTTTAGCGGTAACAGTTTTTCTTAAATAACTTTTTGACTCATAACTTGCAATAGCCTACTTTTAGTGGCATCGTGTTCCTCTCGTCAAGACGCGGTAAACAACACGCTTCTTGTATCGAGAGTACATGAACCTCCAGGCTCCACGAATCAAACTTTAAAACAGTTACATTAAGGGCGTACCGGTTTCATCTATTGACTTCTTCAGCGCCGTTGACAACGGCGCTGAAGAAGTCAATAAGTTAAAAATAAGTTAATAAGTTAAGTTAGTAATAAGTTAATAATAATAATAAGTTAATATGTTTAAACTTAACTAAACTTAAAGTGAAAAGGGAAAAAAAGAAGGACCCGAGGGGAAGGATTCAGGAAGGATTATAGGAATTGCTTTGTGCGTTCGTATATGGAACGGGGAGATTTGAGAGACGACCTACATCACGTACACGGACACTGTTGGGGTGCAGGTGCGCGCCGGACGGCGGCTGCCTCCTCCAGCGGACGGCGGCTGCCTCCTCCAGCGGACCGGCGCCCCCAGCGGACGGCGCCCGCCTCCTCCAGCGGACGGCGGCCGCCTCCTCCAGCGGACGGCGGCCGCCTCCTCCAGCGGACGGGCGCCCCCAGCGGACGGCGGTCGCAGCGGACTGCAGCGCCGTGGTCGGCCCTCCCTCGCCAGCTGGCGATCGGACGCCAGGGCCGGTCCGGTCCGGTCAGCTCGGCAGTGCGCACCCGCTGCCGACCACGGCTCCCGAAAATACGAGCATACCTGAAGACATGGACAATGGTCAGTCATTACCATCTCCGTATAGAAAAACACTGGTCAACAACAGGGTTAAAAGTGGCCGATGCCGTGCTACCCGTGTCCGCTTCGGATGGACGGTCACGGCCGGTCAGGTCAGGTCAGGGCTAGTCATGTAAAGCATGTACCTACATACATAACATTTGGAAAACCATAACAAACCGAATGCCAACACCAAATATCAGAATACTAACAGTAAATATCGCATACAAAAATAAAAAGGTAAAATTAAAAGAAATATTAATAATATTAAATATGGGGACAGGGCGGGCCGCAGGTCAGGCGGGGTCACATGGACACGGACAGGGCGGGCCGCAGGTCAGGCGGGGTCACATGGACACGGACAGGGAACACGGCCGGCAGACTGGGCTAGGGGAAGGAATGCAATACATTCGGAATGCAAAATGAATTCCGAGAGCTACGGGTGATTACGAGCGAGCGAGCGCAGCGAGCGAAGCGAAGTCTTTTCAATATAACGGAAAAATCTCAGTATGAGCGGCCCGGCCCGGCACGGCCTGTAACGCTTTTCAGAGGCTTATAGCTCAGCAACCGCTGGACCGATTGGCCTGCGGTCTTTTTTGCTGGGTAGCCCTTCCACCCCGTAATTGACTACTTTTGATACATCTCAGTGACCGTCGTGGCACGTGCCACGTGAAAAGTCAAGGGCGTTCAAGCAGTTTTGCAAAAGTAATGATTTTGAGAAGCCCTGAGAAGCCCATATCTCAGCAGCGGCTTGAGCGATTGTCTTGCGGTAATTTTTATAGGGTAGCTGCATCCCTTCTACCAAAGGTAGGATACTCTTGATCTATGTGAGTGACCCCAACTGCACGTGCAAAATACAAAAAGAAGAGGTGCCAAATTTGTTCTCATTTCAGTAACTCGGTAATTACTGGGGCGATTTCGCTGAAACTTGGCATACAGGTAGGCACCCACCAGGCGATGCATTCCCATGTGTTGCGGTTAGGGTGCTAATGCACGTGCGCACGTGCAGGGGGCGTTTCCAGATCTCGAGAACGGCTGGGCCGATTGCGCTCAAATTTGGTACACGGTTGGGGACCGGTTAGTAGGGTGCCGTGCAAAAGTCATTTTGGACCCCGTTTGCACGTGCGCACTTGCAGAATGCCGCTTCCAGATCTCAGGAACGGCTGGGCCGATTACGTTCAAATTTGGCACACCGCTAGCGACCGGTTAGAAGGGTGCTTTGCACAAGCCCGTTGGAAGTACCCTCTCGCCTTCCGCACGTGCAGGGCTCACTATCTCGCTCGCTCGCTCGTTCTTCGCCCAAAAGGCGTTTTACTGGTACTTATCACCTCATTACGTAGTGACATCAGTAAGAAGTGTTTCAGGACGACAAGTGGGAAGTTACGGCTCCCACTGTTGTCGACTGTTAGTGATGGCGCGGCGGCCGGGTAGGCAGCATGTCGTGCCCTCTCGAGCCCTCTCTGTGCTGACGGCAGACACTCTCTGAGCAGAGCGGCGGCGGCAGTCGGGGCAGAGCCGGCCGCGAGTTTCCTAAGTGTGGAACTATTCATACCGTCGTCCGTTCGAGTGACGTCATCACTCGGCGCTGGCGGCTAGGTGCATAGATTGGCGGGTCCTTAAGTTGGCGAAGAGGCGGAGCCAGTTATCCTGCGTAAATATTTAGTCAGTCCTAATTTCAGCGAGTTCCCTAGCTAGAGAAAAAGTAACTTGTTCTACGTGAATATATAACCGGTGTAATTTCAGTTATCGTTCGTGCATTCGCCCACCTTGGAAGCATATCTCCTACGAGGTGCTTGAGTTTTGACGGTGTGGTTTGTGCACTGCGTTTCGCTTCAGCATTGAGAAAATGTCTTCAGTATTACGGCTGGTGATACTGCCTATCGGCGTTGAATGATGTTTGACACCAATAGGACATAAATTAGCAGGTAGTGCGAATTTATTATTAGCAGATTTATTAGCGAGATTATTAGCAGATTTATTAGCGGATTTATTATTTATTTTATTAGCAGGTAGTGCGGAACTATGTATAGACGTGCGGATAGTGAGTGACGCCATCTGGACCGATGCTGGAGATGGTAGCGCCACCTGCCGCCACTTAACTGCTCGCTACTTGTAACAGTGCCTGGCTGGTGCTTTGTGTTGATTGTTTGAAGCGTAGTGTAGTACCTTATGACACATAATATAAGGTCACTTTGCAAAATGTGAGGAGCATGGACGAATTAATTTGTGAGACATTGACGCCTTAGTAATACATAATTGTTCCCAACACAAGCTATGCATTAGATTTTAATGTAATTGCTCAACTTCCCATAATAACACCAGAGGCGCTAGTGCCGCGCGCCGCTAGCCTATAATCGTGCAGCGATTGGTCAGCCGACTGTGAGCCAGGACGTCACAGCCTGTAACGTCATCTCGGCGAAGCTTGCGCCAATCATAAACCTTAGGTATGGGCAGTTCCACACTTAGGAAAATCGCGAGCCGGCCGACACTCAGCAGCGGCAGTCTCGCTGCCCGCCGTCGGCGCCTGTCTCCAGCGGCGGCGACTGCGGCACAGCGCACCTGAAACAGAGCGGCCCAAACAGAACGGCTCAAACAGAGCGGCTCAAACAAAGCGCTGGCCATGGGCGCAGTAGCGCAGCCAGAGGGGGAGGTGCGAAACACATTAAATTTCGCCCCCGTTTCTGACATAAAATTTAGACATAGAATTTCAGACATAAAATATACAAAAAATTCCACCCCGCGTTTGTGCTAAACGCGAGACGGAGGTCGCACCAACCCCCCTGGTGCCGTCGAGGGACTCAAAATGGCCTGCGCCGGCGACAGGGGGACAGGGGCGACAGGTAGGTACGGAGTGGTAGTGACACAGGAGGCATCGTCCCCTATGAAACCTTTGGAGAAGGGGCAAAGGGGTACATTTTTGCCCCTCCATAATATGTGCCATTGACATGGGAATACAGCTTGTCCAACAGTGCCTTTTAACCATTGGGGGGGGGGGGGGGCTATTTATAGCCCCCCTCCCGTTTTTCTGCAATAACTTCCAAACCGCTTGACGTATCGACGCCAAACTTTCAGTACCTTCGGCTGCATCAATTTGACACCTTGTGTCAAACTATGAACTTCGTACCTACCATAGGTCAGCCGGAAATGTCGTCAGAGTGACGTCATGTTCGGCCGATTTCGACGCAAAACATTGAACCACGGCAATCACTCCCAAGCGCTCAGTTTTTAAGCTAGATCCAATTTCTTTGCATGAGAGGACTCAGAATAGACTGCGCTATCAAACTGCTATCTCGGATTTTCGAAATTCTGAAAATTTCGCAAATTTTATATAATAAAATTCAAAATTTATATTCTTACATTTTTTTTCAAAACATTTTGGACTTTTCGAAAAAACCGGAATATATGTGATAGAACGCATTATTATGACTAACTCTAGCAAGTTTTAGCTAAATATCTTCAAAAATGGCCAAGTTATACGCATTATTGCAAAAAATTAACAATTATTAGTTTTTCAAATCAATTTTTCAGCACAACTTTGACATCGTACGCCAATATAAATAGCACCATCGTGTTCCTGAGCTCAAACTGCATCCAATGGACACCTTTTTTGTTGAAAAATTTTAACTTCAAAATTTGACCTTTTTTGACCTGAAAGTGACCTGACCTAAGCTAAATTTGACTCAAAATGACCTCGAATGACACAGACGACATCAAATTCGAAATTTTTGGCCTAAATGGACCATAAAACATGTGTCACGTGCCCGACGGATGATATAATATTTTCGTGACCTGTGATGACCTGACCTTGACCTGAAAATCAAAGTACAAGTTCGGTACCCTCAGAGTATCTAGAGCATCTGTTCACGAGTGTGTGAACCAAAAATGAGCCTGATCTGAGTTGTAAGACGGCGGCCAGAGCCCAAAACGTGAAGAAGCCAAAATGCTAATAATTTTTACTTTGACATGACCTGTGACGTCATCGGTGACCTCGAGGTCAATGAAATTAGGTTTCGCTCGACAGTTTTTCCGGGGCTATCAGACGCCGTTTGAATTTTGACGATCGGCCCAGTAGTTTCGGAGTTAGGAGGGGGGCTATGAATAGCCCCCCCCCCCCCCCCAGTAGGGCGTGTTATACGCAGACCCAGTTTGGTGCCCACGTCCCCTTCCTTCAAGGACCTGAGCAAGGAAGGCGGGGGGGTCATAGGGGCCATGCCCCCCTTGGAGCCCAAAAGGGTCCCCATCACGCCAAACCTGGGGCCCCTGGCTGGCTGACACAGTAGGCACTTGGCGACACAAAGGCCCCTGCATCAGATCCTTTGATGCAGCTGCAGAACCATAATTTGGCCAAAGGAGCCACAATTTAGAGCCGTTTCGAAACCAGGGGGTCCAACGGTGTGTGCAGAAAATCAAAGTGCATGCAGCCTTTATTGTAGTTCTGAAGAAGGGCCCACTGTTAGTCTAAAGGAACCGTTATTTGCATGAGGGGCCCTTTTTGGACCAAGAGGGCATTCTGTCGGTCTGAGGGGCTCCCCATCGGCCTGAGAGGCCCGTTGTTTGTCCGAGGGGGCCTATATCAACTGGAGGGATTTTTTCCACACCTGAGGAGGTCCTCTATCGACATGACATATCGATGACGTATCGACACTCTATCTCTGTCAGTCTCAGGGGCCCTGGAGAGGCCCTGCGCTGTTCTGAGGGGCCCCTGCCGGCCTATGGGTACCTCGATCGACCTGAGAGAGCCCTCTGTTCACCTGAAGGGCCCGCTGGTGATCTGTTGCTTTCCTACTGTTGGTCTGACCCTTTTGTCGGTTTGAGGGATCTCAGATCGGATCGGATCCACTGTCGATCTGAGGTGCCCCTATCGGTTTGAGGAGGACCTCAAATGACCTAAATGGCCCTTTAGTTTGTCTGAGATGGCCCTCCGTCGGTCTGACAGGGCCCTCTGAAAGTGCAAGCTCTTTTGTCGGTCTGAGTGGCCCTTAGACGGCTTACATGACCCTCAGACAGCTTATGAGGCTCTCATGGGCTATAGGGTCCTTTGACGGTCTGAAGGACCTACGGGCCCTCAGTCAGCCCTCAGAACCGGCTGAGCGACTCTACACTGTAAGACAAGTTTAGCTCCCTTTGCGCTAAACCGGTGCTACTGGGGTGCTATTCACATGTTAAACAAATTGATGCTTAAAATAAACAGAATTTTCTAGAGCAGATGCTAAATATAGCACCACATGCTTTATATAAGCATGCTTCGGTAAATGGATTAGTGATGTCAATTTCAGAAATTTTGGAAACCGATACCAAACCGATACCGACCAAAACCACTGAGTGTATACCGAAACCGAACCGATTTTAGAAATAGGGGAAAATACCGACTAGGTACCGAATTCAGGGAATTATCAAACAAATGCTTCAAACTTTCTCAAAACATATGATAAGCATTGAAAGGAAATAATTTAAAATAGGGCAACAAAAACAAGTCAGGGAGTCTCTAAATTATTTGCACTGCAAAAAAAAAATAACTGTATTGCGTAACTATTAACAAATAATCAGGTCCAAGGCCATCTATAGAAGGTACGTAGAGCAAAATAAAGACCACTATAAGACTTCCCGTGACGAGATGCATCGAATCGATACCCATTTTATGCAAAAAATATCAACTTTGAAATTTGACCTAATTTGACCTGACCTTGACCTGACCTTCACCAAAAAGTGACCTAGGCTGACCCCAAAGGCTGCCTAACCCACATAATCGCCATGTCATGTATGTATGCCATGTATGCCATGTATATGTTACAGGCCGTATGAAAACTCAGTCCGTTTGCAAACGGCCTGGTCCGATTCAGGCCGTTTGAAAACGGCCTGGACAGCCCAGTCAGTATGCAAACGGACTGAAAAGTCAGACCGTTTGAATACGGGCTGAAATTTCAGGCTGTATGCAAACCGCCTGAAATTTCAGGCCGTTTGGAAACCGTCTAGGCCGTATGACAACTTTCGAGACACCAGGCCGTTTGCAAACGGTCTAGGCACTTTGGAAACAATCTGGTCTGCATGAAGTTATAGCTGGACAATGTTGAGTTTGTTGAAGCACGACCGTTTCATGACATTACATGGCACCATGAAATCCTGGTCAGGAAGAGATTAGCAGAACTGAGGCCCGGCCCGTAGAGCGCCCGGTCGACCCGGGCTTCCCCCGGAAGTTTCGCCTTCCACCGCAATGGTCAAGTATTGCCGGCGTACGCCACCGGCCAGCCGCCGGCGGTCGACCGGGCGCGGTGAGGACCGGGATATGATGAAGTTTTCATATAACACTATCATAACCCCTACCTAAATTTGTCTTGGTTCTACCCCGACTAAACCCTCTATCGTTTATCCCTCGTCCGTACTGGTGTTTTTCCAGCCGCGAACGTATATGGGGTGGGGGTGGGGGGGGGGGGGGGTCCGTTGGACCCCCCCTTGCCGTTTCGCCCCTGATTGAGCTAGAGCTTCGCGGAAAAAACGAGCGTGCTGCCCGTGACGCGAGGAAGCTGATGATACCCAATGATACCCAATGATGATGATACCCAAAGGTCCTAGGTCATCGGTTGACCTTCCAGGTCAGGTTAATGACCCAAAAGTCGGGAAAATCGTGGCCTGTTAGACAGGCATCGGTAGGATTGTGATTGCAGGATTGCAAAATCCTGATTGCATTCCTTTTTGGTGGATTGCACCTGGATTTGAAATCCATTCCAAAAAACAGGATTTGATTGCGGATTGGATTGCATCATACTTCCAATTTTTGCAATCCAATCCGGATTGCAATCCTTTCCTGGGGCAATTAGTCATGTCTGATATTTTCCCGATCTTAACCCGCGCCCAAGTGTGGGGGGGTGTTTGAACACCCCCCTGCGATTTTTCGCAGATATCTCAAAAACGGCGGCGCGGAGCGCCGCCGTTTTTAATACACCTTATCATGCATCAATTCTACACAGGTTGTGAAAATTTCAGACCAAGGTCATTCAAGGTCAGGTCACCAGGTCACTTGAAGTAACCTCACCTCATAAAAAGTTTCAATGTCTGCCATAGCTACACCGAGTGACTGATCGCTTTGAAACTTACAGCGATTGATGAGGGTAACAGTATCTATAAAATGTATATCTCAGAATTTTGATATCGGTGACCTAAGGTCAGGTCAATTTTGCGGCCTCCCCATTATAAGTCAATGGGAGAAAATTGAAAAGCGTCTGTTTTGCACGAACGCTATTCTAGACACTCTCAAACATCGAGATGTAGGTAAAATTGACACACTGAACCGGAAAATGGCAACTGTGACCCCTCGTTATGTCCCCGAGGTCATCTCAGGTCACGAACAGAATCTAACAGTTTTTCGCTAATAACTTCTGATAGAGGCGTGCTAGAGCGCTTCAACCGCCTTAGATGTGTTCAGCTCGACGTTGCGGATCGACTGATATGCAACATGACCTTTTCCGGTCAGGTCATGACCTTGACCTGAGGTCAAATTTTTAAGTTGACCTTTCAAGGTTAACTTATATTTCATTCGACGCGTCTCTACGAGAGGAACACGATGCTGGCAAAAATAATAACATGGCTCTTTTGAGTCAAAAGTTATCGCCGAAAAACCGATTTTCGTAAAAACGGCTATTTTTGGAGCTTTGCCCTCTGGAGGCTAAACCGTTGACCTGAGGTCAAATCTGAGACCATTACTCAGAAAGGTCTGTAAAAGGGCTATCGAATGCGCTTTTCCGCGGCGCTGTAGCTCTATCGGTTCCCGAGATAGCCGTTGGCAGTTTCCAAAATGTTGAAATAGTCAACATTTTACCTTTGGTGACCTCTGGTGACCTGACCTTTGACCTGACCCAAAAAATGACCGAAGTGTTTTCGTCCTTATTTTGGACGTTCTTTCGATTGCCGCTTACCGCGTGTCGCTACGTGGCCCAGGAGCCGAGTTAGAAGGGGGGTGTTCAAACACTCCCCCACACCAGGTCGTGGAAAATCCAGACTGACACTGGGGCGCGGGTTAATAGGCCTAGAATGATGTGCAGCCGCTAAGTTGTGCAATGTGCATCGACGGAACTAACTAGAATACTGCCGGTTGCCATAGACACAAATTATCCCAGTCTCAAGGCAAAGTTGGCGCTGCGCTGCTTGCATGACAACACGGGGCCGGGCGAGAGGCGAGAACTAACTACGCCACGTTAAATGGCGGATCCAGAGAGAGACAGAGGGGGGGGGGGGGGGGCATAGAGAAAAGTGAAGAAGGTGCGTACCTATTTGCCCATATTTCCATACACTATGGAACATGTCGAGGTGAGAATAGGTAAGCCCCTGGTTTAAGAAAACAAGACCGCCATTTAATGACGTACACGGACCGCTTTCTTTGTGCGCCCCTGGCCGCTGCCGTCCACCCGCGTTTCAAGCTGACGTGGACGGATGATGAAGTGGTTCGGACGCGTGCCAAGCGGCTCCTACAGGACGGTATTTCACAGATTCAGCTCATGGAAGTGGAAGAAGCAGCTGGTGAAACCCAGGGTGATGCTGATGTGGACGATCCTGATGTGGACTTATTCTTTCCACGACCATGCTCATCCACGCGTGAGTCTGTGGAGGAGGTTGTTGATACGCACCTCCACGGACGCGGCAGTGCCCTCCGAGATCTCCACGAAACTGTGGAGAAACTGTTCCGCAAGGTAAACACCACGCTCCCATCCTCCGCCGCAGTGGAGCGCCTGTTTTCGCACGGAGCAGGAATATTCAAGAAGAACCGGTATAGGCTGAATGACGACACATTCGAGATGCAGCTGATGCTGAAGCTCAACACAACGTAGTGTGGTCGGCAGTGGTCGGAGAGGACAGCCAGAGATAGTTGACTTGCAGTTATAGCCAAGTGTGTCAAATACATTCACGATTTGACGAAATGTGTTTTGGTGTTTGATTAGTGCTTTGAAATGGTTTGTTGCGGTTGAAAATTATGAGATCGGCTTCATCGGCTTAATGTACTTTGCTATCAAGGGCTTTACATCGAAACTTGAAATATTTAAACGCTTTTAATTTAAACGCTCAAAATAATATACGCTGATGAACTACATAGGAAGGGCAAAATTACGTTTTTGAGGGCGAGTTTTAACCCGCGCCCTGATGGGGGGCCATTTTGGCCCCCCCTGTGGTTTTTCTTAAATAGCGAGAAAACGGCGGCGCGCTGCGCCGCCAAATTTTGGGTACCTTACCGGGAATCAATTTGACACCTTCACACAAAATTTCAAGTCACAGTTCACCTCGGGTCAGGAGCTATTGAGGTCAAACTGAGGTCATGTTCGAGTAAAAATGAGCAAAAAACATGACATCTTGAAACGCTCACCAATTCTACAGTTAAGAAGCAATTTTAAAGTTCTTTATGTGGTTGTGTAGAGAAAAGACGGCGCTACAAAACTGCTTTCTCGGAGTTTTGAAATTTTGGGTTTTGGACCCCCAAAAATTAAAAAATTGTTTTTTTTAGAAAAACTCTAAAAATTTCCAATTTTTTTCGAATTTCGAAAAATCCGGAATATATGTGGTAGTCCCTATGCTCTCCGATATACATACCAAATTTCAGATCGATAGCTCTTTTTTTGGCCAAGTTATAGCGAAAAAACTATTTTTGAACTCAATGTGTAGCAATTCTAGACCACGTAGCGCAAAACGGAGACCACCATTAAACTCCCCGTGACGAGCTGCATCGAATCGATACCCATTTTATGCAAAAATATCATTTTTGAAATTTGACCTCATTTGACCTGACCTTGACCTGACCTTGACCTGACCTTAACCAAAACATAATCTGAACCGACCCCAAGGGCTGTCTATCCCACATAATCGCATTTGGCATATAAAATGGACCATAAAACATGCATCACATGATATTTTTAATTTGTGACCCTCAGTGACCTGACCTCTGTGACCTGACCTGGTATCAGTGACCTCAAATAGCAAAATATGTGTTTGACGAACATTTCCCCATCGATGATTTTCAATGAAATGCATTTTACTCGATTTTACAACGCATTTCTTGAAATGCCTGTAAACGGTGAAAATTCGACCTTTGACCTGACCTGTGACGTCATCGGTTTCACCTAGGTCAATGAAATTCGGTCACAAGGTAGTTCCTCATTGGGGCTATCCAACGCCGTTTGCCGCTTGTCGCTATGTTGCGTGGTTCTCGAGATCTTAGGGGGGGCAAAATGCCCCCCCCCATCAGACCGCGTTGCTCGGCAGACCCCATCAGGACGCGGGTTAAAAATATAAAACACTGGTTGGGTAGAGGTTTAAATGTGGGGGTGTTTGAGGCAAAAAATATTTCCCATAAAATACCTGTGCCTTAGATAGGAATTACTCGCAAGACTAGGTACTAGAAATGGGTGATTTGGGGATGGAGGCACGGCCCTATGCACCCCTCCCTCCCTCCCCCAGATCCACTAGTGCACATAATAATACAACAGGATTGCAAAAAAGGATTGCGGATTTGATCACAATCCAAGTGAAAAAAGGGGATTGCGGGTAGGAATGCAATCCACTTCGGCACTAGGAATGTGGATTGGGAATGCAATCCTTTCAAAAAGGATTTTACCGATGCCTGCTGTTAGAACGTCGTAAAGGGTGGCTGCTATGGGTTTTTTTCGGGGATGCTGATCACGAATATCATGTTAGTTATGATCATAGATGATGTCTTCATGCATTAAGCCAGGTCGGTTCAGGTCAGGTCAGGTCAATCAGTAAGGGTTTTGCCGGGTATTCGTAGTAGATGGCAACCGCCTCTGACAGCCTCGTAACATGTTACGAAGGCACTAAAACTACTTCGTAAATGTTCAGATGGTTGCTAAACTCGAATTCAGCTCCAAAAAACTAGCCTAGAAACATGTAAAACTCGAAAAAGGTCAATGACCTGACCTGACCTTCCGGTGACCTTGACTCCCGCCCTAATGCATGGGAGCAGCATCATATCCCATGTTTGAACGCTTGAAACCACGAAAAGACTGCAAACGCGCGGCTAAAGCCCGCGCCCCGTAGGGGGAGGGCCGAAACGGCCCCCCTGTCCTTTTCCGTCGATATCTCCTAAACGGCTGAAGATATCGCCACAAACATTCAGGACCCCTCCGGGCATCAATTCTACACATTGTGACCAGGCGCGCACACAAGATTTTTGAATGGGGGGGGGGCACGACCTTCGAACTGGGCCGTTTCGGCCTATAGCATCTAATTTATTACGTAAAACATTTCATTAATAAACATTTTTGCAAGTCCCTCAGAAATCAGCCCCGGGCAGCGACTGATTGCCGGCCGGCCGACCGGCCCCGGGTGGCTAGAAGCAGGGGCCGGTCACTGTTTGGCCCGGATGTGTAGGAGCGGGAGCAGCACTCCTTTTTCACGTATATTAGATGGCATGTTTTGCGCTATAACTTTATGTTTTGATTAAATTGGTTTTACGGATTCATTATGCTGGGTTAAAAATCGTTTTATTGGTAGTATTTGGGTCCTTACCCATACCCTACCTGCCCATACCCTATCCTGCCCATACCCAACTTCTATCCTATCCTACCCATCACCTAACCATACTCTGCCCTGCCCATACCCTGCCCTGCCCATACTCTAACACTGCCATTACCCTACCCTGCCCATACCCTACCCGGGCCATACCCAACTTCTACCCTATCCTACCAGTCACCTAACCATACCCTACCCTGCCCATACCTACTCTGCCCATACACTATTTAGGCCATTACCCTACCCTGCCAATACCCTACCCGGCCCATACCCAACTTCTACCCTATCCTACCAGTCACCTAACCATACCCTACCCTGCCCATACCTACTCTGCCCATACACTATTTAGTACTCATACCCTAGATGGCCAGCTTTCGGTATATTGATCTGAGAGTAAGAAAGAATGCTTTGTTGCTGAGTCGATCCCTAACGGTACGCCAGCTCGTTAAAATGTAACATTCGCATCCCTCTCGGCGGTTGCCGGCTGGCCGAATGCTACCTAGGGACGAATTCGGGCGAAAAACTTTGTAGCTGACCAGCCGCGAACCATCCGCCGTCGCATGTTGAGACTGGCATCTTATCCACTCGGCCGCGCTGTCAGCGGGAGAGGGGCGAGTATTAGACGAATATAAAGCACACGGTAATATTACCGCGCCGCGCTGGCCGCGTTCAAGCCCGGCCGCCGCTCAACCGGTAAAAATGCGTCGAAAACGATGTAATCATTGCTCTGTTTCTTAGAACCCTTGATGACTTTTTGAAAATATTTTGGGTGGATATTGATCAGAAAAGAGTGTTCTTTCGATCTGGGGTAGATTTATAGCCATAAGTCGACGTTATCAATACATTATGACGGTGCAAAGGTGAGCATGAACGTAACACGTCAAACCCTCAATTTGTAAGCGTTTAATTATGAAGATGTGCGAGTGAATGGGCAAAAATATATATTTTCTGAACAGTTCAGATCCTCTTGTAGTCCGCAAAATGCATCCCGTGTCATTCCAATGCATCGTTTTCAAATGCCAACGTTTTTCCTGAAATGTGTAAAAAATGCCCGTTTTCTCGAGATTAGAGGCTATTTCTTTGCACGTGGTACATACCTAAGAAAAAAACTTATTGCATACGATAGACCAATCTCTTCTGTATCCATCAGTGAAAACCGCATGTGGCTGCGACTTACGGTTGCCGAGATATAAGCTCGGGAAAGGAGCGCTGCAGGCCCGATTTTCGCCCGTTGGCGGTTTTCGCCGGCCACGTGTTAAGCCTATGGGAGCACCCTTTTGCACGTGCCGACGGCGCACCCCTGGTCCGATCACGCCCAAATTTGAATACAAAGGCCGCCCACGCCCACAGATTTGGCATGCCAAATTTCACGCCGATACGCGGCGCCTTTCAGGCGCAATAAGACACATAAGTCATGACGGATTACGCACGCACGCACGCACGGACAACTTATAATTCATAATATAGACTAGATGGCATGTTTTGCGCTATAACTTTATGTTTTGATTAAATTGGTTTTACGGATGCATTATGCTGGGTTAAAAATCGTTTTATTGGTATTATTTGGGTCCCTAGCCATACCCTACCTGCCCATACCCTACCCTGCCCATGCCCAACTTCTATCCTATCCTACCCATCACCTAACCATACTCTGCCCTGCCCATACCCTGCCCTGCCCATACTCTAACCCTGCCCATACCCTACCCTGCCCATACCCTACCCTGCCCATACCCTACCCGGCCCATACCCAACTTCTACCCTATCCTACCCGTCCTTACCCTGCCCATACCTACTCTGCCCATACACTATTTAGTACTCATACCCTAGATGGCCAGCTTTCAGTATATTGATGAGAGTAAGAATGCTTTGTTGCTGAGTCGATCCCTAACGGTACGCCAGCACGTTAAAATGTAACATTCGCATCCCTCTCGGCGGTTGCCGGCTGGCCGAATGCTACCTAGGGACGAATTCGGGCGAAAAACTTCGAAGCTGTCCAGCCGCGAACCATCCGCCTTCGGATTATGAGACAGGTATCTTATCCACTCGGCCGCGCTGTCAGCGGCAGAGGGGCGAGTATTAGACGAATATAAAGCACACGGTAATATTACCGCGCCCTGGCCGCGTTCAAGCCCGGCCGCCGCTCAACCGGTAAAAATGCGTCGAAAACGGTACAATGATTGCTCTGTTTCTAAGAGCCCTTGATGACTTTTTGAAAATACTTTGGGTGGATATTGATCAGAAAAGAGTGCTCTTTCAATATATTAAGGACTTTTAGCCATAAGTCTACGTTATCAATATATTATGATGTTGTAAAGGTAAGCGTGCCTGTTTCACGTAAAACTCGCAATTTGTAAGCGTTTAATTATAAAGATGTGCGAGTGAATGGCCAAAAATATATATATTCTGAAGAGGCCAGATCCTCTTTTAGTCCGTGAAATGCACCCCGTGTCATTCGAGTGCATCGTTTTCAAATGCCAACGTTTTTCCTGAAATATGTAAAAAATGCCCGTTTTCTCGAGATTAGAGGCTATTTCTTTGCACGTGGTACATACCTAAGAAAAAAACTTATTGCATACGATAGGCCCATCTCTTCTGTATCCATCAGTAAAAACCGCATGTCGCTGCGACTTACGGTTACCGAGATATAAGCTCGGGAAAGGAGCGCTGCAGGCCCGGTTTTCGCCCGTTGGCGGTTTTCGCCGGCCACGTGTTAAGCCTATGGGAGCACCCTTTTGCACGTGCCGACGGCGCACCCCTGGGCCGATCACCTTCAAATTTTAATACAAAGGTCGCCTCAACCCATCAATTCGGCATGCCAAATTTCACGTCGCTACGTGCCGCCGTTCCGACGCAATAAGACACATAAGGCATGACGGATTACGCACGGACATGTTATAATTCATAATATAGACTAGAATATGGTAGCGCTTATGGTTGGCAGTCATGACGCGCACGTGACATTCATTTCTTAAATTTCTTAAATAACAGGTTTTAGGGGCCGATTAGTGGGCAAATACATTCAATTAGCTGTTAATAATAGATTATACAAACATTCAAAAATCTACATCACTCAATTCTAGCCAAAATCACGCGGTGCTCCCAAGATTCGAACTCACGACCCTCGGATCCGTAGCCCGATTCGCTACCGACTGCGCCACCGAGGACCGCGCGCCGACCATCGGAGAGTCGGATCGCGGGTGCTGGCATGCAGAGAAATCTTTACCCTGTACGCCGTAGAAGATCGGCTGGGTTTCGTGAAAAATGGTAGAGGAATTGTCGAAAGAAAATTCATCGATCTATCATTTGAGACTAAGAACCATTGATTCCTTCAAAGGTTGACCGAGATATCGCTCGCCGAAAACAGGCCATTTAACATGTAAACCCTATGGGCTGGTAGGAAATGTACGCCGTGGAGCAGCAGTGCTACCAACTAACTTCGGCGGGGGCCGGGCCTGCCTGCCGAAGCCACCGATCCGGTTTCGTCGAAAAATACCTGTAACGTTAACAAAACACGGTCGTATGTTTGAGTCATTTTCACGAGAGTTTATTGACTTTTCGATAATATTTTGGGTGGATATTGGTCAGAAAAGAATGCTCTTTCCGAATATGTAGGTTTCATAGCCATTGGTCAGCGTTTTCAATACGTTTTGATGTTGTAAAGGACATCGCGCTTCGCGCGAAATACATTTTCAAATAAAAGTTTCATTCTTAAGGAAATGGTACGGATCATCACTTTTTATCTGCTTTCCACTGATTACACGTACATTTGTCTACAAAATGGCACAAAATTCATTTCATTCGGTCAAACCGTTTTCCAGCGGCATCGATTTTCCCGTCACAATGCACGAAATCGGTCATTTTTCACAACCGGGGGTGCTGTCTTGCACGTGACGCGTGCTATACCATGAAACCATATCAATACGCTAGTTCCATCTCTCCTCTATCCAGTGGTGGCAACCGCTTCTCGCTGCGGCCCCCCGTTGCAGAGTTATTAGCGCGGGGAGCAAGCAGTGTCGGCCCGATTTCGTCCGATGTCCATTTTGGCCGTTTCCTGTGTTAACCCTATGGCGCACGCGAGCGCGTGCTGACGGCGCACCCCTGGGCCGATCACCCCCAAAATTTAATACAAAGGCCGCCCACGCCCACAGATTCGGCATGCCAAATTTCACGTCGCTACGCGGCGCCTTTCAGGCGCAATAAGACACATAAGACATGACACACGGATGGATGGAGAACGCACGGACGACTTATAATTCATAATATAGATTCGCGTATTTTTTTTAGGCACATCGACATGAAATGTCATGATATCTGGTACGATGCGGGATCACAGACTAGTTAGAGATCCAGCTTATAACTTATATTTAATGTTTAACCGATGAATCAAATCAACAGGACTATGTACGATGCATGTCGGACACGTACCCAGAATTTCGCCCAAGAGGGGGTCACCTGCTGGTCACCTGACCCCGGGCCCGCGAGTCACCCGGGGGGGGGGGGGGCGGGGTCAGCTCAAGCAAGGATGTATCCAGGACCTTTCGATGGGAGGAGGGAGGCACGGTGGGTCCAGTCTCACTGGCAGACGGGTCTCTTTAAAACGGTCTTTGCATGAGAAAATGTGGAAAATTGGCAAGTAAAAGTATCATTTACGCCCGAGGAGTGTGCCTAATGTACACTAATGCCTAATGTACATGGTATTTTACGAGCGAGCGAAGCGAGCGAGCTCCTCAGAGTCACCGGTGTGTGGCGCGCTCAGAGGTGCCAGTGAAAGGCCGTCAGATGCGCTGGTGTTGGGTCCTCACAGGCGCCGTTGCGGGGTCTTAGGGCTTAGAGACACTAGTGGGGCCATCATTGGCATGTGTGTGGCCCTGCAAAATGGCCTGCAAGTGGAAAGTGGCCCTTCATAGGCTGGCAAGAACACTCAGAGGCTGGTAAGAGGCCCTCAGAGTCACTGGTATGTACGTGGCCCTCACAGGCGCCGATGTGGGGACTCTCAGAGCCGCCGATGTAGGCCCTTAACCCTCGCCCGCACATGCCATTTTCCCATCCTAGAACGCACATGGGGGGGGGGGGTTGCCACCCCCCCCCCCGCGCCATTTCGCTCCTGTTGGAGATAGAGCTTAGCGGTAAAGATCAAAAAGATTCTTTGGGAAGAGACGAATCCAATGATTGAAATCCAAAAATTTTGCCCACCCAGTGAAAAATCCTTAGAGGAGGCCCTGCCAGTTTTACCTTCTCAGGTCAGTCATTGGCCTTCCAGGTCAGGTCAAACTAAAAAATGTTGCTGTTTTGGGTCACCGTTGAATATCAAGTGCGCTGCTTATCATATACCGATAACGATGCCGTTTTCTGGTGCAAAGCCAGCTAGAACCTCTTTGTCACACTACCCGACCAGGTTTTTGCTGCTAAGGTCATTTCGGGTCAAGTTAGGTCAAGGTCAATTATATGTGTTTGTATGTCTGTGTGTGTCTGTGTGTATACTGATGTGTGCACCGATTGGTTATGTGTCCATATTACATGAAATCATGATCTGAGAAGCTTTTACCAAAAATGCAGTCAAAAAAACTTCACAAAAAGTAAATTCCGCTTGCCTAAAACGCAATTATCTTAGATGACCTAGGTTGACCTTGACCTTGACCTTGACATCTGTACATCGTCGAACAACATGTTCCATGATAGGTGGGAGGTAAGACTGGCAAAAAAGGCCGAAATCAAGGTGTCAAAAGCTCACATGGCCCATAGCCAACGCAAGATGTTGAGAATTGGCCATTTGGGTCATGACATGACCTGAAAAACAAGGTCATATCTCCGAAACCAAAAATCACAGAAACTTGAAATTTTCAGTGGACGTCAAGAAAGGATAGAGGAGCAGCTATACGAAAAATCAGCCTTCTAGCTCTAAAAATGTTGAGTGCAGAGCAGAAAGACTACCTGGGGGGGTGGCAACCACCCCCCCCCCATGTGCGGGCGAGGGTTAAGATGAGCTGGTGGGGGTCCCTTGGAGGTGGCGCGAGGGCCTCGCAGTTGCCGTTGTGGGTGCCTTTAGAAACACTGGTGTGGGCCGTGTGTCTATCACAGACGGATGTGGAGCCATACATAGCAGCCAATCCCTCGTTGGCCGTTACTAGGGCCCTGAGCGGCCGGCGAGGTCTCTCTGAAACCGGCATTGGGCCTTTATGAAGATAATTGTGGCTACATAGGAGCCAATAACGTGCCCCCACAAGCCCTGTGGTGTCCTTACGAGTTGAAGTGCGGCCAGCGCGAACCCTCTGCTACCAACTGGCGCCGTAGGGCCCCTCGGTTTCGAAGGAACCCTAAACCCGAGAACGGGCACGTACCCCCTCGCTCCCTTGCTATGTCACTGAATCCAAGTGATCAGGGACCCTTTAGGTAACCAGGGGCGTTTCAGATGACCAGGAGTTTTCAATTGATCAGGGGCCCACCAGGTGACCATGGGCCCCTCTGGTAACCAGGCCTTAAGGGGCCCTCAGATGACCTCAAAGGGTTCTCAGATGGCCTTAAAGGGTCCTCAGATGGCCTCAAGTAACCAGGGACCCCATCAACAACCAGAGCCCCTCAGTAAAGGGGGGCCACTCAGGTAACTGTAGGAGTCCCGCAGATAACGAGGGGCGGCAAGGTTTCTCAGGTCCGTTTTTGAGAAGGCTCTTATTGACTCAGGTGCGAGCCCTTTGCCATCAGCAGAGAGCCCTTTCAAGCCTTTTGAGGGCCGTTTAACGTCTCTTGAGTTCCTATTGAGGCCTTCTAAGGGCCCTTTGAGCAGTCGAGAGGCCTTTGAGGCCTTTTGAGGGCCTCTTGACGTCAGCTGAGGACCGTTGGACGCCAGCTGAGGACCGTTGGACGCCAGCTGAAGACCGTTTTTGGGCCTTCTGATGGCCATTAGACGCCAATGGATGACCCTCTGACACCAACTGGGGCCCTCTGACACCAGCTAAGGGCCCTTTAAGTTTGACGCTAGCTCAGGGACCTCTGACATCAGCTATGGGGCCCTCTGACGCTAGCTAAAGGCCCTTTGACGCTCTTTAAGGCCGTCTGAGGGCCCTTTGAGGTCTTCTAATGGCCCCTTGAGGCTTTTTGAGGGCCGCTTGACGCCAACTGAGGACCGCTGGACTCCCGCTGAGGATCGTTTGAGGCCTTCTGATGGCCATTTGGCGCCAGCTGAGGGCCATCTGGCACCAGATGGGGGCCCTCTGACACCAGCTAAGGACCCTTTAGGGCCTTCGGAGAGCCGTTTGACGCAAGGGCATGGCCCTCTGACGCCAGCTCAGGGACCTTTGACACCCTTTAAGGCCTTCTGACGCCCGTTTGACGTTAGCTGAGGGCCCTTTGAGGCCATCTTAGAGCCCTTTGAGGCCATCTGAGGGCCCCTTAAGGCCATCTGGGGCCCTTCGAGGCAGGGATGCGGAGCCGTGGAAATTTCAGACGGCTCCGGCTCCCGCTCCGGCTCCGGAGAAAAAAATCGGCTCCGGCTCCGGCTCCGGCTCCGGGTGAAATGTTATGGCGGCTCTGGCTCCGTCTCCGGCTCCGAGTAAAATGGCCCGGCTCCGGCGGCTCCGGCTCCGGCGGCTCCGGCTCCGACTCAGTACATCCCCTATGCAATCAATTAAATACGGGTGGAAGAAAAATTGGATTGGTTATACGCGTTACTCTTTGCCATGACCAGCTCACCGCGTCCCCGCGCAAACGCACCTCGGAGAGAACTGGCAGAACAAAGGACTAGGAAGCGATGGCATTGGAAACGCAGTCGCCGCGAATCGGAGTTCACTGAACCATCGTAGGCTGACACCCGTCTCAGCTGCATTGGGGGGGTGGGGGGTGGGGGGTGGGAAGAGACGGTGCTGGGAGTCGCAGTCCACTGCACTGGCTTCAAAACAATGGCCGTCACCTAATGACCGGTCCTCATGTTCTGGGGATGCAGTAGACGTGGGGGGGGGGGGGGAGGAGCAAACAGGAAGTGATTGGGTACTGTGGGATACTGGGGATATTCGGCTTTTTTCATTCACTTGATGGCCCATGACGTACTATTGGTCTCAAGATAAGGGCCCAGGCGACCTGTAGTTTTGATGCGGTGAATACCCTTACCCTCGCCACAACTCGGGCCGAGTGCACCCCTCCTCCCAGCCAGCGCCACCCCCACTCGAGTTGTGGCGAGGGTGAGGGTATTCACCGCATCAAAACTACAGGTCGCCTGGGCCCTTATCTTGAGACCAATAGTACCATATGTTTTACTGCCTTGTACTGTCAAACCGAACTAGGTCAATTATTTTTTCCCTCTTCAAAAAATAAAAAGGAGCCGGAGTCGCCCCCTTTTTTGGCGGCTCCGGCTCCGGCTCCGGCTCCGGGCTATATTGTTTCACGGCTCCGGCTCCGGCTCCGGCTCAGGGCAAAATATGCCGGCTCCGGCGGCTCCGGCTCCGACTCCGGCTCCGGCTCCGCATCCCTGCTTCGAGGCCATCTGAGGCAGGGCTGCGGAGTCGGAGTCGGAGTCGGAGTCGGAGTCGGTCGGAGTCGACAGTTGTGACCGGAGTCGGAGTCGGAGTCGGAGTCGATTTTAGAAACCCGAGCCGGAGTCGGAGTCGGAGTCACCAAAAATCTGTCGACTCCGCAGCCCTGCTAGGTCTGCGGAGTCGGAGTCGGGAGTTGCAGTCGGTCGGAGTCAACAATTCTGCCCGGAGTCGGAGTCGGAGTCGGAGCTGGTTTTTGAAAGCCGGAGTCGGAGTCGGAGTCAGAGTCGCCGAAAATCCATCGACTCCGCAGCCCTGATCTGAGGGCCCTTTGACACCATCTAAGGGCCCTTTGACACCAGATGAGGGCCCTATGACGCTAACTGAGGGCCGTTTGAGGTCATCTGAGGGCCCTTCGAGACCATCTGAGGGCCTTTTGAGACCATCTGAGGGCTCTTTAAGGCCATTTGAGGGCCCTTTGTACACGGGCTTCGGTGGTCTAAGGATTAGTTTGAGGCCCATTTGAGGCGGCCTTCGGCCGCCTCAAATCGAATTCAGCTCCAAAAACTGGCCTAGAAACATGTAAAACTCGAAAAAGTGAACCGAGGTCATCAAAGGTCAATGACCTGACTTGACCTTCAGGTGACCTTGACACCCACCCTAATGCATGAAGGCAACATCATATCACATGTTTGAATGCTTGAAACCACGAAAAGACTGCAAACGCGCGGCTAATGCGAGCCGACATACGCCGATTCGCGATACCGGCCAAACATGGTCTCGAAAAGTAGGTCACAGGTCAAAGGTCATTAGGGTCAGGGTCATGAAATTTTCAGGGTAGGTGTAAAATTAATTAACGCGAGGGTACTGAAAATTTCATCGCGATCGGCCGCTTTTTACGCGAGTTATTCGCGAAAAACCATGGGGGGGGGTCCGTTCGACCCCCCCCCCCTATACGGGCGAGGGTTAAGCAACCAACAAACGGTAAACAACACTAAGCTAATTTATTTATATTTATTTTATTTTATATTTTTAAAAATTCCAAAGAAACATTTTCACTGTTGAACAAAAATCTTGATCTTTTTTCATTTGCCTATAATGACTTTTGGGACCAAAATTTTTCACATTTTTATTTTTTGAAAATAAAATTCATGTCATTGCAAATCGACGTGCAAAAAATTAGAAAGGTGTTCTTTCTATAAGTTCCTCATTTTCCCGCAAACAAAATGGGTTTCGGAGGGGTTAATACGACCCCAGCACGCCGTTTCGCTTCTAATAGAGCTAGAGCCTTGCGGGAAAAATGAGCGTGTGTGCCGTTACAAGTCGCAGCGATTGGTACCCGATTTTAAGGTCTCAGGTTAACCGGTAGCGTGTGAGGACAGGTCAAGTGACTGAAGTTACGGATTCGGTTTTTAATAAATAACTTCGCAAAAAATGGCCGCAGAGCCGCGATTTTGGCATCATTCAGTTTGCCTAGCTCAGGTGCGTCGAATGGTGTACTTTTGGTTAGGGTGAGGTCAACTTAAGGAGTTGACCTCGGGTCAAGGTCAGGTCAGAGCCCCTCAGGTCACGAAGCTGGGCAAAGGGTATCATATGGCACATCATTCGATTCGGCAGCACAACATCCCTAGAAAGTTTTAGCAGTTACAATGTTCCCGACATTTGGGTCGCCAGCCTAGCCCCGGAATGCCCATCCAATGAACTAGGACCTTCCAAGCGTCACCATACAATCGGGTACTATTTAGTCAGAGAGGGGACGCTAGTAATTTCCAGGAACCTCTAGCTCTATCAAGATCTGAACGGTGGGGGGGGGGGGGAGGGTTCATTGACTCTTCCTCTTTACGTTAACGGCCGGTAAAACACCTTAACTGGCGATAATTTAGCCATTTTTTTATAGTAAAGGACGGTAACTAGAGCATTGAAAAAAACTATGGTAAATATGCCGTTAACATCAATAGCGGCGGAACACCTTCAATTAAGGAGGGGGGGGGGGGGGTGCACTGCCGACTTTTGGTCCCATTCTTTCCATGCAACGCCCATAGGTCTAATGTTAAAATTCCCAAATCAAGGGGGAGGGGGTGGGCATGGTGCCCTTCCCGTTCCGCCGCCTATAGTTAACATGCAGGGGAGAGAGGTTATATTGCGCCATGTTCTTTAATGCGCCACACCTTCCTCCTGCCCAAAATTCGATTCGAACGAATACTCGAATGTGTGCATTTACTTCACCACAAATAACTCGCTCTTATGCCGGTCCATAGGGGCAGGTGAGGTGTCTCATTTTTCTCGCAGACCTTTTTTGTGATTTCCTCTATTTTCTTACGCGAAACAGTCTATTTCGACCTTTGCTAGTGTCATGGTTTATCTTTGAGATAGTAATTCAACTAATAATCATTGTTAATTGCTCGTTTAATGGTAGTTTTAAAAGTTTATCACCACAAATATGTCGTCGCCATATTTGAAGCTCATGAAAAATGTGTTCCATTCGTAATTGCGCCCACCCTATTTGCGCCCTATTCTTCAACCCAGAGAAACAGCATCTGGTGGTTGGGACACATTTCATTGAACACTTTGATTATTAGAGCGCTCACCTTACCATTACCTTAGCCTTCACAGCATAAATGGTTAATGGGCTGACACGTTCAAATAGGCTACTTAGTTAGGTGGCAAACCGTTGTTTTTAATAGGGCGCTTTTACATGAGAGGCATGGGCGCTTTTTGATGGGGGAGTCCGTAAATGCGCCCTTTGCAGATGTGCCGGAAAGCTTTTATCTTGTTAATTTGTCTGGGTGTGATACAAATTGGGAGTTGTTATTTGATGCCAAAATAACTGAGGTACAATTTGAGATACCTATCATCAAACATGACAGCTGGTCAACTTTAGCCGCAATAGGCCGATATCCTTAAGGTGGCGCAATATGACTTATCTCCCCCACATTTGTTATTAGAGCTGAACCCCTGCCGCAGTATTGCGTCGGGTGTGGACAACTACCGCCATCTGTTGACGGCGATACAAGTTCGGTTACTGCGGGACAGCCTAACTTCAGGCGCTCGTCACTCGCGCCATCTATGGAGAAGTCTACGAAACAGAAGTACGCCTTACCTCAGTTATGCGTTAGAGCTGAATCTCTCTTTGGTCTTATACCAATTTCCTTACCGTTTTTGTATCATCGTCAACCAACTGTTTGCTCTAGCCAATTGCTCTTCGAGTTTTTCGAATGGATGCAAATGCGATTTGAGTTTGCTTGTTTGTATTTGTTGTTGAGTGCTGATGTGTCACGAACTAAGGCCGCCACCACTAGGTCAGCTGGATTAGCTGGGCGAACACGGCGAACAGGGCGTGGCGCAGTTTTGAGGGACGACGGTGAAAACAGGGCGCCTGGGGCGATTTGATCAAGGTTCGTGAAATTTACACGTGACGTTTGGCATATAGAAGGCCCATGGAGCGGGAGAAGTTCTAAATGTCACGTGACTAATATGCCCTCCGGCGCCCTGTTTTCACCGGCGTCCGTTTTGGGACGGCGGTGAAAACAGGGCGCCTGGGGCGATTTGATCAAGGTTCGTGAAATTTACACGTGACGTTTGGCATATAGAAGGCCCATGGAGCGGGAGAAGTTCTAAATGTCACGTGACTAATATGCCCTCCGGCGCCCTGTTTTCACCGGCGTCCGTTTTGAGACCGAGCTGGGTCCTTTTTTGTCGACATTTTTGTGGCCAAATTGACGGGCAAGATTTGGTGAGTGACTGTATTGCACTGATGTCATGTTTAGTTACCCTCGTATGTCATGAAATGTCACTATCAGACTATCAGTCATGTAGAAACTTACTTTCTATGTGTTTTGTGAAGGTCAGGCATTGGATCTGATGGATGCTTTTCCCCACCCAAACATGTCCGTGCATATATCAGATTTGGTAATTGCATGTTACTTTCACAGTAACCGATTGGCTGAGGATGTCAAGATAACTGGTCGATGAGCCACTGAACGATGACTTAGCTGAATACAAAGGAAGATTTTAGGCATGAATTTTGCTGATTCAATCACGGGCAAATCACAGTTAAATGGCCACAACATTTGTTTTTGTTTCGTTGGGTTAGCCCCTTTCGGTCTGACAAGGCCGTTTCAGAGCCGGAAGGATGATAGGAATAAGGGGGAGACATTGGTCTGGGCAGGCACCCTAGAGAGTCGCAGGGACTGAGCCTATCCCGAAGGTCAGGCCGACCAGCCCCCCCCCCCCCCCCAAGTACTCGCTACACCCGGCCACAGGTGCGCTCCCTCGGGGGAAGCAGTGCCGCTCCAAGGGAGCAAGCAGCCCGAATGAGATAAAGGTGCCTGGAAGCATGCTTTAACATGATTTCAGATTGAATTTAAATGAGGGCAGGCGGCCAACCACACATATAGTGATTCATATGAACGATAAATACCACGCAAATAGTGAATAATCGTGAGCTCCCTACATTCTTTTAGTGGTTTTCTGATGGAGAGTCAGACGCCAATGACGTCAGACAGCCTGACAAATGACCAAACATCTGACTGGAATCAAAGGTCAGGTAGGCCAAATTTCAGCTATCCAGCTCAAACGCATTCCGAGCAATCGGAAAACGGTTTCAAGAGGTGGCACAAACCCCGTACCATGGACAGCGAGGGCGAAGGAGGCTGTCCAGAGTCGGAGTCGGAGTCACGGAAAATCCACCGACTCCGCGGCGCTGGGCGGAGTGCCGTGACACCGGTCTACACTGGAGGACGCCTGCAGCGTCGCTGGACCGAGCTGTCAGCCGGTGCCCACCATGTGCTTGATGGTGCTGCCATCTAGCTGCGGAATGAACAGGTCAGCTGTGACCAGAGGGCGCCTCGGTCGGGTTACAGCGCTGATATAGCGATCAGACAGGCAGGACAGAGTAGAGGGAACATCTGACATCAGGAATGCGATTGATCAATGACTGTAAAACAGTACACCCAGGTGAATATATACGGCCGAGCATGACAAATGGCTCCAGATCAGAATAGGTCTCGATACAACATTACGGAAGAAAATGGCACTTGTGACTTCCACAGCGATAATCAAACCTCCGCTTCTATCCCAAACTTCTTACCTTTGCTAGTTTGGCCTTGTGGTGGCGGGATCACCGTCTGGCAGGGCAGCGGCTGAAGGCCCCTCTCCGGCTCTACCCGGCGCCACACCAGCACTCCACCACTGTGACGGAAGGCAGCACGGTTGGAGCGGTAGCACGCGGTTGGAAAGGCAACACAGAGGGCTGAACGGACGGGCGCCTTGCTGAGGTCGTCCAGACGGTAGCGCGTGCTGTAGTAGCGTCACTGAGACTAGTATCAGGTAGTCCAATCAGGTAGGTAGATTCAGGGCAGACATGTCCATGGATCCGAGTGATGGATCTATGATCTCAGTGGATCTCGAAGCAAAGTACAGGTTGGGATCTATGATCCCTACGGATCCGGCGTGAAAAATATGTACATCTTGGATCTATGATCTCATATGATCTGACGATAAATTTAGAGCATGGATCTATGATCTGAGTGGATCCCATCATGCACTACATTTGAAACCATGTTTTAAAGGGTTTCTATGTCAATAAGTGACACAAAACTATGGATTATGACGTGCGATTACATAAAATCACTAAAACAGAACGCTTGTAAGTTGAAACAAGTGCTTTTTGGGATATGTGTTGACAAAAAATAATTGAGGATCCATGATCTCACTGCCCACTGGATCTCAAGCAAAAAATGAGACTCGGATCTGTGACCCCTACGAATCTCTCGATAAATTACATAGCTGGATCTATGATCCCGTCGAGTCCGAGGTCAAGTTCCGTGGGATCAGATCCCAGATCCATTTTCTCGTATCCATGCACATGTCTGATTCAGGGTATATTGAATTAAGGGGTAAGACCAAGTTAAGTAGGCATGATCTCCGCAATTCTCTTGTTTTGTAAGTCGGTTTTCATAATCACAATATGATTTTTGATATCATGAAGTTTGTAGGGGATAGTGGGGCAAAGCGGCCACCCATCGTTTTAGCCCTCCACAGCTTTAACGATGGGTGGCTTTAGCGTTTTAGCTTTAGCGTTTTAGGAGCTGGCTTCCGGTGGGCCGGTGCAAGATTCTTAGAGATAAGGTTGGGACACTAGTCACGTGATCCTTTTTCCTGCTTTTCCCAACCCTCCTCTCGATTTTCATAAGCCTTGATTTATTGTTGAAACACTTTGCAGAGAGGCGTTTGTAGTTAATTTATTTACAAAAACTAATTCAATAATATTTGAAATTAACCAGCACATTTTTATTCGCAATCTCAAACAAAAGTTGAATTCATTCGCGTTTCATTAAATTTATCAGCTGGCAACCATCACCCATCGTCCTCGATGTAGTCGAACTTGGCGCACTCGGATAGTGCTCGAAATTTGTGACGCTTACTTGTTGCTATGGCGACCGGGTAGTACCTACGCTTTTCATTCGTCAACAAGTGCTTGCGGTCACACTTTTGAATACAGTCTTTATGCGTCAGTTTGTGTGACGCGTCATATCTGAAACATATTTCGTGAGGCTCCAAAACCATTAAATTCATCTCCTTCAAAAAAACTGTTTTGTAACATTTTTGATATCTTTTTTGGGCTTAATTGCTAGCTCCATTCAAGAGAGTTAAGCGTCGTGAGGAATATCATCATGAAGATTATGAGCATATTTGATTGACCGAATCCTCAATATAATCTGAATGAAAATGACAAATTAGCAAAATTCGGGTATATTCGATCACAGATCTTTGTCAACCGATACCAGCAGGCGCCACAATTGTAGATGTCAAAATACTTTTTGTTCAGTACACATGCACAACAGTAGATATATCCTCATGAAAAAGATTTATGGTTGGTAATTAATATACCCGAATTTTGCTAATTTGTCATTTTTATTCAGATTATATTGAGGATTCGGTCAATCAAATATGCTCATAATCTTCATGATGATATTCCTCACGACGCTTAACTCTCTTAAATGTGCAAACGTTACTAATGACCATAAACAAGCGTTAATAGAAACCATCAAAAACTCTGAAAAACTAGCAACCATGCAGGAGCGCCTCAATTTTTTGACAACTTGTCGCAAGAATCACATCATGCCAAGTTTCATTACAAACAGCCTTAAGCCAGTCACGAAGATTTTTTCGAGCTAGTGCAGTACTGCAAAAAAAGACAAGACAACTTCAGTAAGCAGTTGCTGAATGAAGCCATCCGTGAGACCCATCGTACACTAGCGTATTTGCATCGAGAATGTAACAGACTAGCTGCAAAACGTCCTCAGTATCTTCACCCACTGAACAGCTGGACAGTTGAACAGGCGACAAGAATCCACGGAGAGACAGCAGCCGCCTGCAGAAGAAGGTTAGCCAACAAGTACGAACGGCTTGTGCGAAGACAAGATGCAGCTCGTCAGACTCCCGATGACGAGGTACAAGAAGACACACAAGACAATGGCCGACTACTTAACGCAGCAGCAGCAGCAGCAGCAGCAGCAGCAGCAGCAGCAGCAGCAGCAGCAGCAGCAGCAGCAGCAGCAGCAGCAGCAGCAGCAGCAGCAGCAGCAGCAGCAGCAGCAGCAGCAGCAGCAGCAGCAGCAGCAGCAGCAGCAGCAGCAGCAGCAGCAGCAGCAGCAGCAGCAGCAGCAGCAGCAGCAGCAGCAGCAGCAGCAGCAGCAGCAGCAGCAGCAGCAGCAGCAGCAGCAGCAGCAGCAGCAGCAGCAGCAGCAGCAGCAGCAGCAGCAGCAGCAGCAGCAGCAGCAGCAGCAGCAGCAGCAGCAGCAGCAGCAGCAGCAGCAGCAGCAGCAGCAGCAGCAGCAGCAGCAGCAGCAGCAGCAGCAGCAGCAGCAGCAGCAGCAGCAGCAGCAGCAGCAGCAGCAGCAGCAGCAGCAGCAGCAGCAGCAGCAGCAGCAGCAGCAGCAGCAGCAGCAGCAGCAGCAGCAGCAGCAGCAGCAGCAGCAGCAGCAGCAGCAGCAGCAGCAGCAGCAGCAGCAGCAGCAGCAGCAGCAGCAGCAGCAGCAGCAGCAGCAGCAGCAGCAGCAGCAGCAGCAGCAGCAGCAGCAGCAGCAGCAGCAGCAGCAGCAGCAGCAGCAGCAGCAGCAGCAGCAGCAGCAGCAGCAGCAGCAGCAGCAGCAGCAGCAGCAGCAGCAGCAGCAGCAGCAGCAGCAGCAGCAGCAGCAGCAGCAGCAGCAGCAGCAGCAGCAGCAGCAGCAGCAGCAGCAGCAGCAGCAGCAGCAGCAGCAGCAGCAGCAGCAGCAGCAGCAGCAGCAGCAGCAGCAGCAGCAGCAGCAGCAGCAGCAGCAGCAGCAGCAGCAGCAGCAGCAGCAGCAGCAGCAGCAGCAGCAGCAGCAGCAGCAGCAGCAGCAGCAGCAGCAGCAGCAGCAGCAGCAGCAGCAGCAGCAGCAGCAGCAGCAGCAGCAGCAGCAGCAGCAGCAGCAGCAGCAGCAGCAGCAGCAGCAGCAGCAGCAGCAGCAGCAGCAGCAGCAGCAGCAGCAGCAGCAGCAGCAGCAGCAGCAGCAGCAGCAGCAGCAGCAGCAGCAGCAGCAGCAGCAGCAGCAGCAGCAGCAGCAGCAGCAGCAGCAGCAGCAGCAGCAGCAGCAGCAGCAGCAGCAGCAGCAGCAGCAGCAGCAGCAGCAGCAGCAGCAGCAGCAGCAGCAGCAGCAGCAGCAGCAGCAGCAGCAGCAGCAGCAGCAGCAGCAGCAGCAGCAGCAGCAGCAGCAGCAGCAGCAGCAGCAGCAGCAGCAGCAGCAGCAGCAGCAGCAGCAGCAGCAGCAGCAGCAGCAGCAGCAGCAGCAGCAGCAGCAGCAGCAGCAGCAGCAGCAGCAGCAGCAGCAGCAGCAGCAGCAGCAGCAGCAGCAGCAGCAGCAGCAGCAGCAGCAGCAGCAGCAGCAGCAGCAGCAGCAGCAGCAGCAGCAGCAGCAGCAGCAGCAGCAGCAGCAGCAGCAGCAGCAGCAGCAGCAGCAGCAGCAGCAGCAGCAGCAGCAGCAGCAGCAGCAGCAGCAGCAGCAGCAGCAGCAGCAGCAGCAGCAGCAGCAGCAGCAGCAGCAGCAGCAGCAGCAGCAGCAGCAGCAGCAGCAGCAGCAGCAGCAGCAGCAGCAGCAGCAGCAGCAGCAGCAGCAGCAGCAGCAGCAGCAGCAGCAGCAGCAGCAGCAGCAGCAGCAGCAGCAGCAGCAGCAGCAGCAGCAGCAGCAGCAGCAGCAGCAGCAGCAGCAGCAGCAGCAGCAGCAGCAGCAGCAGCAGCAGCAGCAGCAGCAGCAGCAGCAGCAGCAGCAGCAGCAGCAGCAGCAGCAGCAGCAGCAGCAGCAGCAGCAGCAGCAGCAGCAGCAGCAGCAGCAGCAGCAGCAGCAGCAGCAGCAGCAGCAGCAGCAGCAGCAGCAGCAGCAGCAGCAGCAGCAGCAGCAGCAGCAGCAGCAGCAGCAGCAGCAGCAGCAGCAGCAGCAGCAGCTTGCACCCCAACCACACAGCCAACAGGTACAGCAAGGGGGATCTCAGGGCGAGCCTACAGGATCGTCCAACGGGCGGAAGGACGCTGAGGATGAAGCTAGAAACGGCAATCTTGCCAAGCCGCATTTTCCCAACCAACCGACCAGGCAGGCGGGCCCCTTGAGTAGGGAGGCCGAACGATCGCTCTTGGGTGTGAAACGTAAAATAATGGCGATATATCGCAACCATCGTCCTGGTGACCTCAACTACACAGCTAAAGCCAAGGCCGAGCTGAACGCGCTTAAGCAGGACGATTGTGTAATTGTTAAGCCTTCAGACAAATGTAAGGGCCTAGCCATCATGGATAAGACAGATTATTTGGACAAAGCGCAGGTGATCACAAACACTTATGAAAAGATTGATCGCAACCCTACTGCTAAAACAGAGGCTAGCACCAAAAAGGTCATAGCACAAACACTTAAAGATAAGGTAGGTCAAGACATTGTGGACATCCTACGCCCCCACCATTCTCGCTGCGCAGAACTATACGGCCTGCCTAAAACTCACAAGACAGGCATTCCTCTGAGACCTATTGTGTCTGCCATAGATGATCCTCTGGATAGGCTATCATGGCTATTAGAGCAGGTCATTTCCCAGCTACTTCAGTACGTGCCTGCCCACCTTAAGAGCACTGATGATTTTTTATCTAGGTTGAAGGAGACCTACCCTGCCGGCCTCCCGGAAGGGAGCACAATCTTTAGCGTGGACGTAAAGAATCTTTATGGCAATGTGCCTACCGGGGAAGCGATAGACGCAGTCATCGCGCTAATCGAGGAGCACCGGGCTGATTTGAACTTATTTGGACTAGACACGGATGACATCAGAACGCTGCTACAACACTGTCTCCAAAACAACTACCTCAGGTTTGGGGACTCGTACTTCAAGCAGACCCAGGGCCTGGCTATGGGATCCCGCATCGCTCCAACCCTAGCAGTTGTGTTCATGGGCTCACTCGAGAAGCAGTTTTGGAATCACCCTAGGGGTTTGAAGCCGAATACCTACATGCGCTACATAGATGATGTGTTTGCAGTATGGACACACGGGGCAGAGAGCTTATCCGAGTACCTAGACTTTCTAAACACGAAACATGATACGATCAAGTTCACGATGGAGCGGTCTGATGCAAACAGATCTCTCCCTTTCCTTGATGTACTAATTACAGTAAAGGACAACGGCACGTACACTACACAGCTGTACATTAAGCCCACTGCCGCAAAACTTGTCCTTCACTTTCAATCGGCCCATCCATTCACGACCAAAAGGGCAGTCCTAACAGGACATGTCAAAAGAGCCATTCGGATAAGCTCCGATATCCCAAGTAGGGACAAGAGCCTGGAGGCGATCACATCTCTATTTAAGATGAACGGGTATCCAGCTAAGCTCATCAAAAGTGTCATGTTAAAGGAATGCTCTCGTGCAAACAGGGGGGTAGCTAGGGTACAGAGGGACAAAAGGAAGAGCAGGGGAACAGTTTACGTCAAACTACCTTTCATAAATGATGAAGTGGCCTCCAAGGTCCAAAAAGTGCTGAAAACATCAGAATTTCCCATTCTTGCAGCATGGACAAACCAAAACACACTCAAAAGACAGCTAGTGCGGTCAGCTCTCAAAGACCCACCGTGTCCTTCAGGCAGACAGCACTGCCACGCTTGCCAAGCTGGGCTGCGCGGAAAGTGTCACACGAAAAATGTAGTGTACGAATTAAAATGTAGCCTGTGCAACAAGACTTACGTAGGAGAAAGCGGTAGGCCAATACGACTGCGATATAACGAACACTTACGAGATGGCACCAACAAGAAACTAGGCACACCAATGGGTGAACATTTCGCGCACGAGCACCCAGACCTGACCCCAACGGACACGACTCTGACAGCACGCATCGTACGCAAATGTAAAGATGAAGCTGACAGGAGGATTGCTGAATCCATCGCCATCCGCGACAGGATGCCAGCTATTAACGATAACAGCACCTCTTGGCAGCTACTTCCAAAGTAGGTTAGCTTTTTTCACGAGCTTACCACGTTAAAAAGTGACTGCGTATATTACTTTTGTTTTGCATACATGTTGTATATGTCCTAACTTTGTCCAGGGTATGAGTATAGTAAAATGTAATATGCTCATATGTACTCATTTATGTATATAATGTTCATTTATGTGCAATATGCTCATGTAATTGCTCATTCACTGTGTACAGTAGGTCTATTAAAAAAGTCCCCAGCACCAGTGGGCGCTGCCTTCGCTGAGCCGAACCCCCGTCTGCCTGTCCCATATCGCGCCGGGCTCAGGTCAGGTAGGGTCAGCGGGACCGCTCGGTCCGGCCCGCGGGCGGTGGACGGGCGGCCGGTAACGCTTTCCGCCAGCCAGCTGTAGAATCCAACAAACGGGACGGCCACCGCTCAGCGCAGCGAAACCGGTGTTAAAGAATGGCAGTAGATGTTCATGGCCACAATGATTATGAGACAGTCATTGTTAGCCCGTGCCCCACAGGAATGCCTAGACTCTCACGCCCTGTTGGAGGAGAAATGGGGATTGAGCATCATTCTTATAACTCAGCTTTGGCATTTAAAGGAAATAGTTCACTTTTAACATGGGGTTTTGAGCTGGAATAGCAGTTTCGTAGCTTGAGCTGAGACTAGCACAAATCAGGAGCTTTTACGGCTCAACGATCACCCTAGACGAAGAAATTCCATTTCTCGTTCCGAAAAGAGTGCCTTGTAGAGGAATGCGTGCCTTGCACAGGAATGCAGCCACGTCATCGTCAGCCAATCAGCGTGCTGCTTACAGCCAATGCAGTATTCGTAGGTTTGAGCTACGCAATATGATTGGTCAATGCGTAATAAGCTTCCGCGTCAAACATTATTTTACATAGAATATAGTTCGCCCTATATTAACCCTATTAGTGGCAGGCTCCTGGCTACCCCATATTAGTGGCAGGGGGGGGGGGGGGCTGTTTACGACCCCCCCTTGATATCTCGAGATCTAACCGGCCGATTTTCAAAATTCAAACGGCATTCGATTTGGCTCAACGAAATCTACATTTCTAGAAAAAATAAAATTAAAAAATGTCAATAGGGGGGTAGAGGGGGGTAAAAAAGGGCAAATTGCAGATACATTTTAGACTGTTTATCACGGCCAGGTTTCTGAACCAATCTTAACGCAACTTTTGCCGATCGATAGAGAATGAACCAGGAATTCACATGGATCCTAAAAATATGCATTTTCAAAAATCATAGGCGGATACAGATCATTGAGATTGGGGGTACACAAAAAGTATAGTAAATAAGGTTTTTGTTGGTACTGTTTCTAAAAAGGGTGGCAATGGTCTTGTTATGTTACAATTTTCTTATGAGAGAACGACTAAAATTGTATTGGTCATGCATAGGCGGTGTCAGGGCACCTATGTTGGGAGGTAAAAAATAACCCCCCTTTTTGGACGCCTGGATCCGCCTATTATAGCAAAAACGTGTCAAAAGAGGATGCACAATAACTTTGTATATGTTATCACATGATACCTTTCATTCACTGTTCGTAAAACTGGTGCAGCATCGTGATCTTCGCCCAAATGACTCGCTTCACGAATAAGACCCCCCAATTCTGGAGCCGCCCCTGGTAAAGTTATGAACTTGAAATTTTCAGGGAATGTGCCCAATTTAGTTTTAGGAAAAGTCAGAAAATTTCAGCATCGTAGCTTCAGCGGTTTCGGAGATATTCCCGAAAAACCTGAGGGGTGGATAAAAACAACCCCTCCTGCCACTAATAGGGTTAAAAGAAAGAAAATAATTGTTTTTACAAAAAGGTTTTATTTTATTTCATGATTATTTTGAGCATAAAAAATCATAAATCAATAGCAAAATACTGATTCCAGGAAAGTGGACTGTTTCCTTTAAGTGACATTCGAAGTAGCGTCAAAAGTAGCAAAAAGAAGAAGAAAAAATACTTCAGCCAATTTTGGACCGGGTCATAGCCAGAGGTCATGTCACTAGAGGTCATCGATGGTAAAATTTTGCTTAGACAGGGTGCGTTGCGCGCATTGGTGCATTGGGTTTCCAATTTCCATGGAAACATCAACAGACTCGGAAGCTCGCAACAGGGGCGCGGGAACTACTTTCCGACTGGGGGCACAACATAATAGAGATCAACCTGGGGTCCCCTCAAATCTAGTTTTCTCACCGGTTTTAGGCCACTTATTTTTCATCCCTCGGCTTTTTCAACAAAAAAGAAAACATTTGCAAAAAAGTGTGGTATTTCGTCTCAAAGCTGTGGGGGCACCGCCCCCACGGCCCCAGAGTTGGGGGGGGGGGCAAGCTGCCCCCACTGCCCCCCCCCCCCGGCTCCCGCGCCTATGGTTCGCAACGCTAGCGTGGAGCCGAATTCATATCAACCGCCGCAACAATGCAGCAGCGCAGCGCAGCGTGCTGCAGCGCGGGGCCGTGAAACACCGCCCAGGGCTATCCATGTGTCAGGGCAATCCAACCCACGTGATGGGCTCGGCCCCAGCGGAGCATGAGGTCCAGGACTCCCGCCCAGGCCCCCTGTCTCCCCCTAATTCCTATCATCCTTCCCACTCTGAAATCGACCGAAAGAGCCTAACCTAACACAGCAATCAGCTCGTTTACCGCTATGTCTGAAATCTGAATAATATTGTCAGATTTAATTAGGGTCAACGGCTAAGCATGTAAATAACAACAACTGCCACCATCGGTATTATGAGGAAAAGCAATTGCTTTCCACAAACACTTAAAAGTTTTTAGCTTAAAACTTGCATGAAATTAATTTTACCAGCCTCGTGTTTCTCTTATCAAAACGCTTCCAATGAATCAAAAGTTGATCTTTAAAGGTCATTTGAAAAATTTGGCCTATGTTCAAAGACATGACCTGACCAGAAATGGTCATAATGCATAGCAGGATATAAGATCCGTATCGTGGAACTTTACAAACACTTCAGATGATTTCATAAGTCAAGCATGTCTCTCTAAAAAGTTAATTGTTTTCAAAACGGACTTCGCTGAGGAAAACTAAATATTATATAATATTATATAATATTTAGTTTTTCTCAGCGAAGCCCGTTTTAATAAAACAATTAACTTTTCAGAGATTTATTAACCTGAGGAAAAGAATAATGACGCTTCGGCAACATTAAGCATGTCTATCAAAAATAATTATTACATGGCTCATATGTAAGCTGGGTGTGTGAACATGCTTGCGAATATGTTGAACGCAACTGATAATGTTCTGTTGGCCACAATTTCTATATTTAATTTATCCTCCAGAATTTCTTATTTTTGTTAATGACACCTTGACGATGTCGAGAAAAAAAACGCTCAGGAGATTTATCAGCCTGAGATACATTCAGTATAAGGAAGGTTCAAGGGTGCTAGATTCCTTCCGTCCTCACTATCCTCAGGAAAAACCAATCAACATCGCCCCTAGTCTTCATGCTTCCCTCTCTGGACTGGAGGTCACCCCACCAACCAACCTGTAGTTGATGTCGGATCCATTCCAGGACACATAATCCTCTTCGGGTGACCGTTTGGAAGACGGCTGGACCGCCCTGACAGGGCAATCGTCCCACGGGAACAGTCTCGCTTCCGCAGATCACTGTCGCTGGCTCGCACAACCCAATTTATACTACACCACAGCCTAGTTATGTAATAGCTCAGCTCGTTATGTTCTGTTACAAGGGCCTTTTCAGACCGAAAAAGATGGCCCCCAACAAAACAAACAATTTTCTCATTTAGTATTGTATCTCATCAAGCACCACATGTTTTCAGAGTGTTTATTATGCGTTCCGTCCAAAAAAGTGCAGTTCAATTTTCTCCCATTGACTTGAGCTTTGAGCGATCTCAAAATTGACACGGCCTCTCTGTCAACAATGTCAAACTTGCAAAAAAACGTTTCACGGTTTCAAATACATATAATGTTGCCCATTAGAATCGCTGAAAGTTCTGAAGCGATCGGTTAGTCGGTGTATTTAGATATGATGAGCACATGAACTTTCCTTGAGGTAATTTCACTTGACGTAACCTGATGTTATGACCTTGAATTGGGCGAATATGAATTGGGCGGGAAAAAATGGGTCATTTGAAATCTTAAAATGCTAGATTTTAACAAAAACTGCAAACACTATCCCGGCCAAATATTGAGTGAGAAGGGAGCGATTCCCCGACCCCATGTTTAGCTCCTATAATTGAGCTAGCTGCTAGAGCCTCGCGAAAAAAAAAAACGAGCGCTTGCGTCGTTACGTGACGCAGCGACTGGCACCCCATTTTAAAATATCAGTGACCTCTTAGGGCAGGTCAAGGGCCCCAAGGCATTTGATCGGTTCTTGGTATATAACTAAACGCATTTTCGTCATTTCGATACAATCGTGTTTTCTGTTCTCAGACGCGTCGATTTATATGCTTTTTTGTTTAGGTGAAGCAATTTAGGATGTTTACCTCAGGTCAATGTCATGTTAGGGCAACGCAGGTCACGAAGCTGTTGAAGGAGGACATGCTGCATAACATTTGTTTCGGCAAGTCTTGCAAAGTCCATTGATGGCTATCCCGACTGGCTAGCTCATTTTGATCTGGAGTTATTGACGAAACACTCCTATGACCCTAGTGACGTCATAAATGACGTCACGCAAGGTGAACAATGCAAAAGTGAAGCATTAGACCTTGCCAAGAATGCATGAAGTCACGATTTCATGTGCTTGAGGTATAGTTTCTGATCATTTCCGACGCCAAATTAACGGTTTCCATAATTCCCCATTATGCTTATACGACACTTAAATAATGCATTGCGGATTGCATCATTTTATAACCGACAACCGTGCAGATGTTTACCTAAGACGTCATATTTAAGTGACCTGACCTGAAAACGTGGTTGATGTCAAGTGATCCGGCTTGAATTAAATGTAAGGCATGTGAAATGTCAGCCTTCTATCATCAGTGTGCTTTGAGCTACCGCAAAAAATGCATGGTGGCGGCATCCACCCCTTCTTCTCGGCCGGCGAGGGTTAAACCTCGCTTCGAATTATTGCAGATAATGATGTGACCAAAAGCAAAGCATTATTCTGTGTCTAGAACGGCCGCTGACTTGTTGGACAAGATCCCCAATCTTAATTCGCTAGATGGGAATAAAATACTCGGTATGTGATACATATAGTTATACCCCTCGATTTGCCCTCACGGTAAGTCTATTCTAATCATCACTGTCGCTTTTTCATCCGAGATGATGTCGCCGCTAAACGGGTTGTTTTGTTTGCTTGCTTGCGCTGAATGGCCATTACAGATTATTGAAGGATTATGATAAAATAGGAATGGGGCAAGGGAGGATATGCACTGCAGGTGTTTAATTTAGATCACAAAGGCATCATTTCCGACATTGTGCAGAGTCATTATCTTCCCCTCCTCTGCACTGCGGCATCTCTGCGCCCCACACACGGCGTCCTCACTCCACGGCCGGCCGCCGCCAACTGACCCCTCGCCGGGCGCCGCGACCTGACCCGTGTCGCTGCCGCGGCCTGCGCAATAGAGTCGGGGCTGGAATCCGGGGGTTCGGCCGGCCGGCCGCCTCTGGAGCGGGGGACTTTTTTAGTAGACCTACTGTACATGTCGTATGTGCCCTAACTGTGCCCAGGGTAAAAGTATAACGTGCTGCCCATTTAATTGTTTTGCAAACGCATTGTAACACCTTAAATTCGTATATGTATAAGCACACACGCACTTTAATCTTGTGCGTATATTAGGTTTTCCGTGTATTATATGTATTTGACTGCTGCGACTTTTAGAATTACCAACCATAAATCTTTTCCATGAGGATATAGGGGCATTCCAGGACAAAACGACCAATTTTTTTTTTTTAAAATGACACCCTTATATTTTTAAAAATTCTGAAACTTTGTGTATTGGGTAATCTGACACGCTGGAGACGGTTCTGCCAATATTAGACCTCTCCGACAAAAGGTCACAGAGTTATAGCCTGCGGCATTTTGGAGAGGTCACCCTAAAGACCAATCTTTGAGGGCATATATCTCAAAGAAAAAATATTTTAGGTATGAAAAATATATACCGATGGACTCAAAATTGATACAAAAAGATTTTGGCTATCTCGAATTTTTTTTCAAAAATTTTTCAAATTTTTTGATTTTGCGACCAATTTTTCAAAGACCTGGCTCGACCTTTTCCTCATCGAAATTGTACTTTTCGTCTATAGACAAAATGTTTTTTGATCAGTTTTCTTTCGATAGAAAAAATAAAAAAAATGGGTTCTGCCTTTAAAATATATTTTTCGCCACACATAGATGGCGCTGCTGATGCTGTTTTCCTATATTATTACGGAATTTAGATGATAAGATACAGTTCATGACAGATACGTGTTTTCTAACAACAAATAAGACACTGTGACCCTTTTGAGTGGCTATTTAACCCTCCAGGCGGTGGGGGGGGGGGGCATTTTTTGCCCCCTTTGGTTTTTTCGATATATCTCGAGAACCGCTGCGCCGATCGTCACGAAACTTTCAGTACCCTCCCGGGAGTAGCTAGCGCACATGGTGACCAAAATTTTTTCCAAAGGCTATGATAGGTTGGCCGCTATTGACGTCAGAGTGACGTCATTTCTGCCATTTTCGACCCAAAAAAGGTTTCGCGAGAAGAGCTGTCAGGCCTACAGCTTTAGAGATACAGAAAAATGTTTAATAAATAAAAGGTGTGGAATCAAGAGGGCTACAAAACTGCTATTTCGGTTTTTCGATTTTTTTATTTTGACCCCCAAAAATCAAAAAATAGATTTTTTGAATACAATAGCCGAAAAATCCAAAATGTTTTTTGAATTTCGAAAAAACGGGATATATGTGATAGTCCGTACCGCTTTCTATCTACATACCAAATTTGAGATCGATACCTCTTTTTTTGGCCAAGTTATAGCGAAAAAAACTTCAAAATTGATGACGTTAAATTTTCAAACTCAATTTTCATCAATTCTAGACCTCGTAACGCAAAACAAAGACCACCATTAGACTCCCCGTGACGAGCTGCATCAAATCAATACCAATTTTATGCAAAAATATCAACTTTGAAATTTGACCTTTTTTTCCTGACCTTGAGCTGACCGGCTGACCTCCACCAGAAAGTGACCTATTCCGTACCTGATAGTCTTATAACCAACACCATTGAGTTGGAAATGAAAAACTGGCCATAAAACATGCATCGCACAACCTTAGTAAACTTGGGTTCATGTGGTGACCTTTGGTGACCTGACCTGTGACCTGTGACCTGACCTGGTATGAACAGTGACCTCTAATAGCAACATATGTACTAGACAACTGACGCCTTATCGCTGATTTTCGACAAAATGCGTTTTACTCGGTGTTATAGCGCTTTCCCTAGAAGCCCCGTGAACGGTGAAACATTTTATTTTTGACCTGACCTGTGACGTCATCGGTGACCCCTAGGTCAACGAAATTTGGTTTCTTTCGACAAATTTGACAGGGCTATCGAACGCCGTTTGAGCTGTTGTTGGGAAACACACTTTGATCATCATCTGCATCTTATTATCTCAATTCAGTAATTATTCAGGAAAAACAGCGTCAGCAGCGCCATCTATGTGTGGCAAAAAATATATTTTAAAGGCAGAACCCATTTTTTTATTTTTTTCTATCGAAAGAAAATTGATCAAAAAACATTTTGTCTATAGACGAAAAGTACAATTTCGATGAGGAAAAGGTCGAGCCAGGTCTTTGAAAAATTGGTCACAAAATCAAAAATTTTGAAAATTTTCAAAAAAAAAATTCGAGATACCCAAAATCTTTTTTGATCAATTTTGAGTACATCGGTATATATTTTTCATATATAAAATATTTTTTCTTTGAGATATATGCTTTCAAAGATTGGTCTTTATGGTGACCTCTCCAAAATGCCGGAGGCTATAACTCTGTGACCTTTAGTCAGAGAGGTCTAATATTGGCAGGGCCGTCTCCAGCGTGTCAGATTACCCTATACACAAAGTTTCAGAATTTTTAAAAATATGAGGGTGTTCGGCTGTGGTTGAGCTGTCCTGGAATGCCCCTATATCTACTGTTGTGCATGTGTACTGAACAAAAAGTATTTTGACATCTACAACTGTGGCGCCTGCTGGTATCTGTGGACAAAGATCTGTGATCGAATATAGCCGAATTTTGCTAATTTGTCATTTTTATTCAGATTATATTGAGGATTCGGTCAATCAAATAAGCTAGCTCCATTCATCCTATCTTGCGTGAGGATAGTCATCACTCGGGGACCAATCGTTGAAAGCAAGAAACAACGACGAGGAGAAGGTCTTGTTAAAAGTCGCAGCGATTGCATTGAGCATTAAATGACGAAAATATTCTTACCCCCCACCGCCTAAGGCGATCACGTGCCGTCACCCACCTGGGCCGGTGGACGCTGGCCGTGTGCGAGCTCCGAGGATGGAAGACGGCTTGACGGACAGCATAAGACTGGTCGTTCAAGTAACTTGTGAGACCTCCCGCAGACTACTGAGGCTCCTCACGTGCTGTCACTGCGCCTGCTCCTGAGGCGCCGATCATTTGTGATCACAAAAATGTAAATAACATGTAGGTACATTGTATTTGTCGCTGTAACAGCGGTGCTTAATAAAGAATGATGATGATGATGACAGCTGGCGTCAATTCCACTTTATGGTTTCCAATTATACTTCTCTTCGCAGTCTTTTAAATGAGCCAGACCGGGGTTTCAGACCCTTCGCCATTGTTTTGTTAAACACGGAGAAGCATTTCTTGCCTGGTTACCAACTATGTTTACAAGTTTTGAATGTTATTTCATTCCATAACCGTTTGGAATTTTTGTGAAGGGTCTTGTCCATGCATTGCGTGGTTATCGTACCTGTCTTCTACCAATTTTAATGCTTTTTACCCCACTAATAGCTGAGCTACGCTGGGCTATTCAGCCATACGCGCCCTGCTGGGGGGGGGGGGGGCAGATTCTGCCCCCCTGTCTAACTTCCGAACCGATGGTCGTAGAAAGACGGGGAAAACGGCAATCGAAAGCTCTCAACAAGGCGGATCTTAAGAGCCCGAATTTTTCTGCTTAAGTAGGTCAGAGGTCAGGTCAAGGTCAGGTCAAGGGTACAAAATGCAAGTTTCTACAGTATCGGCCTTGCACCGTAGTTGCCGAAAAATGGACTGAGGCTGATTGCCCAAAACGTGTTCTCAGGCCACCAAGACAATATTCGTTGCATACAATATCATTCAAAGGTCAAGGTCAAGGTGACCTGTCCTGAAGGTCAGGTCAGGTCACCAAAAACAAAATATAGAAAAGGGCATGTGCGACACATGTTTTATGGGTCATTTCATTCATAGAATTCAATACGCACAGTCAATAAGTGATATGGTCCACCTCTGGATGAATTTAAGGTCGAAGTCAGGTCAAGGTCAGGTCAAGTGAGGTCAAATTTTGAAGTTGGTTGTTAAGACCTAAAAAGGTGTCTATCTGATGCAGCTTTTCACGGTGAATCGAATGGTGCTATTTTTGTTTCCGTATGAGGTCTAGAACTACCAAAAAATCATTGTTCAAAAATTTTGTGTGTCATGAGGTCATAAAATTTTGAGTAACTCCCACATTTTTGAACTGATTCTTCTAAAAATTTGCATGGAGGTGCAAATAGACCACTTCTCTGACATATATTCCGTTTTTTTTAACACTCATAATTTTGGATTTTATAATAATTTTCCCAAAAAAGTCAGTTTTTGGAGAAAAAAAAATTGGGCCAAAATCAAAAATTTTCAAAAAACCGAGATAACCATTTGATAGACGAAGTAGAATCACTCATAACCTTTTCTGTTACGTCTTGATTCCTTTAAAAATGAAGATGTTAGCGGCGTTTGAAATTTTGCCGCTTTTGAGGCGAATATTGCGAACATGACGTCACTAAAACGTCATTTTCTCAACAAATTTCCGACAGATTTCGCTCAAATTTTTAGGGAACGTGTCAAATTGATGTATGATTAGGTACTAAAAGTTTGACGTCGCTGGTGTAACACGTTTAGAAGTTATTGGCGAAAAACGGGAGGGGGCAGATTCTGCCCCCCCCCCCAACGGGGCGCGGGTTTTATCGTGCATGCAGGGGCAGCATGTGCTTTTTCATGATAACCCGCGTCAAAACGGTGTATGGCACTCGCGTATTTGGAAATTCCGACCTCGACGAGCTTCTGTAGTAGAAAACCGCCACTTTTGTAGGGGAATCTACTGCGGTCTGCTACCATTTGCACTGCATGTGTCTCTACAGTTGCGACATCAATGCATATACATACAGTGGCGGATCCAGGAGGGGGGGGGCCAAATGGGCATTTGCCTCCCCCCCCCCCCCCAAACGGCATGATTTTAACATTACGCCTGTGGACGATGCATGGAAAGAATCGATAAATTGTTATGGTTTGCCCCCCCCCCAAACTCTGAGCTGGATCCGCCTCTGTATACATATAAACCGCGACATTTGCGTGCGCAGATTCTAGGGGTCGATTTTAGTGGGGGGTCGAGTGGACCTCCCTCCCCTCAGTTTTCGCGAATAACTCATGTTTTAAAAAGCGGCCGATTGCGACGAAACTTTCAGTACCCTCGAGTTGATCAATTTTACACCTACCCTGAAAATTTCATGACCCTGACCCAAATGACCTTTGACCTGTGACCTACTTTTCGAGACCATGTTTGGCCGGAATCGCGATTCGGCGTATATATAGCCAACATACATGTCGGCGTATACGCCGACATATATGTCGGCTCGCATTAGCCGCGCATTTGCAGTCTTTTCGTGGTTTCAAGCGTTCAAACATGTGAAATGATGTTGGTCCCATGCATTGGGTCAGGGTGTCAAGGTCACCTGAAGGTTAGGTCAGGTCATTGGCTTGTGATGACCACGGTTCACTTTTTCTAGTTTTACATGCTTCTAGGCTAGTTTTTGGAGCTGAATTCGAATTTAGCAACCATATGAACATTTACGAAGTGGTTTTGGTGCCTTCGTAGCATGTTACGAAGCTCTCAGAGGCGGTTGACACCTACTGCGAATACCCGGCAGGCCTTGACCTGACCTGATCCCTGACCCGACCCAGGCCTCAATGCATGAAGACATCATCTGTGATAAAACCTTACATGATATTGGTGATCAGCACCCCGAAAAAAACATAACAGCCACACTTTACGACGTTCTAACAGGTCCCGATTTTTCCGACTTTTGGGTCATTGACCCAACCTGGAAGGTCAACTAATAGCCTAGGACCTTAAAGTTGGGTATCATCGCTTCCTCTCATCACGGGCAACACGCTCGTTTTTTCCGCGAAGCTCTAGCTCGATCACGGGCGAAAGGGCAAGGGGGGAGTCCAACGGACCTCCCCCCTTATACCTACGTTCGCGGCTGACAAAAACAAAACAATACGGGCGAAGGTTAAAGTTATCCTCAAATCGTCAACTTGATGAATCGATAAAAATCACTAACGTCTCAGGAGGCACACTGCTGAGTGCTGATACCAATAGGTACATATGTACAGGGTGTCCGGAAAGTTCTGGCGCTTTTCAACACTTTCTTAAACAAATGCCATTGGTTCATAGATACTCATCAATGGATCAAAACAATGACCAGGGACACCAAGCGACATGCTTCTGCTACGTGCTCATTCAATGTAACCATCGCCGGCGCCGACGACGGCCTCGACGTAGGGGAGGAAGCGCCTGCGGGTTTTAACTATGCAGGACATTTCCTGTCCTCCCATGCTGTCATGATGCGATTCTTCAGCGACTCCAGGTTGGGGTGATAAATGGCCTAGATCCTGTTCTACAAAACGCTTAGCACGCCTTAGTCGAGCGGGTCAGGTTAGGAGAATAAGGCTGCCTAATCTCATTTCGCCACGGTGATCTGACCCGGCAAGATCCTCTGTCAGTTGAGCTTGAACGGCAGCAGCGTTGTCGGTGGGCGTTCTGTGCTGTTGAAATGCGAAGTGACCCTTAGGGCAAGTCGTCTTGACCCTCGGGTTGATGTGGCTGTCCAGGAACCCCTCGTGGACCAGCCTGTTATTCATTTATTCGACATTGACGAAGATGATGGGACATTTTTGTCCATCAGACCCCCGCACTTTCCTCGATTGCCGCGCTGAAATGCCGCTCCGTTCTCGGCAGTTTTGACATACCGCGGTCGTACCGGCCTGAGGATATTTTCTAAGGAACTCCCGAGTCGAAATAAACCTTTACCTGCTAAACCATTCATCGAAAAACGCCGCATCGCGCTGCAACTCGCGCCTCGTTCAAGTCGCACCCCGCCGCCGCGCGCAGGCATTCAGCGACAAGGCGCATCTTTGCCCATTTACCCATCACTAAACACGATTCCAGGGTCATATATACACGACCCCTAGCTGAGCGGTCAACCAGTGGTCATGTCTGTGGTGATTGGCTGAATGTCCAATAATCACAGCGCGCTTTAGACGGCGTCCAAAAGAAGCGCCAGGACTTTCCGGACACCCTGTATACCGCGGACCAACCGCGGACACATGCAATGCAAATGGTAGCACACAGCAGTAGTTTCCCCTACCAAAGTGGTGGTTTTCTACCACAGATGCTCGTCGAGGTCGGAATTTCCAAATACGCATGGCACTCACGGCAAAATAACCTTCAAACCGGTCAGTTGTTGTTGTTGTTTTTTTTATTGCCTGCCCAGGAAATATCATGGGATTGACCCAATTATAGACATTGACTTGTGAGCTCTTTACTGAAATCATGGCAGGCCATAATATCTCAATTCTAGAAGTTAAAGCAAGTCCCGATTTTCTCGACACTTTTCATTGACCTTTTGAATGAGTAAAGCTCCATCTTAGAGGCAGACACGCCGGGGGTCTGATACTGATAGGCACCTCCCTTACGTTAGCAGCTGGGGCATTCCACGCAGGGGCGCCGCCACGGATTTTTGACTGGGGGGGACGGACTGACCGACTGAAAACCCAAAAAAAGACATTCTTACCGTGGCTTTTTCGGTCGGATGCATTCAACGTTTAAAGCAAATATGCCACTTTTAACATAGGGTTTTGAACTGAAGTAACAGTTTTGTAGCTTGAGCTGAGACGAGAAGAAATCAGAAGCTATTATGGCCCAACGATCACCCCAGCCAAATATATCGGTATCGATTTTAGGTTTGAAGACTGAAGTCATTCCCATAGATAACACTTTGTCATTCTCTTACCGAGGAATCCATTCCCTTACGGAAAAATGCTAGCCAATCAGCATTCAGCTGGTTTGAACTACGTACTATGCTTGGTCAACGCGAAATCAGCTTCCGCTGCAATATAGGTAAGTAGCCTCTACGAAAGATGGAAAATAGTGATGTAAAAATAAATATAAAATCCTTTTGCAAATATTCATTATTTCCTGACCATTTTAAGTTTAAAAACTCATAAAACTGTGGCAAAACAACTGGTTTGAGGAAAGTAGTTTAGGTACATAGGTGTCGATTTCTACCGAGTTGGGGGTGCCCGGGCGCAGCAAATCCGCCGCCGCCCTAGCGGTGACCTTGACCCGCGCGGTCTGTTGAGGCTCCAAAGCCAAGCCGGCCGAGCCGGCGGGGAATTTGGAGAGCTCGGGCACCCCCGACTTGGCGGAAATGGACACCCATGTTTAGGTATTTCCTTAAAGTAATGGCTATAGACCGCATTCCCACCGAGTAAGTACCTACCTATATACACATCTGATGTCCGATTCAGTTTGACACGGCAAAGCCTCGTGCTCTATCACGGTATAATTGCTGATGTATGCCACTAATATGATCGATAGGTAATGCATATTGCATAGGTAATGCATATTGCATACCCGCGTGGGGGAGGGGGCGTTGTATAGTCACAAATCCCTGTTTTTGGTTCGTGCATGAATCGGCGCGAAGCGCCGCGAAAATTGGCAAAAAAAAAAAAACATTAGGCAAAACTGCTCCAAAATACGAAATTGGAGAAATTCATTACAGTATTCATTACAGTAGGTCTACCCGTGCAGCCCGTGCAAGCTTGATACGCGGACACACTTACTCAGCGCGGACTTACACACTTACACTAAGCGCGGACACACTTACTCTCTCGGTCTGATACTCGACACTGGACTCGACTGGTGGTGCCGCGTGGGTCGCAGGACCATTCGGTCCACCGGACATTCGTCCCGGACGTTGAGACACTCGGTCTGTGGCACTACGCATTCGTTCACTCACTCTGGAGGACTGTCAGTCATTCGCGGTGTGTGATCGTTCGGTGTGAGAATCGCTGTCGATACCGGGCTGACTAGTCGGCTTCTTGACCCCCCCCCCCCCCTGCGACCGACCACTATCATGTACGTGTAAGTCCGGCAGCGAGTCGCCGGTCATTCGGCGGCCTTAGATTTTCCGGCCTATCGAATGCTTTATTTTTGGCGCACTAACAATATCTGAATATGTCAATTGATCCAAATATCTCGGTAAATGTTCACCTGCTTGTAAATTTCCGCATTCAGCATTATTTTGCGCGCTCTTCTTGTCGTTGCAAGCATTCATTTCGAAGCCGCTAGCGTTTTGTTCCCTTTGCGAAGTTGATTTTCGTGTGTGTGTGTGTGTGTGTGTGTGTGTGTGTATATATATATATATATATATATATATATATATATATATATATATATATATATATATATATATATATATATGTTTCGTTAAAAATGACCGAATTATTTGCGTTGATGAGTTTCTTCTGAACCTTTTCGATAGAACGCACTACATGAGCAGATCGGGTGTCAATCCGTGATAAAAGCTCCGCGAGCACAGTCATTTACATGTTTTACGTTTTTGACGTTTTTTTCTTTATATTTGCGACCGGTTTCGTCATTTCTAATGACATTATCAAGCAAATGTGACATACCTACAACCTACATGCTAAGATACAAAACAGACGTTTACACTTTATAACGCTGGCAATGAGCACAAATAATATGATAAATCATCTCGCGTGTTGAGCACACTACATTTAAATTAAAGATCCTCCGACAATGGAAGAGCAAGAAAACCACATACATCTGAAATCAGAATATGTCGCAGTATACCCCATATATATATATATATATATATATATATATATATATATATATATATATATATATATATATATATATATATATATTATATATATATATATATATATATATATATATATATATATATATATATATATATATATATATATATATATATATATATATATATATATATATATATATATATATATATATATATATATATATATATATATATATATATATATATATATATATATATATAGACCAATGCATGTACAGTAGGTCTACTAAAAAAGTCCCCCGCTCCAGAGGCGGCCGGCCGGCCGAACCCCCGGATTCCAGCCCCGACTCTATTGCGCAGGCCGCGGCAGCGACACGGGTCAGGTCGCGGCGCCCGGCGAGTGGGTCAGTTGGCGGCGGCCGGCCGTGGAGTGAGGACGCCGTGTGTGGGGCGCAGAGATGCCGCAGTGCAGAGGAAGGGAAGATGATGACTCTGCACGATGCCGGAAATGATGCCTTCGTGATCTAAATTAAACACCTGCAGTGCATATCTTCCCTTACCCCATTCCTATTTTATCATAATCCTTCAATAATCCGTAATGGCCATTCAACGCAAGCAAGCAAACAAAACAACCCGTTTAGCGGCGACAACATCTCGGATAAAAAAGCGACAGTGATGATTAGGATAGACTTAGCGCGAGGGGCAAATCGAGGGGTATAACTATATGTATCACATACCGAGTATTTTATTCCCATCTAGCGAATTAAGATTGGCGATCTTGTCCAACAAGTCAGCGGCCGTTCTAGACACAGACAAATGCTTTGCTTTTGGTCACATCATTATCTGCAATAATTCGAAGCGAGGTTTAACCCTCGCCGGCCGATGAGAAGGGGTGGATGCCGCCACCATGTATTTTTGTGCGGTAGCTCAAAGCACACTGATGATAGAAGGCTGACATTTCACATGCCTTACATTTCATTTAAGCCGGATCACTTGACATCAACCACGTTTTCAGGTCAGGTCACTTAACTATGACGTCTTAAGTAAACCTCAGCATGGTTGTCGGTTATAAAATGATGCAATCCGCAATGCACTTAGTGTCATATACGCATAATGGGGAATTATGGAAACTGTTAATTTGGCGTCGGAAATGATCTGATACTATACCTCAAGCACATGAAATCGTGACTTCATACATTCTTGGCAAGGTCTAATGCTTCACTTTCGCATTGTTTACCTTGCGTGACGTCATTTATGACGTCACTAGGGTCATAGGAGTGCTTCGTCAATAACTCCCGATCAAAATGAGCTAGCCAGTCGGGACAGCCATCAATGGACTTTGCAAGACTTGCCGAATCAAATGTTATGCAACATGTCCTCCTTTCAACAGCTTCGTCACCTGCGTTGCCCTAACATGACATTGACCTGAGGTAAACGTCCTAAATTGCTTCACCTAAAAAAAAAGCATATAAATCGACGCGTCTGAGAACAGAAAACACGATTGTATCGAAGTGACGATAATGCGTTTAGTTATTTACCAAAAACCGATCAAATGCCTTGGGGCCCTTGACCTGCCCTAAGAGGTCACTGATATTTTAAAATGGGGTACCAGTCGCTGCGTCACGTAACGACGCAAGCGCTCGTTTTTTCCGCGAGGCTCTAGCAGCTAGCTCAATTATAGGAGCTTAACATGGGGTCGGGGAATCGCTCCCTTCTCACTCACTATTTGGTCGGGATAGTGTTTGCAATTATTGTTAAAATCTAGCATTTTAAGATTTCAAATGACCCATTTTCCCGCCCAAGCCTTTCAATTCAAGGTCATAACACCAGGTCACGTCAAGTAACCTTACCTCAAGGAAAGTTCCTGTGCTCAGTATATCTAAATACACCGACTAACGATCGCTTCAGAACTTTCAGCGATTTTAATGGGCAACAGTATATGTATTTGAAACGTTTACTTTGCAAGTTTGACATTGTTGACAGAAAGGCCGGGTCAATTTTGAGATCGCTCAAGTCAATGGGAGAAAATCGAACTGCGCTTTTTTGGACGGAACGCATACGGCATAATAAACACTCTGAGAACATGTGGTGCTTGATGAGATAGAATAATGAATGAGAAAATTGTTTGTTTTGTTGGGGGCCATCTTTTTCGGTCTGAAAAGGCCCTTGCAAAGCTATGACATAACTATGCTCTGGTGTAGTAATTGGGTTGTGCGAGCCAGCGACAGTGATCTGCGGAAGCGAGACTGTTCCCTTGGGACGATTGCCCTGTCGGGGACGGTCCAGCCGTCTCCCAAACGGTCACCCGAAGAGGATAATGTGTCCTGGAATGGATCAGACATCAACTACAGGTTGGCTGGTGGGGTGACCTCCAGTCCAGAGAGGGAACCATGAAGACTAGGGGCGATGCGGATTGGTTTTTCCTGAGGATAGCGAGGACGGAAGGAATCTAGCACCCTTGAACCTTCCTTATACTGAGTGTATCTCAGGCTGTTAACCCGCGAGCTGTTGGGGGGGGGGCGTTAAACGCCCCCACTTTTTTCGCCGCGCTATAACATAAGAATGGTGCGCCGCAAGCGCGCCAAATTTTAAGTACCTGTAGGGAATTGATCGAAGTTTATTGTGGCAAAGTTTAAAAAAAAAAAAAATCGGTCGGAAAATTTTTGAGCTATCGAGGCTTTAGTGACGTCATGATTTCTGAGTTTTCGACCAAAAACGGCATATGTTCAAAAAATCATATAAAATCACAAAATAGACATACAGACATGCCGCAAACGCCGTAAGACTGCCAATACCATGAACAATCAAATGGCTATATTTGATTTTTGATTATCGTTCCACACTTTCCACAATCTTGAACTGAATCTTGGCAATTTTTCGTGACTACTTCAACACCATGATACATGCATTTCTTAAATTGAACTTTTTGAACCAAACACGTGCACATATGATACAATGAATGCCACCATCGTGTTCTACGCCCAAAATTACCCATAAAACATGTGTCATAGACTGCGAATACCAGTTTTGATATTTGGGGATATGTGCTTACCTGATTGACCTGACCTTGACCCTGGCCTATGTTTGACTGACCCCTACATGTATCTGACACTCTTGTAGGCCTTATATGTATGAAGGATTGTGCACCGTTTTGACAGAGTTTATGACGAGAGGCGCCCATTACGAGGTTCTGAAGTCCATCCTGCTGAAAGCCCGATTTCAGGTGTTTGACCTGACCTTGATCCGACCTGTGATCTCAAAAACTTTCAAGTACTCATCTGAAGCGTCTCGTCGCGTTCTTTCGTTTGCCGCCTCGTGCGTTTCGCTGCGCATATTGGTTCTCGAGTTATCGGCTGGGGGCGTTTAACGCCCCCCCCCCCCCCCAGCAAACGGCGGGTGGCGAAATACCCCAGCAACTGCCGGGTTAAATCTTCTAAGCGTTTTTTTCTCGACATCGTCAAGGTGTCATTAACAAAAATATGAAATCCGGTAGGATATATTAAATATAGAAATTATGGCCAACAGAACATTATCAGTTGCGTTCAACATACTCGTAAGCATGTTTACACATCCAGCTTACATATGAGCCATGTAATAATTATTTTTGATAGACATGAAATCATCTGAAGTGTTTGTAAAGGTCCACGATACCGATCTAATATCCTGCTATGCATTATGACCATTTCTGGTCAGGTCATGTCTTTGAACATAGGCCAAATTTTTCAAATGACCTTCAAGATCAACTTTTGATTCATTCGAAGCGTTTTGATAAGAGGAACACGAGGCTGGTAAAATTAATTTCATGCAAGTTTTAAGCTAAAATTTTTTAAGTGTTTGTGGAAAAGCATTTGGCTTTCTCATAATACCGATGGTGGCAGTTGTTGTTATTTACATGCTAAGCCGTTGACCTTAATTAAATCTGACAATATTATTCAGACATATAAGCGATAAAAGAGCTGATTGTTGTGTTAGGTTAGGCTCTTTCGGTCGATTTCAGAGTGGGAAGGATGATAGGAATTAGGGGGAGACAGGGGGCCTGGGCGGGAGTCCTGGACCTCATGCTCCGCTGGGGCCGAGCCCATCACGTGGTTTGGATTGCCCTGACACATGGATAGCCCTGGGTGGTGTTTCACGGCCCCGCGTGCGCTGCGCTGCTGCATTGTTGCGGCGGTTGATATGAATACGGCTCCACGCTAGCGTTGCGAGCTTCCGAGTCTGTTGATGTTTCCATGGAAATTGGAAACCCAATGCACCGGTGCGCGCAACGCACCCTGTCTAAGCAAAATTTTACCATCGATGACCTCTAGTGACATGACCTCTGGCTATGACCCGATCCAAAATTGGCTGAAGTATTTTTTTCTTCTTTTTGCTACTTTTGACGCTACTTCGAATACCACATAAATGCCCAAAGCTGAGTTATAAGAATGATGCCCAATCCCCATTTCCCCTCTAACAGGGCGTGAGAGTCTAGGCATTCCTGTGGGGCACGGGCTAACAATGACTATCTCATAATCATTGTGGCCATGAGCATCTACTGCCATTCTTTAACACCAGTTTCGCTGCGCTGAGCGGTGGCCGTCCCGTTTGTTGGATTCTACAGCTGGCTGCGGAAAGCGTTACCGGCCGCCCGTCCACCGCCCGCGGGCCGGACCGAGCGGTCCCGCTGACCCTACCTGACCTGAGCCCGGCGCGATATGGGACAGGCAGACGGGGGTTCGGCTCAGCGAAGGCAGCGCCCACTGGTGCTGGGGACTTTTTTAATAGACCTACTGTACGAGTATGTAGGCCCACACCCCATATACTGAGTATCTAAACCTCCTGGACCCTCTCAGATTCGGCACCGGCCGTTCCATCTCTTCCATCCTCAGGACAGTCAAATCCTTCTCCTCCACGCCGCAACCCCCTGCTCCGGGCTGGACGGGCAACTCTATCCCATGCGGGAATGGCTCCACTGGAGCTATATAGTCCTTTGCCGGGTGCAGTGAGTGCCAGTGGGCTGGGCTGCCTGTTCAATTGTCGGGTTCATCCCAAGTGGCTCACTGGGGTGGCTGCCCCGACCAATGTCTCCCACTAATTCTTTCATACTTGCGGCTCTGAAATGGTCTCATTGGACCGAAGGGCCTAATCAAATTTTGAGTAAGATAACAACCAGTAAAACGCCTTTTGGGGCGACCAACGGAGCGAGCGAGAGGGTCGGGTGGGCCTTGCACGTGCGAAATTGCGAGGGGACACCTCCAACTAAATTGTGCACTGCACCCTTCTAACCGGTCCCTAAGGATGTGCCAAATTTGAGCGCAATCGGCCTAGCCGTTCTCGAGATCTGGAAGCGGCACCCTGCACGTGCGCACGTGCAAAATGGGTCCCAACTGACTTTTGTACGGCACCCTACTAACCGGTCCCAAACCATGTATCAGATTTCAGCACAATCGGTTCAGCCGTTCTCGAGATCTGGAATCGATCCCTGCATGTGCGCACGTGCAGCAGCACCCCAACTGTGGCACATGGATATGCATTGCCTAGTGGGTATACCTACCTACATGCCAACTTTCAGCGCAATCGGCACAGTAGTTGCCGAGATATTGAAATTGTTACAAAACTGACACCTCTTCGTTTTTCACGTGGCACGTGCATATGGGGTCACTCACATGCATCGGGAATAGTCCGATGCTCGTTAGATGGAATGAATCTAGTGCTACCCTACAAAAATTACCGCATGTAAATCGGTCAAGTGGTTGCTGAGATATAAGCCTAGCAAAAGCGTGACCACGGCATACTCAGAAATTTCCATTAACCTACGAAAGACTACGCTCGCTTCGCTCGCTCCGTAATGAGTTTGGGAGGACGTCCCCCTTCCATTCTGAGATTGGGGGGACGCGTCCCCCCCGTCCTTCCGGTGGCGGCGCCCATGATTCCACGATAGATTGTACATACATACCAGGCCCGTCACCCTCATCTCTCAGAGGCCTGTTTCACTAACAAATAAAACTTGTAATTACAAAGAAAAAACTTGAGTTTACAAGAAATAATTACCAACATTTGAGATTTGGATTTCACGAAGCCTTTGAACATGAATTTTGAGTTTAAAATTTGCAAACTTTTTTTACAAGAAAAAGTTTGCTAGAAAACATGGGAATCGCAAACTTTCTGTTTCACGAAGACCAGAAACTTGAAAGAAAACATCGTATTACAAACCTGAAATTCCAGTGGTCCTGACGTTCGGAATTTTGATACTTTTTGTGCAATAATGCAAAACATTCATATATTTAGGACAACTATGCTTTGTTGAGTCGTTTCATGCTCTTTTTTACTTAGCACACACCCTAAGAAGCAAAAATAATCGGTATTAAAATATCGTCATGTTTTGTCTTTCGCGCGCCATAATTGCATTCAACAGTCTTCTGCTGTCGAATGTTTTGCGTGTGATTTTCTTTCAATAATAGGATAATGTGAACTATCATTTATATCTTTTTCCAACAGCATCATTATTTATAATTTAAGTTGGCAGCTTTTGACATGAATACTAGACAAAATTTGATAAAAAGAAGCAACATCTTTAACATGCTATAGTTCTTGATTAAAAACAAATTTACTGTTTACAAGTTTATTTGCAAACATTTTCTTATCGGAGGTGCCACTGGCGATGAAGCTTAGTGAAATCGGTTTTTACGTAGTTGGTAAAAATCATTGACTTATAATAAGTATAGACAGACTACTCTGGCTTAATCAGCGCCTGAAGGCCGTTCCCGCTGAGCGACACTAGCGCCACCGTACGTGTAAGGGCACGAACTAATGACACAATGCTTTGTCTATGGGAAAAACGCGAAAGTTTATCGACTTCTTTCTCGTAAATAACACGACGGAACGGAACGAGACTGCGTCTACAATGTAGGAGCGTCCAAGCTTAATCACTTGAACATAGCACAAAGTCATAGGGTGAGGGACACGGCACGCGCCACGTGCCAACTGAGTGGTAACAAATTTGTTCGATCAACAATAACTTTACAACGACGGGGTTGATTGAGCTGAAACTTAGCATGTCGGTGGACATGCAAATGATAATGCATTTCCACGTGTCACGGTTTGGGTGCTGCTGCACGTGCGCACGCGCAGGGTACGCTTCCAGATCTCGAGAACGGCTGGGCCGATTGCGCTCAAATTTGGTACGTCGTTAGGGACTGTTTGACAGGGTGCCGTGCGTATGTCAGTTTGGGTCCAGCTTGCACGTGCGCACGTGCGGGGGTCGCTTCCACATCTCGAGAGTGGCTGGGCAGATTGTGCTCAAATTTGGTACACCGTTAGGGACCGTTTAGGAGGGTGCCGTGCTCAAGTCCATTTGTGTCCAGTTTGCACGTGCACACGAGCGGGGTCACTTTCACATCTCGAATGAGCGGCTTTGCCATTGCGCTCAGAATCATCATTTCTTGATCCGTTAAAGGAGCATTCGGCTTCACTATCACGTAGTTTTCCAGTTCTCATGCGTGTTTCTCTTCATGATTGCGAATTCCATTAATACAGTTTGTTAGTTGATTCAACATTATGTATTGTGTATTTAAGATGAAGCTCAGCAGTAACATTCATGACATCATCAAAGCATAGTCAAAGCATATGAAGACGTGAAAATAATGTGCATGGTAGTAGAGACTGTGGGATGAGTGGCGATATACTCATACCAATCTGAGTGCACATAATGATACATGATTTCATTCACCCATGAGCCTCTTTAACCCGCGCCCGGGTGGGCCTTTCAGCCAGCTTCACCATAGTGATGGGAGGAGGGGGGACGTATTTGTCCACGCCATATTATCTCGCAAAGGAAGAAAGGTAGAAAGATGCGGAAAGGGCAGTAGGTAGCTCGCTATAAGAACTTTGAGAATCATCTAGACCATTTTTCGATCAGGCCATCGCTAAAGGTCACTGGTGATCACCAAAAGTTCACGAATTCTGGTTTTCGATTTTAACAACGTTCCACAAATCAGCGCACACACAAGTAAATGAGGGGCCAGCCTTCTGCTCTTGAGCACTTATGTTGAGCCACGCAAGAAATAATTAAGCCAGTCATTAGCAGGTCACACTTGGTAGGCATTTCGACTGTTGCAGTCTTGCTGAGCTTCCATTCAGTTTTCTTGACGGCTCCAGCCTCCATCATGTTTAATTGCAGTAGCAACTTACAACTGAAGTTCGTCAATCTTTTTTACTTTATATGTTGGCCATAAGTCGGGCTATGTCTGGTTCAGCTGGCAGATGAATTTCAGCACACACCAGAAGCCTTCCAGCAACAGGAACATAGGCCTGTGCCTTCTTAGGTAGACCTTGGGTAGACCTCTTCCAAGCCGTTCCTTATGACATTTGTGAAGATTGCAAGTGTCTCTCAGTTTTTTTTTCTTCTCCTGACACTAGCCATTATGATAAAATTATCAGTGCCTGACTGCTCTAGCAGATAAACAGGATAGATTTAAAGAAAATGAAATAAAATGCTTTAATTACATAAATACCAAATATCCCAGAAGACACCGCTTGAAATGCTTGCTGTAATAACGTAAGTCAATTTTATCGCCTTGAAATGATTCACTTATCACGTGCAATATGTGCTTGATATTTGTTTGTGCTCTTTATTGGTGACAAATTATCTTTTCTTGTTTAATATGCACAGGACTATCAACACACCTTACGCAATTTGCAATGCGGCAACAATAAATGATGCCGATGACTTTGTTTATTCCGTTACCATGGACACGATTTCGTGAGGCTTGACTTCAAACCTTAAACGTTTAAATAAATGTTTTTTAGTAAATGTTAGCGTTCTGTTACACATTTTAAAATAAATTAACGTTAAATATTTAGCAAACTTTTATTTCTACGTCCGTGTTTAAAGGTTAGGATTGCCCTTGTCCTGCGCTGTAAATTCAGAAAACAATTTGCTTCTTTGGTCGACGAGGAACGCCGCAAAGACGCGAGTAGTTCGTCTATACTTATTATAGGTCAATGGTAAAAATACTTATGAATTGTAAACTACAAACACTTGTAATTACAAGTTTTTAGTGAAACAGGCCTCAGATTTTAATGAAAATCGGTTCTAGGGGTACTCATAGGCCCCAAAGACACCTGGCAAAATATCAGACTTCTCAGATTAACACTTTTAGAGTTATATTGCATTACATTTTTAAACTTCGGTTTGTAACGGTGAGTTTGATGGCCTATAACTCAAGAACGGGTTAAGCAACCAACAAACGGTAAACAACACTAAGCTAATTTATTTATATTTATTTTATTTTATTATTTTTTAAAAATTCCAAAGAAACGTTTTCACTGTTGAACAAAAATCTTGATCTTTTTTCATTTGCCTATAATGACTTTGGGACCAAAATTTTTCACATTTTTATTTTTTGAAAATAAAATTCATGTCATTGCAAATCGACATGCAAAAAATTAGAAAGGTGTTCTTTCTATAAGTTCCTCATTTTCCCGCAAACAAAATGGGTTTCGGAGGGGTTAATACGACCCCAGCACGCCGTATCGCTTCTAATAGAGCTAGAGCCTCGCGGAAAAAATGAGCGTATGTGCCGTTACAAGTCGCAGCGATTGGTACCCGATTTTAAGGTCTCAGGTTAACCGGTAGCGTGTGAGGACGGGTCAAGTGACTGAAGTTAGGGATTCGGTTTTTAATAAATAACTTTGCAAAATATGGCCGCAGAGCCGCGATTTTGGCATCATTCAGTTCGCCTAGCTCAGGTGCGTCGAATGGTGTACTTTTGGTTAGGGTGAGGTCAACTTAAGGAGTTGACCTCGGGTCAAGGTCAGGTCAGAGCCCCTCAGGTCACGAAGCTGGGCAAAGGGTATCATATGGCACATCATTCGATTCGGCAGCACAACATCCCTAGAAAGTTTTAGCAGTTACAATGTTCCCGATATTTGGGTCGCCAGCCTAGCCCCGGAATGCCCAACCAATGAACTAGGACCTTCCAAACGTCACCATACAATCGGGTACTATTTAGTCAGAGAGGGGACGCTAGTAATTTCCAGGAACCTCTAGCTCTATCAAGATCTGAACGGTGGGGGGGGGGAGGGTTCATTGACTCTTCCTCTTTACGTTAACGGCCGGTAAAACACCTTAACTGGCGATAATTTAGCCATTTCTTATAGTAAAGGACGGTAACTAGAGCATTGAAAAAAAAACTACGGTAAATATGCCGTTAACATCAATAGCGGCGGAACACCTTCAATTAAGGAGGGGGGGGGGGGGGGGGGTGCACTGCCGACTTTTGGTCCCATTCTTTCCATGCAACGCCCATAGGTCTAATGTTAAAATTCCCAAATCAAGGGGGAGGGGGTGGGCATGGTGCCCTTCCCGTTCCGCCGCCTATAGTTAACATGCAGGGGAGAGAGGTCATATTGCGCCATGTTCTTAAATGCGCCACACCTTCCTCCTGCCCAAAATTCGATTCGAACGAATACTCGAATGTGTGCATTTACTTCACCACCAATAACTCGCTCTTATGCCGGTCCATAGGGGCAGGTGAGGTGTCTCAGCTTTCTCGCAGACCTTTTTTGTGATTTCCTCTATTTTCTTACGCGAAACAGTCTATTTCGACCTTTGCTAGTGTCATGGTTTATCTTTGAGATAGTAATTCAACTAATAATCATTGTTAATTACTCGTTTAATGGTAGTTTTAAAAGTTTATCACCACAAATATGTCGTCGCCATATTTGAAGCTCATGAAAAATGTGTTCCATTCGTAATTGCGCCCACCCTATTTGCGCCCTATTCTTCAACCCAGATAAACAGCATCTGGTGGTTGGGACACATTTCATTGAACACTTTGATTATTAGAGCGCTCACCTTACCATTACCTTAGCCTTCACAGCATAAATGGTTAATGGGCTGACACGTTCAAATAGGCTACTTAGTTAGGTGGCAAACCGTTGTTTTTAATAGGGCGCTTTTACATGAGAGGCATGGGCGCTTTTTGATGGGGGAGTCCGTAAATGCGCCCTTTGCAGATGTGCCGGAAAGCTTTTATCTTGTTAATTTGTCTGGGTGTGATACAAATTGGGAGTTGTTATTTGATGCCAAAATAACTGAGGTACAATTTGAGATACCTATCATCAAACATGACAGCTGGTCAACTTTAGCCGAAATAGGCCGATATCCTTAAGGTGGCGCAATATGACTTATCTCCCCCATATTTGTTATTAGAGCTGAACCCCTGCCGCAGTATTGCGTCGGGTGTGGACAACTACCGCCATCTGTTGACGGCGATACAAGTTCGGTTACTGCGGGACAGCCTAACTTCAGGCGCTCGTCACTCGCGCCATCTATGGAGAAGTCTACGAAACAGAAGTACGCCTTACCTCAGTTATGCGTTAGGGCTGAATCTCTCTTTGGTCTTATGCCAATTTGAATTTCCTTACCGTTTTTGTATCATCGTCAACCAACTGTTTGCTCTAGCCAATTGCTCTACGAGTTTTTCGAATGGATGCAAATGCGATTTGAGTTTGCTTGTTTGTATTTGTTGTTGAGTGCTGATGTGTCACGAACTAAGGCCGCCACCACTAGGTCAGCTGGATTAGCTGGGCGACAGCTGATCGGCACCGGCACACACGGCGTGGCGCAGTTTTGAGACCGAGCTGGGTCCTTTTTTGTCGACATTTTTGTGGCCAAATTGACGGGCAAGATTTGGTGAGTGACTGTATTGCACTGATGTCATGTTTAGTTACCCTCGTATGTCATGAAATGTCACTATCAGACTATCAGTCATGTAGAAACTTACTTTCTATGTGTTTTGTGAAGGTCAGGCATTGGATCTGATGGATGCTTTCCCCCACCCAAACATGTCCGTGCATGTATCAGATTTGGTAATTGCATGTTACTTTCGCAGTAACCGATTGGCTGAGGATGTCAAGATAACTGGTCGATGAGCCACTGAACGATGACTCAGCGGAATACAAAGGAAGATTTTAAGCATGAATTTTGCTGATTCAATTACGGGCACATCACAGTTAAATGGCCACAACATTTATTTTTGTTTCGTTGGGTAAGCCCCTTCCGGTCTGACAAGGCCATTTCAGAGCCGGAAGGGTGATAGGAATAAGGGGAGACATTGGTCTGGGCAGGCAGGCACCCTAGAGAGTCGCAGGGACTGAGCCTATCCCGAAGGTCAGGCCGACCAGCCCCCCCCCCCAAGTACTCGTTACACCCGGCCACAGGTGCGCTCCCTCGGGGGCAGCGGTGCCGCTCCAAGGGAGCAAGCAGCCCGCATGAGACAAAGGCGCCTGGAAGCATGCTTTAACATGCATTCAGATTGAATTTAAATGAGGGCAGGCGGCCAACCAGACATATAGTGATTCATATGAACGATAAATATCACGCAAATAGTGAATGATCGTGAGCTCCCTACATTCTTTTAGTGGTTTTCTGATGGAGCCAGTCAGACGTCAATGACGTCAGACAGCCTGACAAATGACCAAACATCTGACCGGAATCACAGGTCAGGTAGGCCAAATACCAGCTATCCAGCTCAAGCGGATTCCGAGAAATCGGAAAACGGTTTCAAGAGGTGGCACAAACCCCGTACCTTGGACGGCGAGGGCTAAGGAGGCTGTCCAGAGTCGGAGTCGGAGTCACGGAAAATCCACCGACTCCGCGGCGCTGGGCTGAGCGCCGTGACTCCGGTCTACACTGGAGGACGCCTGCAGCGTCGCTGGACCGAGCTGTCAGCCGGGGCCCACCATGTGCTTGATGGTGCTGCCATCTAGCGGCGGAATGAACAGGTCAGCTGTGACCAGAGGGCGCCTCGGTCGGGTTACAGCGCTGATATAGCGATCAGACAGGCAGGACAGAGTAGAGGGAACATCTGACATCAGGAATGCGATTGATCAATGACTGTAAAACAGTACACCCAGGTGAATATATACGGCCGAGCATGACAAATGGCTCCAGATCAGAATAGGTCTCGATACAACATTACGGAAGAAAATGGCACTTGTGACTTCCACAGCGATAATCAAACCTCCGCTTCTATCCCCAACTTCTTACCTTTGCTAGCTTGGCCTTGTGGTGGCGGGATCACCCTCTGGCAGGGCAGCGGCTGAAGGCCCCTCTCCGGCTCTACCCGGCGCCACACCAGCACTCCACCACTGTGACGGAAGGCAGCACGGTTGGAGCGGTAGCACGCGGTTGGACGGGGCAGCACAGAGGGCTGAACGGACGGGCGCCTTGCTGAGGTCGTCCAGACGGTAGCGCGTGCTGTAGTAGCGTCACTGAGACTAGTATCAGGTAGTCCAATCAGGTAGGTAGATTCAGGGCAGACATGTCCATGGATCCGAGTGATGGATCTATGATCTCAGTGGATCTCGAAGCAAAGTACAGGTTGGGATCTATGATCCCACCGGATCCGGCGTGAAAAGTACATCTTGGATCTATGATCTCATATGATCTGACGATAAATTAAAAACATGGATCTATGATCTGAGTGGTACCCATCATGTAAATACCACATTTGAAACCATGCTGTAAAGGGTTTTTATGCCAATAAGTGACACAAAACTATGGATTATGACGTGCGATTACATAAAATCACTAAAACAGAACGCTTGTGAGTTGAAACAAGTGCTTTTTTGGGATATATGTGTTGACAAAAAATAATTGAGGATCTATGATCTCACTGCCCACTGGATCTCAAGCAAAATGAGACTCGGATCTGTGATTCCTACGGATCTCTCGATAAATCACAGAGCTAGATCTATGATCCCGTCGAATCCGAGACCAGGTTCCGTGGGATCAGATCCCAGATCCATTTTCTCGGATCCATGCACATGTCTGATTCAGGGTATATTGAATTAAGGGGTAAGACCAAGTTAGGTAGGCATGATCCACGGAATTGTCTTGTTTTGTAAGTCGGTTTTCATAATCACAATAAGATTTTTTATATCATGGACTTTGTAGGGGAGAGTGGGGCAAAGCGGGCACTCGGGGCAAAGTGGCCACCCATCGTTTTAGCCCTCCACAGCTTTATGCCTCGCCCGCACATGCCATTCTTCCATCTTAGAACGCACATGGGGGGGGGAGTGGTTGCCACCCCCACCCCCCGCGCCATTTCGTTCCTGTTGGAAATAGAGCTTCGCGGTAAAGACCAAAAAGATTCTTTGGGAAGAGACAAATCCAATGATACCCAGTTTTACCTTCTCAGGCCAGTCATTGACCCTCCAGATCAGGTCAAACTAAAAAATGTTGCTGTTTTGGGTCACCGTTGGATATCAAGTGCGCTGCTCACCATATACCGATGACAATGCCATTTTGTGGTGCCAAGTAAGCTAGAACCTCTTTGTCACACTATCCGACCAGGTTTTTGCTGCTGAGGTCATTTCAGGTCAAGTTAGGTCAAGGTCAATGATATGTGTTTGTATTGTATGTTTGTGTGTGTCTGTGTGTATACTGATGTGTACACCGATTGTTTATGTGTCCATATTACATCAGATCATGAAATGAGAAGCTTTTACCAAAAATACAGTCGAAGAAATTTCACAAAAAGGAAATTCAGCTTGCCTAAAGCGCAATGTTTTTAGATGACCTAGGTTCACCTCGACCCTGACCTTGACATCTGTACATCGTCAAACAACATGTTCCATGATAGTTGGGAGGTAAGACTGGCAAAAAAGGCCGAAATCAAGGTGTCAAAGCCGTAGCCAACGCAAGATGTTGGATATTTGACATTTGGGTCATGGCCTGACCTGATGAACAATGTCATATCTCCGAAACCAAAAACCACAGAAACTTGAAATTTTTAGTGGACATAAAGAAAGGATAGAGGAACAACTATACGAAAAATCAGCCTTCTAGCTCTAAAAATGTTGAATGCAGAGCAGAAAACCTACCTGGGAGAGGGGGGTGGCAACTGGCACCCCCCCCCCCCATGTGCGGGCAAGGGTTAACGATGGGTGGCTTAAGCGTTTTAGCTCTAGCGTTTTAGGAGCTGGCTTCCGGTGGGCCGGTGGACGCTGACCGTGTGCGAGCTCCATAGGTGTGGGAACGTTTTCGAAAGTGGGGGGGGGGGGGCAGGCTCCCAGAGGCACAAAACCTCACCTACCCCCAAAATCCATTTTCTCCTCGGATTTCGGCCACTTTATTTTCGCAAGCATGCTCAAATCGGTAAAAAGGTGACAAGAAAAATAAATCGACCAAAATCTCAGGGAGACTCCGTCCAGATATTAAATCTCATGAACACGCGTCCCCCTGGCCTCCGCAGCCGCGTTGGCACCAGGAGCGGATCCAGGAAAACTCCTAGGGGAGGGTCATGAATCGAAGTAACATGACCCTTTTGGGTATAGGTTAGTGCCCCTACCTATACCCAAAATTAAAACCTCAACGGATTTCGGCCACTTAACCCTCGCACGACCAGGCCATTTCTCATAACACGAACGACCAGGGGGGGGGGGGTTGTTACGACCCCCCCCTGGCGTTTCGAAACGGAAGGTCGTAGAGCTTAGCGGAAAAAACCAACGGATTGCTCTCAACGAGATCTCGCGATTGGTGGTATATTTTTTGGTCCTAGGTCAACATTTGACCTACTTATGACCGGTCAAAGGTCAAATTTTCCGAAAAAGACTTTTTTCAGCTTTCCGCGGCGATTGCGGCAAAACGGTGGGAGATATCGACTTGAAACCTTCACTTTCGTGTTCCTTGATCAATTCTCTATCGTTTGGTATGTATTTCGTTTCCCTAGCTCTAAAAATGGCGCGTTGGGAGCGCCGGAAGTCGGCAAGGTAAAAAAAAAATCAAAATTTAAATTTTTGAAATCTGATTGTATTTTTGGATTTGGGAGGTCCATTTGCTCCCTATAGAAGCTAATATTGCTGCATATTCCCATTGAGGTGACAAGAATTAGCAAAATAGTGGTTCGGGCGCTTTTCAAAAATAGTACCGGACGCTGTTCCTCTTGTGACGTCATAGCTCCGTGACCTGACCTGACCCGGTCAATTTTCTTGCACCACACGATAGCCAATGCTTGCCCGAACATGCATGGGAAGTTTCATCATGATCCATCAAACAATGTGGGTATCACCGGCAGAAAACCTAGGGATTCGGCGCACACGTTTGGTAACTGTCGGCCGGAGGCTGTACCTCTTATGACGTCATAACTCCGTGACCTGACATGACCCGATCAATTTTTTTTCGGCAAAAGATGCGCAAAGGTTGCCCCAGAGGGTATTGAAAATTTCAGCCCGCTACGACAAGCCGTTTAGCGTGCACTTCGAAAAAACCTCAGGGGGGGGGGGTTGATACAACCCCCCCTAGGCGTTCTAGGGTTAATTTTGGTGGTGCCCTATTTTCATTTTTTTTTTTGCCCTGGCAGGCCTGTGGTGACCCCTGGCGGGCCTGTGGTGCCCCTGCTAGGCCGCAGGGGCCCTGGCAGGTTTGTGGTGCCCCTGGAAGGACTGTGGTGCTTCTTACGAGCCTGAAGTGCCAACGACAGGCCCATGGTGCCTCTGCGAGGCCGGTGGTGCCCCGGCGAGGCCGTGGTGCCCCTGCTAGGCCGCTCCTGACAGGACTGTGGTGCTCCTGACAAGCCTGAAGTGTCCCCGACAGGCACGTGATGCCCCTGACAATCCCAGGGTGCCCCTGCGAGGCCAGTGGGTGCCCCTGGCAAGCCTGTGGTGCCCCTGGCAGGTCTGTGGTGCCCCTGCTAGGCTTCTGGTGCCCCTGACAGGTCTGTGGTGCTCCTGACAGGCCTGTGGTGCTCCTGAAAGGACTGTGGTGCCCTTGGCTCTGACAAGCCAGAGGTGCCCCCGACAGGCCCGTGGTGCCCTTGACAGGCCCAAGGTGCCCCTGCGAGGCCGGTGGTGCCCCTAGAAGGCCTTTGGTGCCCCTGGAAGACCTGTGGTGCCCCTGACAGGTCTGTGGTGCCCCTGGCAGACCGGTGGTGCTCTTGCTAGGCCGATGGTGCTCCTGACAGGCCGGTTTGTTTGTTGTTTGTTTTGTTTGCTCGATTTTATTGAATATTTTCGCATAAATAGACATAAGGCAATCTTGGATCGGTGCAAAAGCTATTCAGCTTATTTCATGGCACCTCTCCCTCACACACTCTAGCTCATTCACACGTCATTCATGACAAGAAGAAAAAAAAAACATCGGGTGCAACACAAATAATGATAAACCGAGGTTTTGATAATCAAATTAAAAGAAAAATACAATGAAAAATTAAGTACACTTAAAAGTATAAAATAATCGTTGGTATCAACTAAGTTACGTATAAACATAAGTAACTGAAGTAAAGCTGCCGCCTCTGAGGTAGTTCACTGGCGAGTGGCGATGTCCGCAAAAAAGGGCTGCTGTCACCGCCGCGCGGCCACGCCGCCGCCAGCCGCCGCCGAATTCCTGATGGTGAGGGATTTTTCAATGTAAATCTGGAAGCACTCGGCGACGCGCCGACCATCCTCTGCGCTGAGGGATTTGCCGTGGAAGAGGATGTCAAGTTTTTGTTCTGATGAAAGGTGTGTAAAGTTTTGAATTGTATCGGAGAGATCGGTGAATAAATTATCTCTCAACGACTGGTACAGTGGACAGTGTAGAACAAAGTGTTGGACATTTTCGGTTCGGAAGCCACATGTACAACAGCACGATTCTGATTTTTGAATTTGATATAGGTATGCATTTAGCGGTAAAGTTGCGGTTCTAATTCGTGTATGAAGGATATTTCTAAATTTACTGCCAAATGAGTAGTATGCAGGGGGAGAAGGGCAGTCCCACAGCTCGACGATGCCATTTACAAAGGTTGAAAGGCAAGGTTGTTGTCGGATTGAAGTTGGAAGTTGGTTCCATTTCCTGACGGTGCTTGGTATGAATGATCTTTGGAATGATGTTGTAATGTGTTGTATTGTATTGTATTACCTTCATGGACAATCCACGCGGGGCGTGGCGATTACAGTCCAGAGTCTGAGTCGGGCACAAACAAAAACATGCGGGAACAAGAAACACAGGCATACAGATTCAATCGCTGGACATTCGCTCTCTCTATATACAAACGGACGATTCAAGACAGCACACCGCACACGGCTGCGGATACCCCCTCCCCCTGACACGGGTCATCGTCGGGCGGTCGCCATCGCCGGACAGACTGCAGCCTTGGCCGCACGGGCGAATTGGGCGGGGCGCTGTTCGATGACACCGGGAGGCAGACTGTTGAGTAGCGCCGCGGCCCGGTAGCCGAATCGTCGCTTGCCTGTCTCGAGCCGCGAGCGTGGAAGGTGGAAAAGGTGGTCCTGTCGAGTGGATCTCTCTCGCGCGTCACTGTTATTCGTGAAGATGGCAGCTAGTGCTTCGGGCTCGCCGTTGCTTATTATTTTCTGCGCAGTTACCATGGCTTTAACATCGGCCATAGCTTTCGGAGGCATCCATCCGAGTGAATCGCGGAGGCCAGAGACGTGATCGAATTTCCGGCGGCCGAATATGACCCGTGCTGCAAAGTTTAGAATTTTTTGGAGTCTGTCGAAGTTTTTCTGGGAGCCATTTCCATATACAGTGAGGCAGTACTGGACGCGCGAGATGACGAGTGCAGTCACGATCGTTTTGAGGATACCGTCTGGGAGGCAGTGTCGTGCGTGGGAGAGGCCGATCAGTACGCCCATGCAGCGACGGCTCAGCTCGGCCACGTGTGCTTCCCAGGTGAGTGCGCCGTCGAATACAACACCCAGGTTTCCCACCTGCGCGCACGGCAGGAGCTCAGCGTCACGGAAAGAGATTTTGAAGCGAGGCAGGTTACGTAGGTTTTGTCGGCTACCGAATACCATCAGTTGAGTTTTAGAAGCGTTGACTTTCAGGGCGTGTGCGCAGAACCATGCGTTAACCCTCGCCCGCACATGCCATTTTCCCATCCTAGAACGCACATGGGGGGGGGGGTTGCCACCCCCCCCCGCGCCATTTCGTTCCTGTTGGAGATAGAGCTTAGCGGTAAAGACCAAAAAGATTCTTTGGGAAGAGACGAATCCAATGATACCCAGTTTTACCTTCTCAGGTCAGTCATTGACCTTCCAGGTCAGGTCAAACTAAAAAATATTGCTTTTTTGGGTCACCGTTGGATATCAAGTGCGCTGCTTATCATATACCGATGACGATGCCGTTTTCTGGTGCCAAGCCAGCTAGAACCTCTTTGTCACACTACCCGACCAGGTTTTTGCTGCTGAGGTCATTTCAGGTCAAGTTAGGTCAAGGTCATTTATATGTGTTTGTATGTCTGTGTGTATCTGTGTGTATACTGATGTGTGCACCGATTGTTTATGTGTCCATATTACATGAAATCATGATCTGATAAGATTTTACCAAAAATGCAGTCAAAAAAAATTCACAAAAAGTAAATTCCGCTTGCCTAAAACGCAATTATCTTAGATGACCTAGGTTGACCTTGACCTTGACCTTGACATCTGTACATCGTCGAACAACATGTTCCATGATTAGTGGGAGGTAAGACTGGTAAAAAAGGCCGAAATCAAGGTGTCAAAAGCTCACAAGACCCATAGCCAACGCAAGATGTTGAGAATTGGCCATTTGGGTCATGACATGCCCTGAGAAACAAGGTCATATCTCCGAAACCAAAAACCACAGAAACTTGAAATTTTCAGGAGACATCAAGAAAGGATAGAGGAGCAGCTATACGAAAAATCAGCCTTCTACCTCTAAACATGTTGAGTGCAGAGCAGAAAGACTACCTGGGGGGGGATGGCAACCACCCCCCCCCCCATGTGCGGGCGAGGGTTAACCCGGCCGGGCCCGGGGGGTAATCCCAACCACCGCAGCCCGGGGGGGCGTTTTTCGCCCCCCCCCCCTGTCTAACTCCATAAAGAAGGGAGCTACGGAAACAAAAGCGATACCAAACGAAAGGTCCTTACGAGACGATTCTAAAGCACCTAAAATTTTTGACCTCAGGTCAATTTTCAAGGTCAGAGGTCAAGGTCAAAGGCAAAAACCGGCACATGTGTAGTGATCTCAAAGTAAGCCTCCTAGAGGACGGTAGACTGCATCAAACCGGCAAAATTGGGTGTCAAACGAAAGAAGAGAATCTGAGGATTCCGAAAATGTGCTCCAAAGCAAAGGTCAAGGTCAAGGTCACGCTTAAAATTGACCTCAAACTTGGCACTTTTTCGCACATCTTGCCTGCTAACTTCCAAGATGTTTTGAAATGTTTTGAGGCTTATCAGTTCCCTATTTGTGGTTCATCTTACGATACAAGGCTGCTCAAAGGTCAAGGTCACAGAAGAGTATCCCTGCTAGAGGCTATTTCACTGATTCAAGTTAGTAATAATAAATAAGACAATTTTGCCATCCGGAAGCTCTAAATGAGGGCTTAGAGGAAAATAGATGCCAGATTCGTGATCAGCGGGTACAAATCCATCATAAACGACCTTTCGTGTGTCAAGGTCAACCAGAGGTCATTCGAGGTCACATGAGGTCAACATAAAACTTGACCTTTTCCGAACAAAATATATATCATTCGACGCGGCTTGACAAGGGGAATGCGATGGTACCACTGCCGTAGCTCTAGGACCATTTTTGTCGAAGTTATTTGCGAAAAACTAAAACCACATTTCGGGGTCGTTGACCTGACCTCTGACCTCAGGTCACCAAAACTATTTTTCTATTTTTCTCTAGGTCAAACGCTACACAACCGTGCTCGTAATTTGTCTTTATCTCTAAAACTCTATTTGTAGCAGCTATTTGAAGTTTGCGTCTGTGACGCCGAAGTTTGCCGTGCAGGGGTCTAGAAAAATGGACCTTGTGACGTCATCAAGGGGGCTAGGTCCAAATTTTTTACTTCAGAAGATGTCAAATTGATGGGAGAAAAGGTACTGAAAGTTTCGCTTTCCTAACCCTAAGCGTTCGGGAGCTATCGCAAATATTCGCCAGGGGGGGGGGGCGAAAAACGCCCCCCCCGGGCCCGCGAGGGTTAAGTGACTCTAGCGATGCCTACATGCGCGAGATGAGACTCCTGATGTCGTTGCGTGGGCCGCTCACCAATATCTGGGTGTCGTCTGCGTACTGATAAGCGGTGGCGTCTCCGGCAAATAGTGAGAGGTCGTTGGAGAATATAGTGAAGAGGAGGGGACCCAAAGCCGAACCCTAGAAAACTCCTACGGTGTTTGGGAGCGGTCGAGAGGTTATCTTACGGCCGGTTTTGTCTTTCAGGGATACACTCTGCGTGTGTCCCTGAAGATAAGCGGAAAACCAGGAAGTCTCAATACCGTAGATATACCGTCAATACCGTTGTGTTATTTGCAGGGAGAGTTCGGGCGTTGGCGTGTCTTGTGTTTCGTTCTGTGTCTGTGATACGTGTTTGAGGTATGATTGTTTTGATGTACTCGGGTTGTGTGTCTGGACGATGCATTATTTTGTGGAATAGGATTAATTTGTGTTGTTCTCGTCTTGCTTTCAGTGTTCCCCATCCTGTTTCTAGTCTCAGTTTGGCGGTAGAAGTCCGGAAAGGTGTACCTGTCATCAATCTTGCAACTCTATTTTGAAATTTGTCAAGTCGAACTTGGTCGTGTGTTGTCAGTAGTCCGTCAAAAGCTACGTCCGCATAATCGTGAAATGGTCGAATGTAAGTGGTGTATAGACTGTTAATGGTTGATCGCGTCAAATATTTTGCTAGTGGACATATTGGACTTAGCGCCTTGTTCATTTTTTTTTTTTAGTACGGTGTTAGTGTGCTCGTGAAACCGAAGATCTTTAGAAAACGTTAGTCCCAGGTGCTTATGGCTTTCTGACACAGATATACGTTGACCGCCGAAAGTGAGGATAGGAGGACTTATTCCGGTTTTACGGGTGAAAAATTGTTGAGTTGTTTTTGTTGGATTGAAGGAAATTGCCCATTGAGTTCCATAGTCGTAAATTGCGTCCAGGTCTCGTTGTAATGATTGTCGAGCTAAATCAGCGTTTTGTTTACTTTGTGGTGCGTATAAAGATGTGTCGTCAGCGTACAAGAGAATGTCGTTAGTCACTTTCGTTGTCAGTCCGTTCAAGTACATTAAAGCAAGAAGAGGTCCGAGCACTGATCCTTGTGGGCAGCCGGATTCAATGTTTTTTGTCGAAGAAAAGTCATTGCCAATACGTACTTTTTGTCTTCTGTCTGAAAGATACGATTCTAGCCAGGAAAGGAGAACGCCAGATATGTGAAATTCGTGTTTGCATTTAAAGAGAAGTCCTTTGTGTCAAATTTTGTCAAAGTACTTTGAAATGTCAAGATAGATTGCTGTTACGTCGCGTCCCTCGTCTAAATTTTTATATATGTTGTGTGTCAGGTACGCCGGTGGTGCCCCTGTCAGGTCTGTGGTGCCCCTGATAGGCCGGTGGTGCCCCTGGTAGGCCTGTAGTGTCCCCGGTAGTGATGTCAATTTCAGAAATTTTGGAAACCAATACCAAACCGATACCGACCAAAGCCACTGAGAGTATACCAAAACCGAACCGATTTTCAGAAACAGGGGGAAATACCGACTAGATACCGAAATCAGGGAATTATCAAACAAATGCTTCAAACTTTCTCAAGACATATGATAAGCCTTGAAAGGTACCTAATACTTTGAAATAAGGTAACAAAAACAAATCAGGCAATCTCTTAATTATTTGCATTGCAAAAAAAAAAATTATAACTTATTTTGTAATTATTAACAAATATTCAGGTCAGTTATTTTACTGGAATGTGGATTCAAGGTAACTGCATGAGGTGTTAGGAAAATAACTTGAACCCTGAATCTTGTCCATGCCTGAACCATCAAACCTTCTTTCAATTCAAGTCATTCATTTCGAGTCCGGTCAAGACAGGGTTAAGCGTGTTATCATGATCCAAAAGTGGTGACCCAATTGACAATGATGGGCTACACCTTGGGCTGGCTACACCATTAATGTAAACAAAGCCCATGATACCTACAGTTAAACCCAAGTAGCATGGTGATTGGTGACGATACTGACGCAGCCAATTTTTCTTCATAAACAAATGTGTAACACAACAAAACTTGATAAATAATTACTTACGATGCACACTGATAGATAGCAGACACCACTGTAATGATATCGCGATGAAATCTAAGTAAAATGTCCATAATTTTACGGAAGCATAGACACACGTCACGTGTCATCTCTTTCATAATGGCGGCCTTACAGGCGGCGGCCATTTGCATTAATGATTAAACTGAATAAAATAAAGTTTTTCTTTTCTTTTTTGCTTAGGTCCACTTAAATCAAAATTCCTTGTAAAAAATTTGAAATCATAAAATTAATTCAAGAAGGATGTAGGCCACTTTTGCTGAAAAATGAAGTACCAGAAAAACATAGTTGTTCAATTATTTTCAATTAGTTTTTGAGCTATATCGGTTCCTCAACCTGGCGCAGCTGCGACATTGAAATGTTTTTAGATGTGTTCAGTTTTGAAACTGCTGTGTGCGAGTCAAGCCAAAAGCCAATTATATTTTATGAGTGCTTATGATTAAATTGCTAGCGATCTGTATCTGTTGAGAGAGCAGGAAAGAGAACACTAATTGAAGAAAATAAATTATCCACAGGATCATGACAGCATCGCTCACTACAAGGCTTCTTGAAGTTGAGCGAAGTTGAAGCTTTGTGGGGTGATGCGGGTGATGATGAAGTGACAAATGCTGCCTTAAATATTAGATGATAATGGTGAAGCTAGTGCTGTATTAAACAGGGTTTTGGATAATGTAATTGCATTGCAGTAAAATGGAGAGGAAGACAAGGTCAAGATCAATCACAGACTTCTCAAAACAAAGTCAAATTTGTTGCTAATAAATGCTTTGGAAATTTTGAGAAAGGTAGTTTAAGGATGTTTTCCAGCATACAGTGAGTTAAACATTAATTCATGTTTATGTCTTGCACATTGGCTTTCTTTGTAGGATAATTATCCTCATGGTATTGGAATTTGCTAACACTGATAAGTTGCCATTTAACATTGGTAGACTGATGTATTTGATATTACAGTTGATGTGTTTGCCCATTTGTTAGGACATCATGCATTTGGGAGAAATGTGTCATGATTGTCATTTTTCTTCATCCAGTGTCATTTAGCAAAATCAAATTTGAGTTCAGAAGGTTTATCAAAAATGCTTTCAAATATTTTATGACAGTAGTTGATTTTCATGATACCGACAAAATACCAAATGCTTTTGGTATATAATACCGAATACCGAATCGGTATTGGTTCGGTATCGGTATACCGAAATTTTGGTAACCGATTGACACCACTAGTCCCCGGACCCCAAGGGGGCATGACCCATGTGACCCATGTGAACATTTCGATGGGGGGATTGGGCACGGTGGGTCCGGTCCCCCTTGCGGACGGGCCCCTCTGTCTGTCTGTCTGTCTCACTGTCTGCCTGCCTGTCTGTCTGTCTAAGCCCTGAAAAAATGTGGAAAATCGGCAGATAAAAGTATCATTTTGCCTGAGAAATGTGCATAAAATGCACGGTTTTTATGAAGAAGCGAAGCGAGCGAGCCCCTCAGAGTCGCCGATGTTGGTCCCTCAGACGGGTCTGTGAAAGGCCGTCAAATGCGCTGGTGTGGAGTCCACACAGGCGCCGTTGCGGGGGTCTTAGGCTTAGAGACGCTGGTAGGGGCCGTCATAGGCATGTATGGGTACCTGAAAGTTACTAGTGGCCCTCCATAGGCCGGCAAGGGAACCTCAGATGCCGGTAAGAGGCCCTCAGAGTCGCCGGTAAATGGCCGTTAGATGCGCTGGTATAGGGCCCCCGGAGGCGCCGGTGAGCGGGCCTTCAGAGCCGCCGATGTAGGCCGTTGAGATGCACTGGTGTGGGGACCTTAGAGGTGGCGGTGAGGGCCCTCCCAGGCGCCATTATGAGGGCCCTCAGAAACACTGGTGTGGGCCGTGGGGGCATAACAAACAGGTATGGGGCCCTTACAGCTGATCCCTCATTAGCCTTCAAGGACCCTCAGAGGCCGGCAAGGTCCTTCAGAACCTGGGGTGGGGCCCTTCTGGAGATAAGTGTGCCTGCATAAGAGCCCATGACGTATTCTCAAAAGCCCCGTGGTGTCCTTTCACTCCTTTCCAGTTGAACCGTGGCCAGCACGGACCCTCTGATGTCAATTGGCACCGTAGGGCCCCTCGGGCCCGAGGGGACCCTAAACCATATAACGGACACGTGTCTCCTCGCCCCCTGGCTATGCAATTGAATCCAAGTGATCAGGGGCCCTTTAGGTAATCAGGGGCATCTCAGGTGACTGCTGGGCTTTTTCAATTGATCAGGGCCCACCAGGTTACCGTAACCAGGGGACCCTCTGAAAATCAGGTGCCGGTTATACCAAGGGCTCCTCGGGCAACTAAGGGCCTTCATGTGACTGCAGAGGCCCTTCAGATAACCAGGTACTCCCCGGGTAAACATTGGCCCCTCAGGTGACCAGGGCTTCTTTAGATGACTGGCCAGGGACCATCCAGGGGATCAGGAGCCCCTTGGGTAACTAGGGGCCCCCAGGTAACCAGAGGCCCCTCGGGTAACCAGGGGCCCTTGTAACCAGGGGTCCTTTACCAGGAGTCCTTCAGATAACCAGTGGTCCCTCAGGTAACCAGGGGCCCCTCAGGTAAACAGGATCCCGTGACCAGGGGCCCTCAGGTAACCAGAGCCCCTCAGATACCTAACCAGGGGCCCCTCAGGTGACCAGGGGCCCCTCGTGTAGCCAGGGGGTCCCTTAGACAACCAGGAAGCTCTCAGACAGCCAGGGGCCCCTCAGATAACCAGGGGCCCTCAGGTAACTAGGGGCTCGTCAGATAACCAGGGGCTCCTCAGGTGACCAGGGCGGCCCTCAGGTAACCAGGGGCTGGCCCCTCAGGTAGCCAGGGGCTCTCAGGTAGTTAGGGGCGCTCTGTGTTCGTCACTGTGATAGATATCGCTCTTTGATATCAGTTTTTCTTCCGAGTAAAAGACGTTCTGTCTAGTACTGGAATTAAGGCAAGGAGACCCAGAACGCCTTCGTCACGCTGGTCCCCCTGAGTCATCCTTGGACCTCAGGGGCCCCCGTGGCCCCCCTTGGGTTGGGTACGTCACTGCACTCAAGTGACCCAAAGGGTTCACTTGCATGCGTGATCCCAAAGGGGGAGGCCATGGCCTCTTGGCCTCCCCCCTGGATACGCCACTGTAACTGCTCGCACTTTGTAGGTACACTCGGGGGCAGATTGATGTTCCACCACTCCCTACCCATCGGCCTCCCATGGTTCAGCACTGGCTGCTGCCAGTGGCAGCACTGGCAGCACTGGCACTGACAGGCAGTGCTGAGCAGTGCTGAGGGCAGGCAACACTGGCAGCAGCCAGTGCTGAGCCATGGGATCGCCCGATGGGTAGGGAGTGGTGACTGGTGGAACATCAATCTGACCCCGAGTGTACTAGCTACTTTCATCTACTAAATATTTAGCTTCACTAGCTATTTTGACGCAAGCGATTTTGTCATTAGCTGTTTTAACCCGCGCCCCGCTGGACTATTCAGCCATACGCGCCCTGCTTGGGGGGGGGGGGGGGCAGATTCTGCCCTCCTGTCTGACTTGTGTACCGATGGTCGTAGAAAGACGGGGAAAACGGCAATCGAAAGCTCTCAACAAGGTGGATCTTAAGAGCCAACTTTTTTGCTTAAGTATTTCAGAGGTCAGGTCAAGGTCAGGTCAAGGGTACAAAATGCAAGTTTCTACAGTATCGGCCTTGCACCGTAGTTGCCGAAGAATGGACTGAGACTGATTGCCCAAAACGTGTTCTTAGGCTACCAAGACAATATTCGTTGCAAACAATATCATGCAAAGGTCAAGGTCAAGATCAGGTCAGGTTACTAAAAACTAAATATAGAAAAGCGCATGTGCGACACATGTTTTATGGGTCATTTTATTCATATAATTCAATAGGCACACTCAAAAAGTGATATAGTGAGTGATATGGGTCATGGTCCAATAGCCCCCCCCCCCCTCCCCTAGGATCCGCCAGTGTCGCGACCTAAGCTATGTGCATGAATAGCTCATCTGTGATTATAGCAAATGCCAATATCGAAATGAGGACTTCAAAAACAAAAGGCAGCACAACATCCCTAGAAAGTTTTAGCAGTTACAATGTTCCCGACATTTGGGTCGCCAGCCTAGCCCCGGGAATGCCCAACCAATGAACTAGGACCTTCCAAACGTCACCATACAATCGGGTACTATTTAGTCAGAAAGGGGACGCTAGTAATTTCCAGGAGCCTCTAGCTCTATCAAGATCTGAACGGTGGGGGGGGGGGGGGGTTCACGGACTCTTCCTCTTTACGTTAACGGCCGGTAAAACACCTAAACTGGCGATAATTTAGCCATTTCTAACAGTAAAGGACGGTAACTAGCATTGAAAAAAACTACGGTAAATATGCCGTTAACATCAATAGCGGCCGAACACCTTCAATTAAGGAGGAGGGGGGGGGGGGGCACTGGCCACTGCCGACTTTTGGTCCCATTCTTTCCATGTGACGCCCATAGGGCTTATGTTAAAATTCCCAAATCAAGGGGGAGGGGGTGGGCATGGTGCCCTCCCCGTTCCGCCGCCTATAGTTTACATGCATATTTGTTGCTAGAGCTGAACCCCTGCACACAGTATTGCGTCGGGTGTGGACAACTACCGCCATATGCTGACGGCGATACAAGTTCGGTTACTGCGGGACAGCCTAACTTCAGGCGCTCGTCACCTGCGCCATCTATGGAGAAGTCTACGAAACAGAAGTACGCCTTACCTCAGTTATGCGTTAGAGCTGAATCTCTCTATGGTCTTATCCCAATTTCCCAGTGCTTTCCAGGATAGCTAATTTTCGGACCCGCGATAACGATGAAACGATAAGAAAGGTTTGCGATAACGATAAACGATAAACGATAAAATTTTCAAAAAAGTAACAACGATAGCGATAAAACTATAACGATGATTTTTTTTTTAACAGCAACCCGGTTTACATAGGGTTTGTTGCAAGCTTATATCTCCGTCCGTGATGTTGGAAAAGATGCCAATGGTGCTTAACAATATACAAAATGATCCCCTTTAAATATTTGTAGACCACTGCGTCGAAATTATCGCCAAATTAACGAGCTAGAGCCTCGTCAAATATGCTATGTAAACCGGGTTAGCGTTAACGAAACGATAAACGATGAAACGATAACGATAATTGTTTTTAACAGCAATAACGAAACGATAAATGATACAACGATAACGATGATTGTCTTGAACAGCGATAACAAAAGCGATAAGAAATACAGCTTAAATAATTGTACTTACAATTTATTTTCAGATCTATACAGTTTGCAGATGGCAACAGGTTGCGCACACATACTGTCGCGCGGCATGCACTGTCGATCGTCTTCCATTTTTCCATCGTCCCGTTTTAAGGCCTGGCTACACGATGCGTTTTTTGCGTGCGTTTTTTGCGAGTTTGCGTGTTTTGCGTAATATCGTTCTAGAAAAAGGTCATTATTAATTTAACTTCTTTAATATTTATATAAAAATTAAAAAAACGTTTATGTTAATTAAAAGTTTATATGAAAAACATATAACAAAAACGTAATGTCGTTTCTTTTTAGAGCGATATTCCGCAAATCACGCTAACTCGCAGAAAACGCACGCAGAAAACGCATAGTGTAGCCAGGCCTTTACATTTTATCGTTGATCGTTCATAATTTTTGTAACTTGCGTAAGTGGATGAGCGATAATTTTGAAAATTTAGCGATATACGATAACGATAACAGGTTTACTTAACAGCCATAATTATCGTTCATCGTTTATCGGTCATCCTATCGCATGCGGAAAGGACTGCAATTTCCTTACCGTTTTTGTATCATCTTCAACCAACTATTTGCTCTAGCCAATTGCTCTACGAGTTTTTCGAATGGAAGCAAATGCGATTTGAGTTTGCTTGTTTGTATTTGTTGTTGCGTGCTGATGTGTCACGAACTAAGGCCGCCACCACTAGGTCAGCTGGATCAGCTGGGCGACAGCTGATCGGCACACGCGGCGTGGCGCCGCAGTTTTTGAGACCGAGCTGGTTCCTTTTTTGTCGACATTTTTGTGGCCAAATTGACGGGCAAGATTTGGTGAGTGACTGTATTGCGCTGATGTCATGTTTAGTTACCCTCGTATGTCATGAAATGTCACTATCAGACTATCAGTCATGTATTCAGAAACGAATTATTCGACACCAGTAATATGTATTATGTATATGATCGGTAGCTTTCGGGGGCTGCTGCCTCCTTCATCAGCCTGCTTTTTAAATGCATTAGAACACAAGACAATACGTTTCAAACATGTCTACCAAAAAGTAAACCGCCACGAGGAAAAAGTTGTAACGGTACGTCTCAAGCATAGATGCACAACAGTTTGATACATGATAACAAATAATAACACATAATTAAGTCGCCATCGTCCGTAATATTTGTAATAAAACATTCGACATTAATCGTGATCCGTGGTTGTTACGACCACGGATCACGATTAATGTCGAATGTTTTATTACGGATATTACGGACGGTGGCGACTTAATTATGTGTTATTATTTGTTATCATGTATCAAACTGTTGTGCATCTATGCTTGAGACGTACCGTTACAACTTTTTCCTCGTGGCGGTTTACTTTTTGGTAGACATGTTTGAAACGTATTGTCTTGTGTTCTAATGCATTTAAAAAGCAGGCTGATGAAGGAGGCAGCAGCCCCCGAAAGCTACCGATCATATACATACTACTGGTGTCGAATAATTCGTTTCTGAATATTTACCATGTCCCAGTACAACAATTCCATATTCAAAATTATCAGTCATGTAGAAACTTACTTTCTATGTGTTTTGTGAAGGTCAGGCATTGGATCTGATGGATGCTTTCCCCCACCCAAACATGTCCGTGCATATATCAGATTTGGTAATTGCATGTTACTTTCACAGTAACCGATTGGCTGAGGATGTCAAGATAACTGGTCGATGAGCCACTGAACGATGACTTAGCTGAATACAAAGGAAGATTTTAAGCATAAATTTTGGTGATTCAATTACGGGCAAATCACAGTTAAATGGCCACATTTGTTTTTGTTTCGTTGGGTTAGCCCCTTCCGGTCTGACAAGGCCATTTCAGAGCCGGAAGGATGATAGGAATAAGGGGGAGACATTGGTCTGGGCAGGAACCCTAGAGAGTCACCGGGACTGAGCCTATCCCCAAGGTCAGGCCGATCAGCCCCCCCCCCCCCCCAAGTACTCGCTGCGCCCGGCCACAGGTGCGCTCCCTCGGGGGCAGCAGTGTCGCTCCAAGGGAGCAAGCATCCCGCATGAGATAAAGGTGCCTGGAAGCATGCTTTAACATGCTTCCAGGTTGAATTTAAATGAGGGCAGGCGGCCAACCACACGTATAGTGATTCATATCAACGATAAATATAACGCAAATAGTGAATAATCGTGAGCTCCCTACATTATTTTAGTGGTTTTCTGATGAAGAATCAGACGTCAATGACGTCAGACAGCCTGACAAATGACCACACATCTGACTGGAATCACAGGTCAGGTAGGCTAACTTTCAGCTATCCAGCACACGCGCATTCCGAGCAATCGGAAAACGGTTTCAAGAGGTGGCACAAACCCCGTACATACCTTGGACGGCGAGGGCTAAGGAGGGTGTCCAGAGTCGGAGTCGGAGTCACGGAGAATCCACCGACTCCGCGGCGCTGGGCGGAGTGTCGTGACACCGGTCTACACTGGAGGATTCCTGCAGCGTCGCTGGACCGAGCTGTCAGCCGGGGCCCACCATGTGCTTGATGGTGCTGCCATCTAGCGGCGGAATGAACAGGTCAGCTGTGACCAGAGGGCGCCTCGGTCGGGTTACAGCGCTGATATAGCGATCAGACAGGCAGGACAGAGTAGAGGGCATAGACGTAGGAACAGGGGGGGCCGGGGGGGGGGGGCATGCCCCCCCCCCCACTTTCGGAGGTGGGGGGGCCAGCAATGTTAACTGGCCCCCCCACTTTTTGCTGACTTAAATGTCTGTCTGTACCTACCACCCGGTACCCCAAACACCAGAACTTGACAACTATTCAGCTTGCCCTTTAATGAAGATTCTCTTTTGTTTCTACAGCGTTATTGACCGCAATTTCCTTCACTCAATGAAGGAAACCATATCAGAGACAAGACTGTGAGTCCTGGTGCCGCAGCATTTTGTTGATTACGAGGCGCGGGACAGCGAGCACTGAAAAGGTATACATAAGACAATACTAGCACGGTGCAGGAGAATGCGTAAACAAACGACCAACGCTTGACCAGATCTGCTTGGGGTCGGCATAGTTCGTCAAAGGCGTACTAGCTGGGGGCCAGGGTGATCGTGCCCCCGCCTCGGTTCAAGCAGGCTGGGGGCCAGCAACGTCTGTATCTGCCCCTCCCCCTTCCACTTTCAGTGCAGTGGCGGTCGCAGAGGGGGGATCAGGGCCATGCCCTTCCCCCTCCAAAGGCTAATCAGGGGGCCATCATATCATTTGCCCCCCCCCCCAAACAACCAATAGACCCCGGCCCTTATTCGATTGTCACGAGGCTCAAGAATCCCACGCCAGCTCTTAACAGCTCCCAAACCAGTCCTTAAGGGTCCTACACTGATTTTGGAGCACCCTTGAGTGGCGGTCAAGCGCCCACATTGACCACTGAGAACCCACATTGACCTCTGAGGGCCATCCACTGGCATTTGAGGGCCCCTAAACCGGCCTCAAGGGCCCAGCCGGCGTCTGAGGGCCTCAAACCGACCTCTAGAGTGGCCTCATTTCTGTCTCTGGGGTCCCAAGACTAACCTTTAGGTGCCTCTGAGTACCCCGCACTGAATTCCGAAGACCCGATGCCGGCCTCTAAGGGTCCGCATCGGCCTCTGAGGGTCCATCTTGGCCTTAGGGGTCCAACGCCGGCAAATGCCGGTCTGTTACGGCCCCGCACTGACCTCTAAGGGCCCATGCTGACCTGTAAGGACCCACATTAGCCTCTGATGGCCCAAGTCGGCATCTAAAGGTCTCAAACTGCTCTTTGCAGGCCCTGTACTGGTCTCTGAGGGCCTTAACCCTCGCCGGCCACGGGGGGGGGGGGGGGGGCGGGTGCCGCCCCTCCATAGTTTTTTTTTCGCGATAGCTCCGAACACGCCGGCGATAGAGAGCTGAAGTTTGGCATACCCGACCTTTGAATCAAGCCAGATCTTTTGACACCAACCGCATTTTCGGGTCAGATCAGGTCACGGACCAATGAGGTCATAAGTGAACCTCTGCACGGTCTTCAGGTGTCGCAACTTCGCAACGCCCTCACTGCCAGAGGAGATTTCACAGGGAAATGAACCTTGCAGGACCTAGTATCCATTAGGAGTCTCACAACTTGTACATCTCGGATTTTTCCTAAAGGTCATATGAGGTCAGGTCATTTTCGTGAGCTCACCAATTACGTATAAGTCAATGGGGATAAACTGAAAACTTCTTCTGGCGCCGGGAACGATCTCCAACTACCTCATGCACACCGAATCGTGATTTCATGCACTCCTTGCAAGGTTCGATGCGTCACTTTTGCAATGTTGACCTTGCGCGACGTCATTTATGATGTTAAAAGGGAAATATTAGTTTTTCGTCAATAACTACCGATCAAATTGAGCTAGCGAGTCGAAAAAGCCACCAATGGACTAAGGAAGACCTGCCGAATCAAATGATATGAGACATGACCTCATTCGACCAATTTCGTGACCTGGGGGCGCTGACCTGACCGTGACCCGAGGTCAACACCCTAAGTTTACCTCACCCAAACAAAAAGTATATCATTCGACGCGCCTGAGAGAGGCGAACACGATGCTGGCAAAATCGCGCCTCTGCGGCCGTTTTTTTGCGAAGTTATTCACCAAAACGGAACCGTGTCTGGAGGCACTTAACCTGACCTCAGAGGTCACCGGTTGACCTAGGACCTTAAAATCGGGTATCGATCTCTGCGTCTCGTAACGGCGCACACGCTCGTGTTTTCCGCGACCCGCTAGCTCCACCTGGGGCGAAACGGCGAGGGGGGTCGTACCCGCCCCCCGCCCCCTCGGCCGGCGCGTATGTAGAAAACCTATAGGTCCGGGCCGGCGAGGGTTAAACTGGCCTCTGAGGGCCCAGACCGGCCTCTAAAAGTCCCACACCGGCCTCTGACAGTCAATCAGCCCAGTTGCAGTGGTCGCTGATACAAAACCTCTTAAAAACGTTACAGGCCTGGCTGAACCTAGCTGGGCCCTTCATGCTGATTTTTATAGGTATATTGAAAAGACTCGCTTTGAACGTTTCACGCTTGCCCGTAATGAAAAAGTTGCTGGATGCCTCTGGAATTTGCATGGGTGCCAACGGCTGCGGCGGACAGGGGAACGCGTCCATCAGTTTGAGTTTATGGACGGGAGTCTCCCTGAAATTTAACCAATTTTGTTTATGTTTTTGTCTTGATTTTTTTTTTTAACCTCTGAGCATGTTTGCGAAAACAAAGTGGCCGAAATCCGAGGAGAAATTGGATTTTGGGGGTAGGTTAGGTTTTAGACCTCTGGGAGCCTGGCCCCCCCCCCCCCCCCCCACTTTCGAAAACGTTCCTACGCCTATGGTAGAGGGAACATCTGACATCAGGAATACGATTGATCAATGACTGTAAAACAGTACACCCAGGTGAATATATACGGCCGAGCATGACAAATGGCTCCAGATCAGAATAGGTCTCGATACAACATTACGGAAGAAAATGGCACTTGTGACTTCCACAGCGATAATCAAACCTCCGCTTCTATCCCCAACTCCTTACCTTTGCTAGCTTGGCCTTGTGGCGGGATCACCGTCTGGCAGGGCAGCGGCTGAAGGCCCCTCTCCGACTCTACCCGGCGCCACACCAGCACTCCACCACTGTGACGGAAGGCAGCACGGTTGGAGCGGTAGCACGCGGTTGGAAAGGCAACACAGAGGGCTGAACGGACGGGCGCCTTGCTGAGGTCGTCCAGACGGTAGCGCGTGCTGTAGTAGCGTCACTGAGACTTGTATCATCAGAGGTAATATCAGAGGTGGTACATTACCTCCACAAAATTGAATGTCCAAAACTGACAAAAAATGAGGCTGAATTACTAGATAAAGATATAACAGTCGAAGAATTAGGGGAAACGCTGAAAAAAAACTTGAAAATAATAGAAGTCCTGGCTCTGATGGATTTCCGTATGAATTTTACAAAGTATTTTGGGGAGAAATAAAGTACTTTGTTTACAAATCGCTAAGATATGGATTATCTAAAGGATCTCTTTCAGTCAGTCAACGGGAAGGCCTAACTACTTTAGTTCCAAAACCATCAAAACCACGAAATTTAATTAGCAGTTGGCGTCCGATTACGCTCCTAAACTCAACGTACAAGATTCTCTCCGCAACCATAGCAGACCGCCTCAAACAAGTTCTAAATTCTATTATTCATGAGGATCAAGTGGCGTTCTTAAAGAAACGATGTATTGGTGAGAACACCCGAGTTGTATATGATGTATTATGGGAAAGCCAGAAAAACAATCAGGATGGCATGCTTTTGTCTGTAGACTTCAAGTCCGCTTTTGACGTAATGAGCTGGAAGTTCTTGGAATTATGTTTGTTAAAGTTTAACTTTAGTTCTACTTTTATCAAAATTTTCCAATGTCTGCACAAAGATAACATATCGCGCATAACTTACAATGGACACGCTTCAACGCGGCAGATAAATCTTGAAAGAGGTTGTCGACAGGGTGACCCAGTGTCATGCTACTTTTTTATCATAGGCGCTGAGATACTTGCAAATATAATAAGACATAGCAATATGATCAGAGGAATGAAAATACGTAATACAACAGTAAAAATAATTCAATATGCAGACAACACAACATTTTTCCTTGATGGATCTGAAGAAAGTTTGAGGAACGTTTTCAACGAGCTGGGCTGGTTCGCCAAATTCTCAGGTTTAAAGCCAAATGTAACAAAATGTCACGCAATGTGGATTGGAAAAAAGGCACTTAAAGAAAACATTATTTGCCCTGATATTGAATTACGATGGGTAACAAAACTGAGGTTACTCGGTATTGTTTTTAACCCGTTGTGCTCAAATATCACGGAAGAAAATATACAGCTAAAAAAGACGCGATGTTAAGAATAATCAGAACATGGCAAAGCCGCAACCTAACACTGGTTGGAAAAATTGTCATAGCTAAATCTCTTTTGCTATCACAAATAACTCATATTCTTGCCTCCCTACCAAATCCTTGTCAAAAAACAATGAAGGAAATAAATAACATCTTATTAAACTTTGTGTGGGGCTCGCAAAGAAATCCGATAAAAAGAGCACGCCTTTGTCAAACAGTAACCGAAAACGGTCTTGGAATGATAGACATTGAATCGTTTGTGAATTCACTGAAAATCAAGTGGATAAAAAGGCACATTGCTGGAAACAAAGCTACGTGGCATGCGCTTGTACCAAATAAAATAAATGACGATTTTATTTGGAATTACGGTGTCGTGGCACTGAAAAAAAACTTGAATATATCTTAAATCCTTTCTGGAAGGATGTTATAAACGCATGGATATTTTTTTCTATGAGGTTCTGCTCAGAAGACAGTCTTCTTTGCTACGAAAATATTTTCAACTCAGACCTAACAAAATTTAAAAAGAAGAGGTATGCAGGATGGGAAAGAAAGGGCGTTAAATTTATTGGGGATTTGTACGAAAATAATAGGCTGATGACATGGCACCAATTTAAAGAAAAGTTTAATATAAACTGTGTCCCATTAGAGTACCAAGGACTCTTGCATAGTTTGCCTGCCCTCTTGAAAAAACAACAGTCACCAGGATGGTACATGCAACCAGCGCTTCCAGCACGTGTTCAGTGCCTATTAACTAATAAAACATTTACGAGATATTTCACAAAAATTGCTGGAAGTGACACCAGAGCACACGAAGACATCGCGAGAATAGAAAGGAAATGGATTTCTGATGTTGGCAATTTTGAAAAGCTATCAGTTTATAATATCGAAAAAGGTGTAAACGCGAGCAAATATAGGTATATCATTCCATTTTAAACTGATTATGCGTATCCTGAAAACTAATGTTTTCTTAAGTATGATTAATGTTCAGGAAAATAACAAATGCACCTTTTGTGAGTCGGAACCAGAGACATTGAAACATTTATTCGTAATGTGTCCAGTACTGGACAGGTTTTGGGATGAGGTTTCCAATTTTATGTCGAGCAACAGGTTAGGTCACCTTTCAAATAAAACTAAACTATTTGGGCACAATGAAATACCAATGATAGCACACTGCGTGACGGTGGCGAAATATGTGATATAAGAGGTAAGACGTGCACAGAAGTTGCCTTATTTCATTCATTTCAAGACATGCCTTTCAAGAGATTTTATTTCCGAAGAATATATAGCACGTAAAAATGGACAAACTGAGAAGTTCAGGGAAAAATGGAAATCCTTGGACACACGCTTACGCACAGATAACGAAAGAAGAATTACAGCATAGATTAATATTGTATACCCTTTTGTTCTGCGAACGAGGGGATTGCACTTAGGGTGTGTCACTAGAAACAGATCAAGCGCTTCCGCTGATTTTCCTTGTCCCTGTGTCTATGGAAGCCCATTGGTGCAGTTCTTTTTTCCATGCATCGAAAATTCGATCGGCGCCGGCTGAAAGAAGTTCAGGATTTATCGTGGCGCCCGGCGTTGCAGTCTCCATGTTTGGCGTAATGCATTTGATGACACTAACACCAGCCGCGCGCGTCTTCGCCTGTTAGCGTCGACAGACGTTGTCAATACGGATGTAAGCAATGCAAACGAGGCAGTATCCTCTATTTAGACAACGGTTACACAGAAAAGATGCATCTTTGCCATTCAATAGCAAACTGAATTCAACTAAATTAGCATTTGCCTACCTTGCATGGTTCAGGGGACCGATTTTCTTGCAGGCCTCCTCCGCCACCGGGGCACCGTGCCCCCCTTTGATTTGGGCATTTTAACATTAGCCCTATGGGCGTTGCATGGAAAGAATGGGACCAAAAGTCGGCAGTGCCCCCCCCCCCTCCTTAATTGAAGGTGTTCCGCCGCTACTGTTTGCGGAGACGTTGCCCGTCCGCACGGCTCTGGTGAGCTGATACGGCAGGAGTTGGTCGCTGCTGAGGTCGGCGATAATGTTGTCCGGCAGATCCAGCTCTGGGCCGCTCACCGGTCGGAACTTCACGGGAGAAAGACGGTGCACGGAGCAGCCGGCTGCCTTGCCCAACGGCCCAGTGAATGATCCGGGTCCACTGGTTTTGCCGTCCAAGTTCTGGAACACTTCCCTGAGTACAAGCTCATTCCAGTGCAGCTGTCAAACAAACCAATGGACTGTTTTCTCTTGAATAAGCTCCAAAAGTCGGCATATTCCACCAGATCTGCCCGCATTGACAGCCGCGACATCGCAGCCATTAGCCAGAGTGGCAACGTTTATCAGCTCATTGGCTTGATCAATGGCTTTACCCGAAATTGGCGTAAAGTTGGAGAGATATTCGTTTCCTGGTTCTGCTACATTAGCCAAATGTTCCTCAGTTGCCCTGTAGCCGCCTCGGCCCGTGCTAGTTTGATCATGCCTTCCATCAAAGTAAATGGCCTTGAGCTCAGCGTCGCTGTGTTTTTGGTCCCACGCGGCCACTGTACTTTGTCTCATCCGGCATCTTTCTCTCCATACTTTTTCGGGTCGACCAGCAATTCTGTTTTGCCGCTCGCTACGCGACCGATATCCATCTGAAAACCGTTGATGACGGCCGCTACAGCACGGTTGGATAAACCATACCTGTTAGTCAGCTGCCAGTGCAGTGTTTGTCATATCATCATCGTTTGAGTCTTCGATGCATTCCTTCATCTCTAATTCACTTGTGACGTCTTCATTGCTGTCGTTGGTGTCGGTCGTTGCTTGCCGATGAGTCTTCCTGGCCTGTCTCGTCGATATTGACGCCGTTGGAATAGGTACGGAGGTGGGAAGGACCAGCTTGACCCACGTCGCCCCTCCACTCGTTCCGCTCCCTTCTTATTCTAAGGCTCGCAGTCTTACGTCGTTTCCTCGTTTCCTCGTAGTCCACACCACCCAGTCTCATCTTCCGAACTCCTCTCTGGTCTCGAAGGAATGCTACTTCCGCTGGCGGTACCCGGTTTGAAAGTGGACAGGTACAGCTTCGCCGATCTTTACAGCGGCAGCGGGCGACATCAAAAAGCTTACGAAGCAGACTTGCTTCAGAAAGGCTTTGTTTCGTGTGTCCCTCCCGCATTGTTTTGGGCACCTTGTTCGATCGGCGAAATCTTTAGTAGACTTGCTTTACCTTCCGAACCACATTGTGCATTTGTATCGTTGGTATGCCCTCACTCGACCACATTGCAACCACCGCTTCCGCTGCTTCACGTAAACATGCAGTGACTGTCCGCTCACTTTTTCTATCCCCTGCCAAGAGTCTCACATAGTTCACTACATCTCTGTTTGTAGGCAGCTGATTTACCGGCAGCACACTGGGAGACCCGATAACAAAATGTTTCGCTTTGCTTCGCAACGGCATCACTGCGGCAAGGATAGTCCGATTCGATTGCGCCACACGCACTTCTGCTCACGCCGCAGCTGAAACCAGACTGACCCACGTTCTTCGCAAGCTCGTGTACCTCGGGGAGACAGCACATGACTCGAAAGCCGACACATTGTGTTGCCGACGGAGGGGTGATACCCGAGACCCCGCTCACGTTGCCCTCTGTCCATCCGTGCTCTCATTCTCCCTGCCCCACTCGTGATAGTCTTGCCAAGGCTGCAGCGTGATCCTATTATATGAATCATCTGTGGGTCCCTGAATGGCCTCAACACATTAACCCTAGAACGCCTAGGGGGGGGTTGTATCAACCCCCCCCTGAGGTTTTTTCGAAGTGCACGCTAAACGGCTTGTCGTAGCGGGCTGAAATTTTCAATACCCTCTGGGGCAACCTTTGCGCATCTTTTGCCGAAAAAAAATTGATCGGGTCATGTCAGGTCACGGAGTTATGACGTCATAAGAGGTACAGCCTCCGGCCGGATTTTCACAAACTGAGTGCCAACGCCCGAGGTTTCCTGCCGGTGGTACGGACATCGGTTGATGGATCGTGATGAAACTTCCCATGCATGTTGGGGCAAGTATTGGCTATCATATGGCATAAGAAATTTGACCGGGTCAGGTCAGGTCACGGAGCTATGACGTCACAAGAGGAACAGCGTCCGGTACTATTTTTGAAAAGCGCCCGAACCACTATTTTGCTAATTCTTGTCACCTCAATGGGAATATGCAGCAATATTAGCTTCTATAGGGAGCAAATGGACCTCCCAAATCCAAAAATACAATCAGATTTCAAAAATTTAAATTTTGATTTTTCGAATTTCTGCCGCCGACTGTGACCTTGCCGACTTCCGGCGCTCCCAACGCGCCATTTTTAGAGCTAGGGAAACGAAATACATACCAAACGATAGAGAATTGATCAAGGAACACGATAGTGAAGGTTTCAAGTCGATATCTCCCACCGTTTTGCCGCAATCGCCGCCGAAAGTTGAAAAAAGTCTATTTTTCCGAAAATTTGACCTTTGACCGGTCAAAAGTAGGTCAAATGTTGACCTAGGACCAAAAAATATACCACCAATCGCGAGATCTCGTTGAGAGCAATCCGTTGGTTTTTTCCGCTAAGCTCTACGACCTTCCGTTTCGAAACGCCAGGGGGGGGTCGTAACAACCCCCCCCTGGTCGTTCGTGTTATGAGAAATGGCCTGGTCGTGCGAGGGTTAAGATAACAGTATGTTTCGTCCGACGTCCATTTAAACAAGAAAGAGCAATCGAATTTGAACCGCCAAACGGTGTTGGCCGCTACAGGCCGACGGCGAGTCATATGGCTGGTGTTAGCGCTACGGTACGCATTGTGTTCAGTATGGAGACTTCAACGCCGGGCGGCACGGGAAATGTCGAAATTGATTGGGCCCGCGCCGCCTGAATTTTCGGTGCAGCGAAAAAAGAACAGTGCCAATGGGCTTCAATGAACCCAGGGACAAGGAATATCCGCGGAAGCGCTTGATCTGAGACAAAAATATTAGATATGACACACCCTATGCACATTGAACAAAAAAGTAAAATATCACAATAGTAAGTAAAATAATTTACACAAACATGTAAGAGCATATGCAACTCGTATGCAGCATAAATATATATATATATATATATATATATATATATATATATATATATATATATATATATATATATATATATATATATATATTCTTGTAGACATGTTTGATTGAAAACGATAGCATACTTAGCTTTTACGTTCTTCTTAGAAAGCTTTTCTTTCCTCCGGATTGTCTTTTTGTGTAATTCTGGGAGATTATGTATAAGGTCCCCAAGACTCATAGATCTGTAAAATTCATGTATGTTTGCACTTTCAATTATACGACGCGTTTCGGAGAAGCGTTCTCCGTCTTCAGGTAAGTACACATAACACACACACCGTCTTGTCACTGTCTAACGATCGCACTGTCTACTTGAATAAAATAAATAAATCATGATTTGTTTCATATCTAATTGTTCTAATTACAGTTTCGCGACGTTCGATGGGCTATCAGGGGAAAAAAGGACACACTTGAAAAAACAATAAGCTAACCAAATCGTGAAGTCACAGTCATTGGACTTCCGGCGGGAGAAGCACAGGAACTCTGGAATAAGTGCCTACTTTTTTTTAATTTTTTTTTCTACGCCGCCACCCATGAACAGGTGACCAGGAGTGCCCCCTCCCTCTATCCCAGCGACACACAGAACCTTACGTTAACACCAGATAACTTAATATGATAAGTCGCGGCACTCCCAGCTACGAGTAAGGAAAAAAACAAAAGAATGCAAATATCAGTGGAGTATGCATGCTGTTAATATAGTAGCTTAAGAGAAGCAAAGTAGTCACAACTGCAAACAGTTAGTGACTGCCCTCCTACACCCCTGGAACGCCCACTGATGCACATTCACACAGGGTATTGTTAGTGGGAGGAAGGGATCAGAGGGGGAGCAGTCATACATACATGGTGGATGATCGTAGGTAATATTTCTGGTCAAATTCAGGCAGGGTCATTCACTGAGCCTCCGTAAAGCTGTCCAACTAAGCAGAGCTTGTTGTCAGACAGCCCACAGAGGCCAGTTCCGAGGTGGTTGGAGTAGAAATTAATGCACTTACAGCAACATAACATGACGAAAATGAGGGGTAAAATCGAGAAAAACTACTTGCACTTGAACAAGCACTTATTCATTTAGAGTGATGATGCCCCTATGCTCGAGCTGGTCACACATAATCGGTGAGTATTCCTGTATGTAGGCTGCTTCGAGGATCGTGAGGCGTCTGGGGTTGGACTCACGTTGTAGGATGCTGGTGTTTTCCACCAGCTCAGCCCTTGTGATTTCCGTTCCATGGACGTTCCTCGAGTGTTCGGCGATACCGCTGGTGTGCAGGTGAGTGGTGAGCCGTCGTGAGAGAGTGTTCCGTGTGTGCCCAATGTAACAGGCCGTGTTGCGGAGCTTGCAATCTCCGGTTTTGCATTGATATTTGTACACGACATTTGTTTCTTTGAGCTTGCTCTCTGGTTCTTTGTTGCACATGATCAGGCTGGATGATGTCAGGGACTTGTAGTATATATGCAGCTTAACTTCGTGACCTTCCTTTGGTACCACATTCCTTTTGATTATCTTTTTCAGGACGCGCTCATCTTCAGTGTATGCGTCTGAGAATCGGTTCCTGTAGTACAACTTGTGCACCTTGGTTTTGTCACGTGCTGGTTCTGGCTGGTTTACAGTTGACCCGTCAGATCGCCTGTCTGTGCAGGTGTCTTGGGCAGGTGTCGTTTGTATGTCTGTGCTGGTGTCTGGTTCAGCTCCTTCAAGACCTGCGTCTACAGAAAACCCACCGACATTGGACTCTGTATGAATCCCCGCAGTGCCTGTCCTGAGCGGTACAAGAAGGGGGTGATTCGTACCTACCTGCGCAGAGCACTCACCCACTGCAGCACCTGGGAACTCGTCCACAAGGAAATTCAGTACGTCAAACAGATGCTTGTAAATAATGGTTACACCTGCTCCGAGATAGACAGCGAGATCAAAGCACACCTAGACAAGCACTACAAGACAGCTGAACCAGACACCAGCACAGACATACAAACGACACCTGCCCAAGACACCAGCACAGACAGGCGATCTGACGGGTCAACTGTAAACCAGCCAGAACCAGCACGTGACAAAACCAAGGTGCACAAGTTGTACTACAGGAACCAATTCTCAGACGCATACACTGAAGATGAGCGCGTCCTGAAAAAGATAATCAAAAGGAATGTGGTACCAAAGGAAGGTCACGAAGTTAAGCTGCATATATACTACAAGTCCCTGACATCATCCAGCCTGATCATGTGCAACAAAGAACCAGAGAGCAAGCTCAAAGAAACAAATGTCGTGTACAAATATCAATGCAAAACCGGAGATTGCAAGCTCCGCAACACGGCCTGTTACATTGGGCACACACGGAACACTCTCTCACGACGGCTCACCACTCACCTGCACACCAGCGGTATCGCCGAACACTCGAGGAACGTCCATGGAACGGAAATCACAAGGGCTGAGCTGGTGGAAAACACCAGCATCCTACAACGTGAGTCCAACCCCAGACGCCTCAAGATCCTCGAAGCAGCCTACATACAGGAATACTCACCGATTATGTGTGACCAGCTCGAGCATAGGGACATCATCACTCTAAATGAATAAGTGCTTGTTCAAGTACAAGTAGGCACTTATTCCAGAGTTCCTGTGCTTCTCCCGCCGGAAGTCCAATGACTGTGACTTCACGATTTGGTTAGCTTATTGTTTTTTCAAGTGTGTCCTTTTTTACCCTGATAGCCCATCGAACGTCGCGAAACTGTAATTAGAACAATTAGATATGAAACAAATCATGATTTATTTATTTTATTCAAGTAGACAGTGCGATCGTTAGACAGTGACAAGACGGTGTGTGTGTTATGTGTACTTACCTGAAGACGGAGAACGCTTCTCCGAAACGCGTCGTATAATTGAAAGTGCAAACATACATGAATTTTACAGATCTATGAGTCTTGGGGACCTTATACATAATCTCCCAGAATTACACAAAAAGACAATCCGGAGGAAAGAAAAGCTTTCTAAGAAGAACGTAAAAGCTAAGTATGCTATCGTTTTCAATCAAACATGTCTACAAGAAAATATACTGCCTGCTTACACGAATATATATATATATATATATATATATATATATATATATATATATATATATATATATATATATATATATATATATATATATATGTGTATATATGTTTTATGTACATGTATATGCACGCGTGAATATACATGTATATACGTCATATGCGTACATTTGCATTGCTTCATAAGGACATACGTATTCACTATACATGCCCACATAAAATATACCTACGTACTAATATATAAAGTAAAACATAATTCACCATAATGTAGCTTGGGGACGTCAAAGTTATTATACCCCCTTCCCCCACCCCCAACCACGCGCCGTCGTCTGCCCTTCACGTACGGTTCGTCGCTGCGCTGCGCCGGCCCGGCCGGTGGCTGTTGCCTAATAGAGATGCCACAAATTTGCAATTTCATTACCCGCCCCGCTCCGCAGCTACCCCTTGCCCAACCACAACTACCCGCAAGCTGATTTTGGCTGAGCCGAACCCGCAAAAAAAAGGCAATTTTAAAAACCTGCTTTTGCAAGAAAAAAAAATACAGCTGGGTCAATGCTAGAGCTATATAAACCTTACTTGATTCATTGCTGTGCAGAAAAAGGCAGCCAAACAAATAGTAAGGACTTGAAATTTCTATGCTAAGTCCTCAGGAAGTGCAGCACACTGGATAGTGGAAAATGAATAATGCATCAATACATTTGAAATTCCTTTCTGAAAAGAGTTCAGTAAAATCTTTCTCTCACCTTACCCTTCAGCATTGGCTGAGGATCAAAATTTCACTCTAGCTCCCTCTCAATATTAGGCTTCTAGAATGATATTGTTATCAAAATGAATGTTAATATAAAAAGATATGCGATTTCCAGTTAAAAATAAATAGTGACACGGTGAACAATGAGTATCCAGTCAATCTACACATAAAACAAATCATGCAAAATCCCAGCAAAAACCAACTAACCACCAATGAACCACGCGTTTCTGGAAACATGCCTCAGAAGCGTCACCAACAGCTGATTGCAAGGAATGTTACAGCGACTAAATTATTGCAGCCGTAGTTAGTGCGAACTTGTTGCGAAAACACCGTTGTATAATGCATATTCATGTGCCATTCTGATAAAGTTATTTTACACAACAACTAAAGTTTTACAATTCAGGGTTAATCACCTGTTAAAAATAAAGAGACAGTAAATACTAAATAAAATGTAATAATTTTAAAGATGGTCTTGGTAATGCTCTCCGGCTGGTCATCTCTCGGCATACAAATGACAAGTAAAAAGACAAAAGAAATAAATGCGACCAGCTACGTGGTTTTGTAACATGTATAACTGCTATTTTGAGGTATTCAAACACCAAAACAGAAAAATTGATTGCAAAATTATTATTGCGTCATCAATGTCAGCTTTCCTTCGCCTTTCCTTTTGTTCCTTTCCTCGCCTGTATGGATGCGTTTTAGCCTTCCGCCGTGGTGGCAAATAGCAGCCTACATGCAGAATTAGGCAGGCTTATTGGCGGGCTCATTATTGGATTCATTGTGTCACGTTTGTCGGCACGTGTAAGATGTGCTTAAATGCCATTGGCTCTCGGCCTGGCGACTTCTGGGGACCACGTAATGGGGATGACAATTGGGATCCTGTGCCTTAAGCCGGCCATTTACGTCCATGGCTATATACCCCCGTACTAGGGCTAGTTATGACGTATATAGGGATCCACGAGATCTTTTTTGATGAATGGGTTGTGCAGTGTTGAGATCCGCGTGTAACGTCACTGTTTGGCCAGTCTGCCCTCAAACGGGTCATCTTTACTCATATTTTATTTACATGAACGCTTTGCATGGTCCAGTGGTTTATATAGACATCTTCCTTGCACTAGCTAGTTTTATGTGGCCAGGTTGATTGCCTGTCAGCGCGGTCACGCTGTCGTCTTTCGATTGGTGCGCTTAAATGCGGCGAGATGAATATAGGATTTCCTTTGATGCTATTTAGTACCTGCGCCCAGCTCAACTGGGGAAAGGGGGGGGGGGGGGCACTGCCGACTTTTGGTCCCATTCTTTCCATGTAACGCCCATAGAGCCCATGTTAAAATGCCAAAATCAAAGGGGGGCACGGTGCCCCGGTGCCCTCCCCGTTCCGCCGCCTATGCACGAAAGTACCAACTACCATCAGTTTCCAGTTGTTTGTGTCCCAATGTTTTTTATGAGTTGGACGATTGGGCTTTTCCTATCGCTCATAGGTTATGCAATTATTTTGTTAAACGCTCTAAAATTGTTTCTCTACAATACAAGTCCTTAGAACTTAGAACTGAAGCAAATAGATATTGATGGATACGATCTCAAGGGGGCCGATAAGAAGGAAGAGCGCGCGGCGCAATGATTGTGGAGCACAGCACACGATTAGTGTGAGGCGCATTTGAGCGAGAAAAATATTGAGCAGAAATGAGCAGAGTACCAGCATTGAAACTGCACCAGTACCAGCATTGAAACTAAATATAAGATATCTCAGAAGGTTGCGCTTTTGGGGTGAGTTGTGGTGCTTTACGCCGTACATCATGCTTAATGAATGTGACCGTCGTGTTTGTGGGATCCCCGTCGGTACTAGTCAGCCCCACAAATCGTGGTATCATAAAGATAATCTTCGCCTCCGGTTATCATTTTGATATATCTACGAAACGGGTGCTGGGTGGTACACGAAAGCAGCTTTTTCAGGTGAGTTGAAAAGGGAAGAGGTTCTTTGAATTACCATTTCGGACCATGGTTCTAAAAAGCGCTAGTTTAAAACTATTGTTATAATTCCTATCGTAAACCATCGGACGCTCGACGCTGCATTGGCATCCTCGGCGAGCGATTACCGGCACATCGTACCAATTGGTACGATGTGCCGGTAATCGCTCGACGAGAATGATAACGTGGCAATTTTACTGATATGGGGCTTCCACGACAAATCGACAAATAAAAAATTAAATTTGCACCCTCATATTTTATTCTTCGTTGAAAACTGGTGTAAGGGTTTGTGATGGGCGGGGAAGCCAGCTGTGGCAAGGATTTTTTTCTTCGAACAACGGTTTCCGAGATATAGCCTCGGGCAATTCCTGGAGTTCGCGCTGCAGCCCTATGTTTGGCGGCCTAAAACTCAGAAACTATTGGTTTTTTACGATAAAAACTTTATATGGTTCAACTCACAATCAACCATCAAACATTTTGGCTATCTCGGATTTTCAATTTTTGAAAATTTTGATCACGTGACCTTTTGTCCTATTTTTCGAAGAGTGTTCTTGATATTTTCCCCACCGAAAGCTGCAATTTTGTCTGATGACGATTAAAGCCTTATCAATTGTCATTCATATGCTATAATAAAAAAGTGGTTATCGCCCTGCGTTGACCTCAGGTCAGGTCATTTTTAAGACCTGTCCATTATTACGAGCGGGAGCGACAGCGAGATCTCGAGAATAAAGCAAGATAGCGACAAGCGGTAAACGGTAAAGGGTACACACGGATAAGGTCTATAATTTTTACTCAGGTCATTTTCAGGTCAGGTCAAAGATGACGTCACAGGAGCTAAAAGGAAGTCAAAATAGCGGCACCATACATATTTATGAAGTTTTTCTCGAATAACTTTCAAGGTATCCCAGCTAGGAACAAACTAATAGCACCATCGTGATCCTCTCGTCGATCCGCATCGAAACATATGTATGTTGACCTCGAAAGGTCGAAAGGTCAAAAGTTGACCGTAGATCACGTGACCTAAGGTCAACTTTTGACCTTTCGACCTTTCGAGGTCAACATACATATGTTTCGATGCGGATCGACGAGAGGATCACGATGGTGCTATTAGTTTGTTCCTAGCTGGGATACCTTGAAAGTTATTCGAGAAAAACTTCATATATATGTATAGTGCCGCTATTTTGACTTCCTTTTAGCTCCTGTGACGTCATCTTTGACCTGACCTGAAAATGACCTCAGTAAAAATTATAGACCTTATCCGTGTGTACCCTTCACCGTTTACCGCTTGTCGCTATCTTGCTTTATTCTCGAGATCTCGCTGTCGCTCCCGCTCGTAAAAATGGACAGGTAATAAAAACGACCTGACCTGAGGTCAACGCAGGGCGATAACCACTTTTTTATTATCGCATATGAATGACAATTGATAAGGCTTTAATCGTCATCAGACAAAATTGCAACTTTCAGTGGGGAAAATATCAAGGTCACTCTTCGAAAAATAGGACAAAAGGTCACGTGATTAAAATTTTCAAAAATTGAAAATCCGAGATAGCCAAAATGTTTGTTGGTTGATTGTGAGTTGAACCATATGAAGTTTTTATCGTAAAAAACCAATAGTTTCTGAGTTATAGGCCGCCAAACATAGGGCTGCAGCACGAACTCCAAGAATTGCCCGAGGCTATATCTCGGAAACCGTTGTTCGAAGAAAAAAATCCTTGCCACAGCTGGCTTCCCCGCCCATCACAACCTATTAGACCAATTTTAAGCAAAAAATAAAATATGAGGGTGCAGGGCACTTGTCGATTTGTCGTGGAACGCCCCATATGTAGGATTATCAAATAAATGTAATGAAACGATATTAAATCCACTACCTCTTTAGAAGCTCTTGAAATAAACCTGGCTATCTGGTTGGCGAAGCCAGGCAAACTATATGCTTGGAATGGCTAAATGTCCACTGTACATGACATCATTAAATTGAATTATTTTCCTTCTTAGCACTTAAAATACATTTCAGCGACACAAAACTCCCAAAAGTCTGATATCTTGCCCGTGGTATCGTGGTACGATCGGCGAGTACCTTCCTACGCAATGTCCATGGCTATGCGAAGTCTAAGGTTGGCCTACATAGCCTTGGGTTGGCCTGTTTATCCTATTTCATATCGTATCTATGAAAATAAAGTGTTCACGATCGCATAGCCAAACTGAGAACAAAATATTTATTTGTAAAACTCCAGCAATACCCCTCGCTTGATACTATAAAAAATATTGCACACAATCATGCAAAGCCGTGAATCCTACCGCCTTTATTTAGCGCCGGCGTTCCCGCGTTAATAATTTCTCCTGAATCGGAGGACCAATAATCAGCTGACGCACCGTTGTTTTGATCAAGATACCTAAAAGAAACAGGTAGGTCGGGTGTTTTGAGTAAAGCCCACGGACGTATAAAATAAACTGGACTGACAATCCCAATGGACCTCCTATGGAAGATAGTGAAGCCGACAAGGCGCCATTTTACGTTGCCAAAAAGCCGTGCTGTGAAAGGTCATCGAGCCAATACAATTGAAATTGCGTCTAACCGGATGATCGGATCAAGACGCTGGTGGTACCGTTCGACGCGTAATGCCTTGAGGAAGGTGATGATGCATGCCACAGGTCACCCGGTGTCACATGGCGCGTGCCACGTGCCGACAAACTTACAAAGGGCAAAAATCTTTAAGCGACGCTCTAAATCAAACGAAGGGCGGCATAGGTGCTAAACTCACAGGTCACATGTCCCAGTGTTCGACCACTTACATATGGTATGCTCGGCATCAGGGGGTGCGGAATGCACGCGCTAGGGGCGAAAAATATGTTTTGAGGAGGCATCCTCCGATTCCGGAAAACCTTGACCTAGGCACACCAAATTTGGCACACTGACACTACTGGACACGCGCTTTAAGGTGCTGTACAAACAGGCGCGCTGGGGTGCACGGTGCACGTGCTGTGCACGTGCAAACCTTTTGATGTTGCACTCTGTGTCACATATGCGAACGGGCGGGTAGCGCTGGTTAGCTCAAAGTGCCAAATTTACACAGGCCACCTAGGATGTAATCCAGCATAGTTATTGAGCATATCCATCTCCTGGTGGACCCCAAAGGTGCGCTCTGCACGTGCAAAAAATTGTCCGCGCCGGGCGGTGGGGATGCTTGGACACTCCATGTGGATTTATATAAATATCTCGAAAACGGCGTTGTGTAGCGCCGCCGTTTTTTGGCACACCTTTTCATACATCTTTTTCACACATGCTGCGTAACTTTCAGACTTAGGTCACTCAAGGTTAGGTCATCAGGTTACGTCCAAGTGACCTTAGCTTAAGAAAAGTTATAGTGCCCGTCATAGCTACACTGACTGAACAATCGGTTTAAAACGCGCAGCGATTGATAAGAGCAACAGTATAAGTACCTCTACCTCGGAATTTCAAAATCATTGAAATAGGGTTCTGTTGATTTCGCGATTTTTCTATTACAGTTAAGTCAATGGGAGACAATTGAACTGCACCTCTGTGCAAGAAACTCATATAAACATACTAAACAATGCACTGAAATAACGGGACACGGGCGGCAGGGAAACGTGACGAACTTAATCGGGAAATTGCACCTGTGCTGTGACCTATCTTTATGTCCTAGGGTTATTTCCTAGGGTGAACCAAGGTCATCAAAGGTCAGTGACCTTGACCTACCCTTCACGTGACCTTGACACCTACCATATTGGATGGGTCCAACAACATTTAACATGTTCGAACGTACAACCACAAAAAGACTGGAAACGCGCGGATAATGTGGGCTGACTTACGCCGAATCACGATTTTGACCCAACACGGTCTCGTGAGATATCAGATACTGATTTACCGCTACTCAGTCAAGTTCAAACCATTTCTTGGCCGCGGTCACCGGTCCAGGCCACCACATAGGGAATCGTATTACACCGCGCCTGCTCAATGCTCAGCTCGTATTGTAAGAGCACTGCGGCACAGCATAGATGCAGGCGCTTGGCTACTGCCATCTATGGGTGAAAGATGAAGATAATGGTTATTGCGGTACAGTATCACTGCAGGCGGAAACAACGGGGATAACAACGATGCCCGTACGCTGCGCTGGCCGGCGATTGAGGCGTAAATTTGCGTTGCTGGGTAGCAAAAAGTTTAGGAGCCAGAATTTGACAACATAAATGATTTGCCGTGCTGGTGGTCTGAGGTCGCAAAACCAACAGAACCCTAGGCCAGTGATATTGAAATTTCGAGGTAGAGGTAGGTACTCTACGTATATACTGTTGATCTATCGCTACACGTTTTAAAATTTAAACCGATTGTTTAGTCTGCGTAGCTATGACGGGCATTATAATTTTTCCTAAGGTAAGGCCACTTGGACGTAACCTGGTGACCTAACCTTGAGCGACCAAAGTCTGAAATTTATGCAGCATTTGTGAAAAAGATGTATGAAAAGGTGTGCCAAAAAACGGCGGCGCTCCACAACGCCGTTTTCGAGATATTTACATAAATCCACATGGGGTGTCCAAGCATCCCCACCGCCCGGCGCGGATAATTTTTTGCACGTGCAGAGCACACCTTTGGGGTCCATCAGAAGATGGATATGCTCAATAACTATGCTGGAATGCATTCTGGGTGGCTTGTGTAAATTTAGCACTTCGAGCTTGCCAGCGCTACCCGCCCTACCCGCATATGTGACACAGAGTGCAACATCAAAAGGTTTGCACGTGCACAGCACGTGCACCATGTACCCCAGCACGCCTATTTGTACAGCACCTTAAAGCGCGTGTCCAGTAGTGTCACTGTGCCAAATTTGGTGTGCCTAGGTCAAGGTTTTCCGGAATCGGAGGATGCCTCCTCAAAACATGTTTTTCGCCACAAGCGCGTGCATTCCGCACCCCCTGATGCCGAGCATACCATATGTTAGTGGTCGAACACTGAGGCATGTGACCTGTGAGTTTGGCACCTGTGCCGCCTTTCGTTTGATTTGAAGCGTCGCTTAAAGGTTTTTGCCCTCTGTAAGTTTGTCGGCACGTGGCACGCGCCATGTGACACCGGGTGACCTGTGACATGCATCATCACCTGCCTCAAGGCATAACCCGTCGAACGGTACCACCAGCGTCTCGATCCGATCATCCGTTTAGATGCAATTATAATTCTATTGGCTCGATGACCTTCCAGAGCACGGTATTTTGGCAACGTAAAATGGCGCCTTGTCGGCTTCACCTGAATGGAGGTGGTTGCGGGTCCAGTTTATTTATACGTCCGTGGTAAAGCCCTGGTGACGTCACGGACATTTCTTATATGGAGAATTTCGCCTTTAAGGAAAATATTCTACAAACGAAAATTTGTATTTTATAAGCAAAAAATACAGTCTTTCAATTTCAATATGAAACTTATATAACTTAATTACAAAACTTGAAATCCTTTGAGTGTTTGTCCCAACCCCCTGCTATACCCTTGGTCACGTGACTAAAATGATAAACTTTGCGTTTTACAATGTTATGACTTAAACAGAAGTAATAAATATTAAAAGTGTACTATTTATGATGTTTTAGGCAGAAATCGTGTAAATATATCCTTAAATTATATATAATCTGTTGAAAAGAAGTCACGTGATGTTACCAGATTGTGCTCGGACAGCATCTTCTTGAACTTCGATTTCGAGTACTTTGTACCTCCATAGAGGCCTAATAACGGACGTTTTCAGTTATAAAATGAAGCGCTGAATCTAATAAGGGCAAAATGTAATCATTTGTTGCCCTTCAGGCTTGGCTATCCAGACATGAACTTTGGCCAGTTTGTGTGCAAAGCCTATGGTGAAGGGAAAACTTCACGCCCAGCTGACGTCACAGACCTCTGCTACCAAATCGTGTCCGGTGGGGGTCGGTTTTGATGTCGGCGGACCGTGCCAGCCTGGTTACCCTACAAAGTTTGATACGCGGTGGTACGCGTGGAAACATATCAAAATGTTCTCCAATAATTTCTGCATCGGGGGCAACTCTCATTTTTTGCCGAAATTTGCCTTTCTCTGAACTTTAGAGGCTCGCATAGGCGCGGGAGCCGGGGGGCAGTGGGGGCAGCTTGCCCCCCAACTCTGGGGCCGTGGGGGCGGTGCCCCCACAGCTTTGAGACGGAATACCACACTTTTTTTGCAAATGTTTTCTTTTTTTGTTGAAAAAGCCGAGGGATGAAAAATAAGTGGCCTAAAACCGGTGAGAAAACTAGATTTGGGGGTACCCTAGGTTAATCTCTATTATGGTGTGCCCCCCCCCCCCAGTCGGAAAGTAGTTCCCGCGCTCCTGGAGGCTGGCTTCAGCCGGTAGCCGACACGGAATTTCGGGCTAGGTCAGCCAAGTGCTGCTGTTGTAATGTGGTGATTGTTTCCAGGAAAATGATCTAGATCATTCCAAAACTGAAAAGCACACGAGAAACAGTGTACGTACCGGGGCACTACAGAGTCGGCTACTCCAGTTTTTTTTCCTAGTATATACTAGAATTATACTATATCAACTAGAAAAACAACTAGAATTGAGAGCTTTCAACTATATACCGAAAATTATCCCAGGATATGGCTGCGCTCAAGCGCGGCGCAGCTGGCGCTAGATTTCAATACATTGCGCTTATATTTACTCAAGGCGGCCTGTGGTTATATGGCGTTCTCCCTTCATGTAATGACTGCAAATTGTCCTTGAATAAGTATTTAATAACTATCGTACGCAGATAAAAATCCGCTCTTCATCATGCATGGAATCATGTGAACAAAGGCCTTTCTGGGCAGTTGTGTGCAAATTTGCAAACTGCTTCACTTGAATTTGGGTGGTGGGCCAGCCTCGTGCTTTCTCATTCTTTCACTCTTACATAACAATTTTCTAACAAGAAGTTTCAAGGAACTTTATCACATGTGATACATTTAGACACCTTTCGACCTAAATGTGAGTATGCTTTCGGTTCCTAAGTGACAGTTTCCATATTTCCCTAATTGATTTATACCGGTGAGGACTAAGGCACCTGACTGTTCACGTTAGTGTAACTGCGCCTTTAGTACTGGTCAGGAAGTGAAGTTTAGCGCGGACTTACCTCGACAGGGGTCTGCAGACAGATGTGATGGAGGACACGGTACACGGTCGTCCCGTCCACCGCGACCAACTCGCGCGTCAGCGCGCCCGTCTAGCTTGTGGAGATCCCGTGGTCTAGCAGGTTGTTGTGCAGACGCTTCGATACATGAGACGGTTCGCCCGAACCCATACCTTCCTGAGGAAGCAGTTAGATAATTAGGTGCACAGCAAGACTGATGAGATGCGTGCATGCCTTCGTATATGGACTTCGCTCAATATACCCTGTATGGACCAGCCCCCGACGAAGCTAGTAGGTAGCACTGCTGCTCCACGGCGTACCTACATTTCCTACCAGCCCATAGGGTTTACCAGGGGGCGTCGAAGTCTAGTTCCTACCAACCTGGCACTCCCATGCCTTCGTCGCCACGAGGACGCCCGAGGGCATTTACATGTTGAAGATAGGGAAATTGCCATAGTTTAGAGCCGCCTGAAGGGCAACCTTGAGATAGATGATAATGTAAATGTGTGCTAATATGATCATCAACATGTTATTTATCCAAATCCAGGGCCAATTAATGGATAACTTCACGTTTTCCCGTGGTGATGCGCTAACTTTCGTGATTCTTGCAGCCAATAAGGGTGTTTCATAGTGCGATTCAGCCGCATTATCGACTTAAATGCCATAAACCGCCACGAAACATACGATTTGCAGCTTCCTGGCGTGATAGCGCCCAGTAGGGCTCCGGAGTCGGAGTCATGAAGTACAGGGTGACACAAAAAAAACGGTCATCACCAAAATTTGAATAACTTCGGAAGTTTTATTCAGATCATCACCAAACTTCGGCCACTTTAGGTCACACCTATGTAGCAGACATCCACCAAGTTTCAAGTCTTCACTACGAATACTTTTAGTACAGTGTGTGTTTTACGGACGCTCCACAATGTGCTCCAGGTGAGCGCCCCGGCGCTGCAGGGCGTAGGCACACCTGCATCCGGCGGGCAAAGTTGCCGATAACCCGATAAGAATAACGTTTCAGGGGTAGCACACCCCCTGAGCACTGTCTCCAGAGGCCATTGCACTCTGTAAAGTGCACAGCCATCGGGTTATCGACAACTTTGCCCGCCGGATGCAAGTGTGCCTACGCCCTGCAGCGCCGTGGCGCTCACCTGGAGCACATTGTGGAGCGTCAGTAAAACACACACTGTACTAAAAGTATTCGTAGTGAAGACTTGAAACTTGGTGGATGTATGCTACATAGGTGTGACCTTAAGTGGCCGAAGTTTGGTGATGATTTGAATAAAACTTCCGAAGTTATTCGAAATTTGGTGATGACCGTTTTTTTGTGTCACCCTGTAGGTCAGAGTTTACAGTTCTGACCTGCAAGTCGTCGAGTCGGAGTCAGAGTCGATTTTAAAAGCTGGAGTCTGAGTCAGTCACCGAAATTTGATCCTCTCCGCAGACCTTTTAGGGTTCCGTAGTCGGAGTTGTAGTTTGTCGGAGTCGACAGTTCTGACCAGAGTCAGAGTCAGAGTCGATTTTGAAAGCCAGTGTCGGAGTCGAAGTCACCAAAAATCCATTGCCTCCGCAGATCTGCTAGGGCTGTGGAGTCTGAGTCGATCAGAGCCGACATTTGAAATCAAAGTCAGAGTTGATTTTTAAAAGTGTGAGTCAGAGTCGGAGTCATAAAGAAACCCATTGACGATCTGCAGTACCATGCAGTAAGGGCGCTGCCGATCGATGCCCTGAATTGCCTATGAATTGAATGAATAGATAAAAATTAATTAGATAGGTACCTCCTGTTATTCATCCCCTGCCACTTAGAGGACTTACTTTCAGTAGAAAAAGACGCATTATTTGTTTGTTTATTGTTTGTTTATTTATATTGACAAATATTTTTTGCCGGTTATAGGGATACAGACACAAAACACAATGATAGCACCTTGGTCCTCGCTGGTGCAAATCATTACTAGATAGATGTTGAACTATGTGTTGCCATTGAAGAATCTACTGATTTTCCTGGCGGCTCTCGTTTTCAAGTAACTAATGGTCTTGTAAGATCTCTTGATTGCTCACCGTCTGGCGTCTTCCAAGGTTTTCTGAAAGCTAATCAAACGTTACCATGGCTGCTCTTGATTGCATGGCGCTTGCTGGTTCTGGGTTCTTAATTGATGGTTGTTGCGTCTGATCCTGTTGCTTCATGTTCCATCACATTCACATCACATTAAATTTCTAATGGAACAGACACTTCTACCTTTTATTTCGCTATCAGTCGACTTGCATTTACCCCTGTGGCCTGCTCGCCCTTTTATTTCCACGCTACAATCTACCAATTATTGAAAAAGCCTCGGATAAAAAAGCAAGAAAAGTATGTCAAGTTAAATAATTGCGACGGTCCTAGAAAACCAGAAAAAAATCAAAAAGCTTGTCCATATCTCACTTCCCGCACTTATAACAAAAACCAGGCAGCAAAACATGCGAAATAGTCCTTAGCAACGCCCTAGCAAAGCATTTGTCTAAAGTGCGCAATATGTGTCACATTTGGAAAATTTAGTAGCTACTTGATTATTCAACTAGAGTTGGACTATATATGCTAGGCTTTTGTATAAAACATAAGTATTTGTTTATTGAATTTATAGCAACTGGTTGGTTAACTTCAAAATAATGATTTATTACAGAAAACGCTTGTTTGCGACATATTTGTAACGAAACAACGGAAATAGCTTTGACTCGTGCGCTGTTCTAGTACATTTTTGGTAGAAAACTTCGTCTAACCTTATGTTTTAGGGCCTTGGGGTTAACATGTGGTCTGTTTTCGGCAAGCCATATCCTAGCCAACGTTTGAAGACTTTCACGGCTCTTAGTCTCATATGGTAGATCGACGAATGTTCCTCCGACAACTCCTCTACCATTTTTCACGAAACCCAGCCGATCTACGGCAGACATGGTAAGCTTTATCCGCACGGCCGCGCCCGCGTCGCTCCTCTCCGGAGACGGCGGTGCCCGGTCACATGTAGCGTCTCGCACTACGGATTCGTCGGTTGTGAGCTGGAGATTTTGGTTTTTGCGGTCATTTTTGCCCGCACAACTGTCTACCATCAGTGCTACCATATTCTAGTTTGAACTGGGTTTTTGCTAGTCCCGACTACATAAAGTAGGGTTTCTAGCAGTTATACTAGAAACTTCTACCAAAGTTAGTCCTACCGATGATACCCAATTTTAAAGTCCTAGATCATCGGGTGACCTTCCAGGTCAGGTCAATGACCCAAAAACCGGGAAAATCGGGCCCTGTTAGAAAGTCGTAGTGTGGCTGCTAAGTGGTTTTCCGGGGTGCTGATCACGAATATCGTGTTAGTTTTGATCAGAGATGATGTCTTTAAGCATTTAGACCAGGTCGGGTCAGGTCAGGTCAGGTCAACCGGTAGGGGTTGTGACGGGTATTCGTAATACGTGTCAAACGCCTCTGACAGCTTCGTACCATGTCACGAAGGCACCAAAACTACTTCGTAAATGTTCAAATGATTGCTAAATTCGAATTCAGCTCCAAAAACTAGCCTAGAAACATGTAAAACTCGAAATAGTGAACCGAGGTCACCCGAGGTCACCAAAGGTCAATGACCTGACCTGACCTTCAGGTGACCTTGACACCCACCCTAATGCATGGGAGCAGCATCAAATCACATGTTTGAACGTTTGAAACCACGAGAAGCTTGCAAACGCGCGGCTAATGCGAGCCGACATGCGCCGAACCGCGATTTCGGCCAAACATGGTCTCGGAAAAGAGGTCACAGGTCAAAGGTCATTTGGGTCAGGGTCATGAAATTTTCAGGGTAGGTGTAAAATTGATCAATGCGAGGGTACTGAAAGTTTCGTCGCGATCGGCCGCTTTTTACGCGAGTTATTCGCGAAAAACCTTAGGGGGGGTTGCATCAACCCCCCCCCCCCCCCTGTGCCGGCGAGGGTTAATTCAATATTTAATCTTGAGCGCACCCTAGCAATGGTGAAACAAGCATGGAGCACCGAGAGAAGCTGCGTGCCAACTGGCTTGTAAAGCATTCACATGAACAACAACCTGTCTGTGACATGCTAAGGCCATTATGGTAGGCCAGCACCGACGTCCGGTCCGGCCACGCCGGTCGGCACCATAATAGCACAACATTCACTACCACAACACAACAACATTCACAACATTCACTAAGATGTCAAAAGTGTTTTAATAAGTTTGTTTCTAGGAAGTCTACCATTCTGTATGGATTTTTCGGTGACTGAATGACGGTAAGGCACACTTCACTGGTAACATTATGCTTGAGAGGGTAAATCACTTTTTAGGAATAATAATCCCGCGTTTACCATATGACCAAAGCACGGATTGCGATTGTGATTCATAATTACCCATCGTCAGACACTTGCAAACGAACGATCGATATCATATCACACTTTTACATACTAATATTGGTGTGGGAGCCAGCAATAGACGCGTTTACATAGGGTTTGTTGCAAGCTTATATCTCCGTCCGTGATGTTGCAAAAGATGCCAATGGTGCTGAACAATTTACAAAATGATCCCTTCTAAATATTTGAAGACCACTGCAACGAAATTATCGCCAAATTAACGAGCTAGAGCCTTGTCAAATATGCTATGTAAACCGGGTTAATGATGGACGGAAATATTACTAATGAATGGTGAAATGCATACCAGCACAGGACAACGTAAAGATAAAACCTTTTTGTGAACAGACCCCATATATGGATAGATAGTGTGTGCACTAAATAGTTCGCCATCTGACTATAGCAGCCGGCCCCCACTCAAGGGCATTGGTAGCTTCAGTTCTGGTGACGTAGGCAGAGCGTGAAGGTTTTTATTTTCCCTTCACTAGTGGTAAACCTATGGGAGAAACCGATTTCGAGGGCAAAACTAAAAGTCGATTCATGAACTTATTAGTCGAGATACGTAAAAACCGAGTGTAACACACGACAGCCTGATCTTTCTTCTATCGATACCCGCATCCACTTTGGCGATGGTACATACATAAAACGCTAAAATATGACGATAGGCGGGAAGATGTCATCCTTAACGGTATCATTCAATTACATCTTGATGGTTGCTTTCTCGAATGCTCAGAACGTACCGAGTGGTGATGAACCTGACCTCTGATTCAAGCCGGATCTTGTGATACCAGCAGCTTTTTCAGGTCAGGTCAAGTCACTGACCTTTGGCGTCATAAGTGAATAGACCAATGGACTCGGGAAGACCTGCCAAATCGAATGGTATATGACATGACCTCCTTTGACCAAGTTCGTGACCTGGGCGTACGGACGCTCGCTCCGCCCGCGTGCGCGCGCGTGGCGTTACCGGTCAGTGTGCGAGAATTTGAAGCCGGAGTGTGAGTGCCAACCCTATCGTGCCCACTGCCCATACAGTGAAAAAGTGAAAAGCAATCTTCCCGGATCATGACTAAGCAAAGGAAGCGGAGACACGAATCTGGAACGCCGGATAAGGAGGAAGGTGAGCCACCACTGAAGGATGTGGTAATAGAGCTGAAAGCTTTTATCCAGGAAAAAACAGGCGAGGCTGTTTCAGATATCAAGAAGTCATTCGATCAAAAATTAACTGGCTTAGAAGAGTCTCTGAACTTTGCGTTCGAATCAATAACGGCCGCATCCCGCAAAGTTGGCACTCTAGAAAAGCAAATGCAAATGACTCGCTGCGAGTGTGAAGATATCAAAGCGCGTATATGCCAACTAGAAAGAGAGATGGAGGAGAGAGAGAGAGAGAGAGAGAGAGAGAGAGAGAGAGAGAGAGAGAGAGAGAGAGAGAGAGAGAGAGAGAGAGAGAGAGAGAGAGAGCGAATAGGCTATCATAGTATTCGCTAGACAAGACCTCCATCTCCCAGACCAGGATGATCGTCTGAGATCAGTCATCACCGCGGTGATCAACCGTTGCCTTGAATTGGACGTACACCCAGGAGAAATCGCCTACATCAAACGTTTGAACCGAGACAGAGTCCTGGTCAGGCATCGGTAAAATCCTTTTTGAAAGGATTGCATTCCCAATCCACATTCCTAGTGCCGAAGTGGATTGCATTCCTACCCGCAATCCCCTTTTTTCACTTGGATTGTGATCAAATCCGCAATCCTTTTTTTGCAATCCTGTTGTATTATTATGTGCACTAGTGGATCTGGGGGAGAGAGGGGGGCATACGGCCGTGCCTCCATCCTCAAATCACCCATTTCTAGTACCTAGTCTTACGAGTAATTCCTATCTAAGGCACAGGTATTTTATGGGAAATATGTTTTGCCTCAAACACCCCCACATTTAAACCTCTACCCATCCAGTGTTTTATATTTTTAAAACTCGCCTTCAAATACGTAATTTTGCCCTTCCTATGTAGTTCATGTATGTATATTATTTTGAGCGTTTAACCCGCGCCCGCCGCCGTTTTTGGCACACCTGTTCGTGCATCTTTTCCGCACATGTTGTTAAAATTTCAGACCCAGGTCACCTTAGGTCAGGTCACCAAGTCACGCCAAGTGACCTCACCTCAGAAAAAATAAGAATGCTCGTCATAGCTACACCGATTGATCGATTGCCTTGAAACTTTCAGCGATTGATTAGCCCTCGCCCGTATAGGGGGGGGGGGTCGAACGGACCCCCCATGGTTTTTCGCGAATAACTCGCGTAAAAAGCGGCCGATCGCGACGAAACTTTCAGTACCCTCGCGTTAATCAATTTTACACCTACCCTGAAAATTTCATGACCCTGACCCCAATGACCTTTGACCTGCGACCTACTTTTCGAGACCATGTTTGGCCGGAATCGCGATTCGGCGTATGTCGGCTCGCATTAGCCGCGCGTTTGCAGTCTTTTCGTGGTTTCAAGCGTTCAGACATGTGATATGATGTTGCCCCCATGCATTAGGGTGGGTGTCAAGGTCACCTGAAGGTCAGGTCAGGTCATTGACCTTTGGGGACCTCGGTTCACTTTTTCGAGTTTTACATGTTTCTAGGCCAATTTTTGGAGCTGAATTCGAATTTAGCAACCATATGAACATTTACGAAGTAGTTTTGGTGCCTTCGTAACATGTTACGAAGCTATCAGAGGCGGTTGACACCTACTAGGAATACCCGGCAGGACCCCTACTGGTTGACCTGACCTGACCTGACCCGACCTGGACTAAATGCATAAAGACATCATCTGTGATCAAAACTAACATGATATTCGTGATCAGCGCCCCGAAAAATCCCATAGCAGCCACACTTCACGACGTTCTAACACAGTGGTCGGCAGGTCATTCGGGGTTGTGCCCCCTTTTTAGGCGCCAGGCAGGGCCATTACCCCCACCTACCGGACCCCATTGCTGACACAACCAAGTTTACTGAAATTCCATACCTTTCTGGAACTCTTTGGGTATTTCTGCATTTCCGATGCATCAAATTTAAAACATGACACTTCCTCCACAAAGCATTTAATATATCCCATTTAACCCTCGTACAGCCCTCTGCAAACTGCGTGGTAGGTATTTTTTTTTCGACAAAAATTAGAATAACGCGAATACTATGCTATCGGTCATTCGGAAATCGTAACAGCAAGACGCGCTAGACCCCGCCCCTTAGATTGGCATCATCACCGTATCCATTTTTCATCTAGTTCGGCAATTAAACCCAAAAGTTTATATTTGCCCCCAAAACAAACTTTTGCATTTTGTCGCCACACAAGGCGTAAACTTTGTTTATTGATAAACCTAATCGAAGGAGTGGAGCATGGCGCATCTATTTGCAGTGAGTTCCGACCGACTGATAACATAACCTTTGAGTTATTGTCGGTTTTGTCGAAAAAAGAATACCTACCACGCAGTCTGCAGAGGGCTGTAAATATAGGGGCGGCGGGTGGTTTTTCGTTAAAAGCTCACGTAAAAGCCGTTGGATCACGACCAAATTGTACCCTCGAGCCAAGATAAGCCTCGAGCCAATCATTTTTTTTCTTTACCTGCCCGGGAAAACCTGAGGGCCAGTTTTACCAACAGAAAAATAGCCGCCTGCCGGAGTTTTTGCTTAAAAACCGCTTCACATACGTAATGAGCGTAACGCGTAAGCGCGATGAGCATATAAGTGAATAGGGCTTTACCGTTTACGCTCCGTATGTGAAGCGGTCTTTAGGCGAAAAATACCGGCAGGCGGGTATTTTTCTGTCGGTAAAACTGGCCTCTGGACCCATAATGATCATTGGCTTATGAGCTTTTTCTGGAGATCATCTTGAGCCATAAAATCTCACTTCCAGAAGTTATAGCGGGTCCCGATTTTCTCGACATTTGACCTCCTGAATGAGACGAAATGACCAAGGACCTTAAAGATGGGCAGCAGCGGCTTCCTATAGTCCCGAGTAATACGCTCGTTTTTTATGCACAGCTCCGAGTCCGAGAGGCCGCGGGGGTCCGATCGACTCCTCCCCCTTACGTTAGCGGCTGAGGAAACGCCAACAGACGGGCGACGGTTAAAAATTGCAGGTGCTTTTGTACGACTGTACGGAGCCGCGGTGAGATGGTGAGGCGCGCAGCTACGTGAAAATTGGTATCTAATCAATGTGTGCTTTGCCTTTGACCTGGGCTAATCTTGGGATGCAACAGTCACGATGGTTTCATCAATGGAGCCACAAACTCTAAAAAGATAGGTTTTCTCATAATCCCTCATTACCCCCACCAAAAGGGCTCCATTACCCCCAAAGGGGGCATGCCCCACCATTTGCCGACCCCTGTTCTAACAGGCCCCGATTTTCCGACTTTTGGGTCATTGACCTGACCTGCAAGGTCAACCAATGACCTAGGACCTTAAAATTAGGTATCATCGGCTTCCTCTCGTCACGGGCAACACGCTCGTTTTTTCCGCAAAGCTCTAGCTCGATCAGGGGCGAAACGGCAAGGGGGGGTCCAACGGACCCCCCCCCCCCTTATACGTTCGCGGCTGGAAAAACACCAATACGGGCGAGGGTTAAAGCAACATTATCTATAAAATGTTTATCTCGAAATTTTGATATCGGTGACCTAAGGTCAGGTCAATTTTGCGGCCTCTCCATTATAAGTCAATGGGAGAAAATTGAAAAGCGCCTGTTTTGCACGAACGCTATTCTAGACACTCTCAAACATCGAGATGTAGATAGAATTGACACACTGAACCGGAAAATGGCAACTGTGACCCCCCGTTATGTCCCCGAGGTCATCTCAGGTCACGAACAGAATCTAACAGTTTTTCGCTAATAACTTCTGATAGAGGCGTGCTAGAGCGCTGAAAACGCCTTAGATGTGTTCGGCTCGACGTTGCGGATCGACTGATAAGCAACATGAACTTTTCCGGTCAGGTCATGACTATCACCTGAGGTCAAATTTTCAAGTTGACCTTTCAAGGTCAACTTATAGTTCATTTGACGCGTCTCGACGAGAGGAACACGATGCTGGCAAAAGTAATGTCATGGCTCTTTTGAGTCAAAAGTTATCGCCGAAAAACCGATTTACGTAAAAACGGCTATTGTTGGAGTTTTTGCCCTCTGGAGGCTAAACCGTTGACCTGAGGTCAAATCATAGAACATTATTCAGAAAGGTCTGTAAAAGGGCTATCGAATGCGCTTTTCCGCGGCGCTCTAGCTCTATTGGTTCCCGAGATAGCCGTTGGCAGTTTCCAAATTGTTGAATTAGTCAACATTTTACCTTTGGTGACCTCTGGTGACCTGACCTTTGACCTGACCCAAAAAATGACCGAGGTGTTTTCGTCCTTATTTTGGACGTTCTTTCGATTGCCGCTTACCGCATGTCGCTACGTGGCCCAGGAGCCGAGTTAGAAGGGGGGTGTTCAGACACCCCCTGGCCCGGCGCGGAATCTCAGAGCACCGCCCCGGCGCGGGTTAAATTAAAAGCGTTTAAATTATTTCGAGTTTCGATGTAAAGCCCTTGATAGCAAAGTACAAAGCCGATGAAGCCGATCTCATAATTTTCAATCGCAACAAGCCATTTCAAAGCACTAATCAAACACAATCCGGATTGGATTGCAAAAATTGGAAGTATGATGCAATCCAATCCGCAATCAAATCCTGTTTTTTGGAATGGATTACAAATCCAGGTGCAATCCACCAAAAAGGAATGCAATCAGGATTTTGCAATCCTGCAATCACAATCCTACCGATGCCTGGTCCTGGTGAAATTCACCAATGCTGAGAAGGGATCGCTCAGGGACCTCATCTTTCGGTCAAAAAATAGATTAAGAGGTCAAAGAATATACATAAATGAGTTGTTCACGCCACTGAGACAGGAGCTGTTCAATCAGCTGCTGCAAAAACGAAAACAAGGTCTTATAGCCTCTGTACAATCTCGAGGCGGTGAGATTTTGTATGTCGTCAGCAGAGGTGAGAGACTCAGTCGAGTTAGAAGCCAAGAAGAATTGGATCGTCTCAGCAGGCTTCTCTCGGGACAGGATGCTGATGCTCCCCCCGCTCCCCCCGTCGGTGGTGCCTGGCGCCGCCCATGCGACCGGAGACTGCCAGACGGCCGCTGACCGGGCGGTGCCGGGTGCTGGTGGGAGCGGGGCGGCGCGGGCCGGTGGTGGACCGGCGCCGGCTGAGAATACCAACCGACCCGCTCACCTGAGTACGCCCTTGCCTCAAAGCTCGCGACCGGGCCCTCAGGGGCCCCAGCAGCGTGGCGGCGCCGGGGAGCTGGACAACGGCGGGCCGAGTGAGACGTCTACTGCGGCGGGGACGGCTGTCCTATGTTCGCGGCCTGTACTGGCTGACCGAGTCTCTGAGCTGGTGCCGCCTATGGACTGTCAACCTGGCTCGATTTCCGTGGCTGACCTCCCAGGCGGAGGTGGTGGAGCTCGGCCGGAGCTCAGAGAGAGTGGAGAGTCGGCAACGCCCTCGTCAGACCGGCCTCGGGTAGAGGGTGAGGGGAGGGCTCGCGGGATGCAGAGCGTGGGTGAGCGCGCCCGGCGACCGTCCAGCGTTCCGGCAGGTCGCTCGCGGGATGGGGTGGGGCGGGGTGGAGCGAGTTGTGAGCGCCATCTCTCGCCGACTCCGGCAATTCGGGGTGCGGGTGCGAGTTGGATGTGAAGTAGGAGAGGACAGCACGGAGGGTATCCTCCTGTCGGGATTTAAGGATGGATAGATCTTTAGGACGGGCCGAGTCAAGTAATTGGGTGTCGTCGGCGTAGGAGATGAGGCGACCGTGAGGAAGATAGGATGGAAGGTCAATTATTTGTTATCATGTATCAAACTGTTGTGCATCTATGCTTGAGACGTACCGTTACAACTTTTCCTCGTGGCGGTTTACTTTTTGGTAGACATGTTTGAAACGTATTGTCTTGTGTTCTAATGCATTTAAAAAGCAGGCTGATGAAGGAGGCAGCAGCCCCCGAAAGCTACCGATCATATACATATTACTGGTGTCGAATAATTCGTTTCTGAATATTTACCATGTCCCAGTACAACAATTCCATATTCAAAATTATCAGTCATGTAGAAACTTACTTTCTATGTGTTTTGTGAAGGTCAGGCATTGGATCTGATGGATGCTTTCCCCCACCCAAACATGTCCGTGCATATATCAGATTTGGTAATTGCATGTTACTTTCACAGTAACCGATTGGCTGAGGATGTCAAGATAACTGGTCGATGAGCCACTGAACGATGACTTAGCTGAATACAAAGGAAGATTTTAAGCATGAATTTTACTGATTCAATTACGGGCAAATCACAGTTAAATGGCCACATTTGTTTTTGTTTCGTTGGGTTAGCCCCTTCCGGTCTGACAAGGCCATTTCAGAGCCAGAAGGATGATAGGAATAAGGGGAGACATTGGTCTGGGCAGGAACCCTAGAGAGTCACCGGGACTGAGCCTATCCCCAAGGTAAGGCCGATCAGCCCCCCCCCCCCCCCCAGTACTCGCTGCACCCGGCCACAGGTGCGCTCCCTCGGGGGCAGCAGTGTCGCTCCAAGGGAGCAAGCAGCCCGCATGAGATAAAGGTGCCTGGAAGCATGCTTTAACATGCTTCCAGGTTGAATTTAAATGAGGGCAGGCGGCCAACCACACGTATAGTGATTCATATCAACGATAAATATAACGCAAATAGTGAATAATCGTGAGCTCCCTACATTATTTTAGTGGTTTTCTGATGAAGAATCAGACGTCAATGACGTCAGACAGCCTGACAAATGACCACACATCTGACTGGAATCACAGGTCAGGTAGGCTAACTTTCAGCTATCCAGCACACGCGCATTCCGAGCAATCGGAAAACGGTTTCAAGAGGTGGCACGAACCCCGTACCTTGGACGGCGAGGGCTAAGGAGGCTGTCCAGAGTCGGAGTCGGAGTCACGGAGAATCCACCGACTCCGCGGCGCTGGGCGGAGTGTCGTGACACCGGTCTACACTGGAGGATTCCTGCAGCGTCGCTGGACCGAGCTGTCAGCCGGGGCCCACCATGTGCTTGATGGTGCTGCCATCTAGCGGCGGAATGAACAGGTCAGCTGTGACCAGAGGGCGCCTCGGTCGGGTTACAGCGCTGATATAGCGATCAGACAGGCAGGACAGAGTAGAGGGAACATCTGACATCAGGAATGCGATTGATCAATGACTGTAAAACAGTACACCCAGGTGAATATATACGGCCGAGCATGACAAATGGCTCCAGATCAGAATAGGTCTCGATACAACATTACGGAAGAAAATGGCACTTGTGACTTCCACAGCGATAATCAAACCTCCGCTTCTATCCCCAACTCCTTACCTTTGCTAGCTTGGCCTTGTGGTGGCGGGATCACCGTCTGGCAGGGCAGCGGCTGAAGGCCCCTCTCCGGCTCTACCCGGCGCCACACCAGCACTCCACCACTGTGACGGAAGGCAGCACGGTTGGAGCGGTAGCACGCGGTTGGACGGGGCAGCACAGAGGGCTGAACGGACGGGCGCCTTGCTGAGGTCGTCCAGACGGTAGCGCGTGCTGTAGTAGCGTCACTGAGACTAGTATCAGGTAGTCCAATCAGGTAGGTAGATTCAGGGCAGACATGTCCATGGATCCGAGTGATGGATCTATGATCTCAGTGGATCTCGAAGCAAAGTACAGATTGGGATCTATGATCCCACCGGATCCGGCGTGAAAAATACATCTTGGATCTATGATCTCATATGATCTGACGATAAATTAAAAACATGGATCTATGATCTGAGTGGTACCCATCATGTACATACCACATTTGAAACCATGCTGTAAAGGGTTTTTATGCCAATAAGTGACACAAAACTATGGATTATGACGTGCGATTACATAAAATCACTAAAACAGAACGCTTGTGAGTTGCAAGTGCTTTTTTGGGATATATGTGTTGACAAAAAATAATTGAGGATCTATGATCTCACTGCCCACTGGATCTCAAGCAAAATGAGACTCGGATCTGTGATTCCTACGGATCTCTCGATAAATCACAGAGCTAGATCTATGATCCCGTCGAATCCGAGACCAGGTTCCGTGGGATCAGATCCCAGATCCATTTTCTCGGATCCATGCACATGTCTGATTCAGGGTATATTGAATTAAGGGGTAAGACCAAGTTAGGTAGGCATGATCCACGGAATTGTCTTGTTTTGTAAGTCGGTTTTTATAATCACAATAAGATTTTTTATATCATGGACTTTGTAGGGGAGAGTGGGGCAAAGCGGGCACTCGGGGCAAAGTGGCCACCCATCGTTTTAGCCCTCCACAGCTTTATGCCTCGCCCGCACATGCCATTCTTCCATCTTAGAACGCACATGGGGGGGAGTGGTTGCCACCCCCACCCCCCGCGCCATTTCGTTCCTGTTGGAAATAGAGCTTCGCGGTAAAGACCAAAAAGATTCTTTGGGAAGAGACAAATCCAATGATACCCAGTTTTACCTTCTCAGGCCAGTCATTGACCCTCCAGATCAGGTCAAACTAAAAAATGTTGCTGTTTTGGGTCACCGTTGGATATCAAGTGCGCTGCTCACCATATACCGATGACAATGCCATTTTGTGGTGCCAAGTAAGCTAGAACCTCTTTGTCACACTATCCGACCAGGTTTTTGCTGCTGAGGTCATTTCAGGTCAAGTTAGGTCAAGGTCAATGATATGTGTTTGTATTGTATGTCTGTGTGTGTCTGTGTGTATACTGATGTGTACACCGATTGTTTATGTGTCCATATTACATCAGATCATGAAATGAGAAGCTTTTACCAAAAATACAGTCGAAGAAATTTCACAAAAAGGAAATTCAGCTTGCCTAAAGCGCAATGTTTTTAGATGACCTAGGTTCACCTCGACCCTGACCTTGACATCTGTACATCGTCAAACAACATGTTCCATGATAGTTGGGAGGTAAGACTGGCAAAAAAGGCCGAAATCAAGGTGTCAAAGCCGTAGCCAACGCAAGATGTTGGCTATTTGTCATTTGGGTCATGGCATGACCTGAAGAACAATGTCATATCTCCGAAACCAAAAACCACAGAAACTTGAAATTTTTAGTGGACATAAAGAAAGGATAGAGGAACAACTATACGAAAAATCAGCCTTCTAGCTCTAAAAATGTTGAATGCAGAGCAGAAAACCTACCTGGGGGAGGGGGGTGGCAACTGGCAACCCCCCCCCCCATGTGCGGGCAAGGGTTAACGATGGGTGGCTTAAGCGTTTTAGCTCTAGCGTTTTAGGAGCTGGCTTCCGGTGGGCCGGTGGACGCTGACCGTGTGCGAGCTCCATAGGTGTAGGAACGTTTTCGAAAGTGGGGGGGAGGGGGCAGGCTCCCAGAGGCACAACACCTCACCTACCCCCAAAATCCATTTTCTCCTCGGATTTCGGCCACTTTATTCTCGCAAGCATGCTCAAATCGGTAAAAAGGTGACAAGAAAAATAAATCGACCAAAATCTCAGGGAGACTCCGTCCAGATATTAAATCTCATGAATACGCGTCCCCCTGGCCTCCGCAGCCGCGTTGGCGCCAGGAGCGGATCCAGGGCCCAATCTCACCAAGTGCGGTAAACTCATTTTGCGGTAAACTACCCCAAAACGAATCTCACGGCAGTGCACTGCCGTAATTTTTGAAGTTACCGCATCGAGATAACCCCATGGGATAGCTTCGGTTTTACCGCAAATTCTTCAGGTGCGCAGCTGCTCACGGCCCGAAAGCAAGTAAACAAACCAAACAATCAGCTGATTGCCCCCAAATGTCGGACCAAAATTACCGCAGACATTTGTGCCGTAATCTCTAAATTTTATACCAATTGTGAGCAAGAATCAACAATTAAAGATGTAATAAGAACTTTATAAGAAAGAAAAGAAATAAGTTTCTTTTTAAGATTATTTTTGTTGCAGCCTGCGCCACCTATGCTTCCTATTTGCAGTACCCAAAACAGCATGTAGATGTCGCCCGCGAGTCTTGGAAACTGAGGTGCCGCTTGGAAAGAAGAAACACGCTATCGTTGCCATGGCGACAAAACAATTGCGTTCTTTATATCGCGCCGGCGTGATCAGCAGCTTTTCCACCAATCCGAAGCGTCGACAAATGGGGTTCTTTTGCAGGATTTGCACAAAATGCGGTAAATTACAGCATGGGGTCGTTTGGGTTGGTGAGACTGGATTATTTGCTTGGGGTTATTTCGGTGCGGTAACTTACCGCTACCCCAAACGAGTTTACCGCACTTGGTGAGATTGGGCCCAGGAAGACTCCTAGGGGAGGGTCATGAATCGAAGTAACATGACCCTTTTGGGTATAGGTTAGTGCCCCTACCTATACCCAAAATTAAAACCTCAACGGATTTCGGCCACTTAATTTTGGTGGTGCCCTATTTTCATTTTTTTTGCCCTGGCAGGCCTGTGGTGACCCCTGGCGGGCCTGTGGTGCCCCTGCTAGGCCGCAGGGGCCCTGGCAGGTTTGTGGTGCCCCTGGAAGGACTGTGGTGCTTCTTACGAGCCTGAAGTGCCAACGACAGGCCCATGGTGCCTCTGCGAGGCCGGTGGTGCCCCGGCGAGGCCGTGGTGCCCCTGCTAGGCCGCTGGTGTCCCTGGGCCCTGACAGGACTGTGGTGCTCCTGACAAGCCTGAAGTGTCCCCGACAGGCACGTGATGCCCCTGACAATCCCAGGGTGCCCCTGCGAGGCCAGTGGGTGCCCCTGGCAAGCCTGTGGTGCCCCTGGCAGGTCTGTGGTGCCCCTGCTAGGCTTCTGGTGCCCCTGACAGGTCTGTGGTGCTCCTGACAGGCCTGTGGTGCTCCTGAAAGGACTGTGGTGCCCCTTGGCTCTGACAAGCCAGAGGTGCCCCCGACAGGCCCGTGGTGCCCTTGACAGGCCCAAGGTGCCCCTGCGAGGCCGGTGGTGCCCCTAGAAGGCCTTTGGTGCCCCTGGAAGACCTGTGGTGCCCCTGACAGGTCTGTGGTGCCCCTGGCAGACCGGTGGCGCTCTTGCTAGGCCGATGGTGCTCCTGACAGGCCGGTTTGTTTGTTGTTTGTTTTGTTTGCTCGATTTTATTGAATATTTTCGCATAAATAGACATAAGGCAATCTGGGATCGGTGCAAAAGCTATTCAGCTTATTTCATGGCACCTCTCCCTCACACACTCTAGCTCATTCACACGTCATTCATGACAAGAAAAAAAACATCGGGTGCAACACAAATAATGATAAACCGAGGTTTTGATAATCAAATTAAAAGAAAAATACAATGAAAAATTAAGTACACTTAAAAGTATAAAATAATCGTTGGTATCAACTAAGTTACGTATAAACATAAGTACCCAGTAAAAAATACCATTTGAAACCATTAGGATTTACCAATTGGTTTCAAATGTGTCAAATGGTTTGAAATAGGTTCTAATGGTTTTCATGACCATTTGAAATGGTTTCCAATTGGTTTTTTCCCAATTGGTCTGAAATGGTGTTTTCCATTTGGTCCCAATTGGTTTTGAAATGGTTTTCTAATGGAAAATAAATCCCATTTGATTTCAAATGGTGTTTTCCATTTGATTCCAATTGGTTCCAAATGGAATAAAACCATTTCATCCCAAATGGTGTGTCCCATTTGGTCCCAATTGGTATCTAAATGGTTTCCATATGGAAGAAATTCCCATTTGATCTCTAATGGTTTTTCCCATTTGATCCCACTTGGTGTCCAATTGGTCTCCAAATGGAATAAAACCATTTCATCCCAAATGGATGTCCCCAATTGGTATCGAAATGGTTTCCAATTGGTAATTTCCCAATTGCTCCGAAATGGTGTTTTCCATTTGATCCCTATTGGTTTTGAAATGGTTTCCTATTGGAAAATAAATCCCATTTGATTCCAATTGGTGTTTTCCATTTCATCCCAATTGGTTCCAAATGGAATAAAACCATTTCATCCCAAATGGTGTGTCCCATTTGATCCCAATTGGTATCGAAATGGTTTCCAATTGGTAATTTCCCAATTGGTCTGAAATGGTGCTTTCCATTTGATCCCAAATGGTATGTCCCCAATTGGTATCGAGATGGCTTCCAATTGGTAACTTCCCAATTGGTCTGAAATGGTGCTTTCCATTTGATACCAATTGGTTCCAAATGGAATAAAACCATTTCATCCCAAATGGTGTGTCCCATTTGATCCCAATTGGTATCTAATTGTTTTTTCATTTGATCCCAATTGGTATCTAATGGTTTTTCCCATTTGATCTCAAATGGTTTTTCCCATTTGATCTCAAATGGTTTTGCCATTTGATCCCAATTGGTGTCCAATTGGTCTCCAAATGGAAGAAAACCATTTCATCCCAAATGGTTTGTCCCATTTCATCCCAATTGGTTTTGAAATGGTTTCCATTTGGGAGTCGGGAGATATTCATATTTGATCTAAATTGTCCAAGTGGTCTCGAAATAGAATTTTATCTGATAAAGCGTGTCTTATTTAATCCCAATTGTTATTGAAATGGTTTCCATTTGGAAGCTATATTCCTATTTGATATGAAATTGACAATGGTTTTCCCATTTGATCCCAATTGGTGTCGAAATGGTTCCCAAATGGAAAAGCAAATCTGTTTTGAAATGGTGTTCCCATTCTATTTCAACTGGTGTCGAAATGAAAAATGCATTTGAAAAGCATTCAAGGGTCGTTTTAGGCAAGAAAAAACATACTTATATGGCAATAAATTTTATTTCATGAGATGAATAAAAGCAAAGTCCGAACCGTAGTCGGAGCTGGAGTCAATTTTTGAGTCAGAGTCGAAGTTAGAGTCATAAATCCACCACTTTGCAGCCCTGTTTCCAGATGTGTGACAAGTATGCTTCAAAAGTGTTTCTACCTTGATGGTCTCTAATGGTTTCAAGTGTGTTTTGAGTATGGACTGGGTATCTATTAGTTCCCAATTGGTACCCTAATGGTTTCTAATGGTTTTTAAACATTTGCTTAAATAATAGACTTAGAGGTAATGGGAAGACCTTTGACTGGTTATACTTGATAAGCATCACTACAAGACCTTGGTTTTTCATTAAATAAAAATGATTCGCAAAATTCACGTCGTTTCCGCTCATTTAAACAGCACTACTTTTTCTCTGTGTGCCTACGCTGGCGGTGCCCGACCGTTGGCGCCCGACCGTTGGCGGCTTGGCGCCCGGCCGGCCGCGCCGGCGCCACAGTTCAAACCGGGCGTCGACGTCGGCCGGCCGGCCGGCGCGCCTCCGAGCGCTGTTCGGCGGTCGGCTAGCGCACTAGCCCGCGCACGCATACGTGCACGTTGCCCCGGCAACGGGCTATTGACCAATGAGAAGCGCGCTACGGGGGGCACAGGTATATGAAAAATCGCAGTGACGTTGCAATTTCCTCGCTTCTCATTGGTCAATAGCCCGTTGCCGGGGCAACCAGCACGTATGTGAGCGCCGGCAAGAGTACTAGCCGGCCGCCGATCAGGGCCCCGTTTCGCGTTCGCTGGGCCTGGGACTGCCCGCGGTCGACCGGGGCCCAGTCCTGCTGTAAAAGAGGAAGCTGAGCAGAATCACGCGGCTGGTGAGTGACTTTTCTTGTGCCTCTGTATGCGATATTCGTTTTACGACTGCAAATACTGAAAATAGTAATTTGATAAAATTTGGTTGCATTTGGCATCCTTGTAAGTACCTTACTGAGTTTAACAGAGGTGAGAAAGAGGCTTAAAATTAGCGATCACAATTTATTTTGCCAGCAGAAAATTGTCAGTGCCATATTTGTTGTGTTCAGGCTGCCTAAATGACAATGCAAGCTGCATGAGCTTAAAGTTATTATATTGTGATATTTGACAAATGACCCTGTGTGGTAATTAATTTGATCCCATCGCCCAATTAACCCGTGCTGTCCTGTACTGTTGCAGGCACGAACTTGCACCAGACAGACGCCGTCTACCGGTTCTACACGGGTCCAGATGGGGTGCATGCCTGCATTATAGCTACGTTCTGACTTCTGAAAATTCTGATCGCCACGGAAGATTAAGAAATCTGTCAGAACAACAGACAGTATCACCGATCGGAATGATATTGTATCACGTCGTTCATTGTGCCTATGTGGAATAGCGTACGTATGGCCCAGTGTATAACTACATTGTAATTCTGTTCTTCATTTTGATAGCAGTCGCCTCATCGATGTGGTGTTGACCAAACAACAATGTCCATGTGTAGTTAATGTCTAAATGTTGGTAGGTACGTACTGATGAAAATGTATAAGCTTGCAGAGTAAAACAATAAAAATAATTCACGGTGCAGTTTTTTATTTTGTGGATGAAATGCATGGACTTCAAAAGGATCTTCAAATGGTAATCCAGCTGCCCAGTAGAAGAAGAAGATAGAAGAAGATAGATTTGTATTCCAGACTAACAGTCCCAGTAAAAAATACCATTAGAAATTTCCAAATGGTTCCAAATGGGAAAAACCATTTGACTTATTGAACACTTTTCCAAATGGTTCCAAAGAGGTTCCATTTGAAATGTGTCCAATTGGCCACCAATTGGTACCAATTGGAACCATTTCATGACCATTTGAAATGTGTCCAATTGGTACCAATTGGTGACCAAATGGATACATTTCAAATGGTCATGAAATGGTTCCAATTGGTACCAATTGGTGGCCAATTGGACACATTTCAAATGGAACCTCTTTGGAACCATTTGGAAAAGTGTTCAATAAGTCAAATGGTTTTTCCCATTTGGAACCATTTGGTAATTTCTAATGGTATTTTTTACTGGGTAACTGAAGTAAAGCTGCCGCCTCTGAGGTAGTTCACTGGCGAGTGGCGATGTCCGCAAAAAAGGGCTGCTGTCACCGCCGCGCGGCCACGCCGCCGCCAGCCGCCGCCGAATTCCTGATGGTGAGGGATTTTTCAATGTAAATCTGGAAGCACTCGGCGACGCGCCGACCATCCTCTGCGCTGAGGGATTTGCCGTGGAAGAGGATGTCAAGTTTTTGTTCTGATGAAAGGTGTGTAAAGTTTTGAATTGTATCGGAGAGATCGGTGAATAAATTATCTCTCAACGACTGGTACAGTGGACAGTGTAGAACAAAGTGTTGGACATTTTCGGTTCGGAAGCCACATGTACAACAGCACGATTCTGATTTTTGAATTTGATATAGGTATGCATTTAGCGGTAAAGTTGCGGTTCTAATTCGTGTATGAAGGATATTTCTAAATTTACTGCCAAATGAGTAGTATGCAGGGGGAGAAGGGCAGTCCCACAGCTCGACGATGCCATTTACAAAGGTTGAAAGGCAAGGTTGTTGTCGGATTGAAGTTGGAAGTTGGTTCCATTTCCTGACGGTGCTTGGTATGAATGATCTTTGGAATGATGTTGTATTGTATTGTATTGTATTGTATTACCTTCATGGACAATCCACGCGGGGCGTGGCGATTACAGTCCAGAGTCTGAGTCGGGCACAAACAAAAACATGCGGGAACAAGAAACACAGGCATACAGATTCAATCGCTGGACATTCGCTCTCTCTATATACAAACGGACGATTCAAGACAGCACACCGCACACGGCTGCGGATACCCCCTCCCCCTGACACGGGTCATCGTCGGGCGGTCGCCATCGCCGGACAGACTGCAGCCTTGGCCGCACGGGCGAATTGGGCGGGGCGCTGTTCGATGACACCGGGAGGCAGACTGTTGAGTAGCGCCGCGGCCCGGTAGCCGAATCGTCGCTTGCCTGTCTCGAGCCGCGAGCGTGGAAGGTGGAAAAGGTGGTCCTGTCGAGTGGATCTCTCTCGCGCGTCACTGTTATTCGTGAAGATGGCAGCTAGTGCTTCGGGCTCGCCGTTGCTTATTATTTTCTGCGCAGTTACCATGGCTTTAACATCGGCCATAGCTTTCGGAGGCATCCATCCGAGTGAATCGCGGAGGCCAGAGACGTGATCGAATTTCCGGCGGCCGAATATGACCCGTGCTGCAAAGTTTAGAATTTTTTGGAGTCTGTCGAAGTTTTTCTGGGAGCCATTTCCATATACAGTGAGGCAGTACTGGACGCGCGAGATGACGAGTGCAGTCACGATCGTTTTGAGGATACCGTCTGGGAGGCAGTGTCGTGCGTGGGAGAGGCCGATCAGTACGCCCATGCAGCGACGGCTCAGCTCGGCCACGTGTGCTTCCCAGGGCCCAATCTCACCAAGTGCGGTAAACTCGTTTGGGGTAGCGGTAAGTTACCGCACCGTAATAACCCCAAGCAAATAATCCAGTCTCACCAACCCAAACGACCCCATGCTGTAATTTACCGCATTTTGTGCAAATCCTGCAAAAGAACCCTATTTGTCGACGCTTCGGATTGGTGGAAAAGCTGCTGATCACACCGGCGCGATATGAAGAACGCAATTGTTTTGTCGCCATGGCAACGATAGCGTGTTTCTTCTTTCCAAGCGGCACCTCAGTTTCCGAAACTCACGGGCGACATCTACATGCTGTTTTGGGTACTGCAAATAGGAAGCATAGGTGGCGCAGGCTGCAACAAAAATAATCTTAAAAAAGAAACTTATTTCTTTTCTTTCTTATAAAGTTCTTATTACATCTTTAATTGTTGATTCTTGCTCACAAATGGTATAAAATTTAGAGATTACGGCACAAATGTCTGCGGTAATTTTGGTCCGACATTTGGTGGCAATCAGCTCACAGCTGATTGTTTGGTTTGTTTACTTGCTTTCGGGCCGTGAGCAGCTGCGCACATGAAGAATTTGCGGTAAAACCGAAGCTATCCCATGGGGTTATTTCGATGCGGTAACTTCAAAAATTACGGCAGTGGTGAGATTCGTTTTGAGGTAGTTTACCGCAAAATGAGTTTCCCGCACTTGGTGAGATTGGGCCCAGGTGAGTGCGCCGTCGAATACAACACCCAGGTTTCCCACCTGCGCGCACGGCAGGAGCTCAGCGTCACGGAAAGAGATTTTGAAGCGAGGCAGGTTACGTAGGTTTTGTCGGCTACCGAATACCATCAGTTGAGTTTTAGAAGCGTTGACTTTCAGGGCGTGTGCGCAGAACCATGCGTTAACCCTCGCCCGCACATGCCATTTTCCCATCCTAGAACGCACATGGGGGGGGGTTGCCACCCCCCCCCCGCGCCATTTCGTTCCTGTTGGAGATAGAGCTTAGCGGTAAAGACCAAAAAGATTCTTTGGGAAGAGACGAATCCAATGATACCCAGTTTTACCTTCTCAGGTCAGTCATTGACCTTCCAGGTCAGGTCAAACTAAAAAATATTGCTGTTTTGGGTCACCGTTGGATATCAAGTGCGCTGCTTATCATATACCGATGACGATGCCGTTTTCTGGTGCCAAGCCAGCTAGAACCTCTTTGTAACACTACCCGACCAGGTTTTTGCTGCTGAGGTCATTTCAGGTCAAGTTAGGTCAAGGTCAATTATATGTGCTTGTATGTCTGTGTGTATTTGTGTGTATACTGATGTGTGCACCGATTGTTTATGTGTCCATATTACATGAAATCATGATCTGATAAGCTTTTACCAAAAATGCAGTCAAAAAAATTCACAAAAAGTAAATTCCGCTTGCCTAAAACGCAATTATCTTAGATGACCTAGGTTGACCTTGACCTTGACCTTGACATCTGTACATCGTCGAACAACATGTTCCATGATAGGTGGGAGGTAAGACTGGTAAAAAAGGCCGAAATCAAGGTGTCAAAAGCTCACAAGACCCATAGCCAACGCAATATGTTGAGAATTGGCCATTTGGGTCATGACATGCCCTGAGAAACAAGGTCATATCTCCGAAACCAAAAACCACAGAAACTTGAAATTTTCAGGAGACATCAAGAAAGGATAGAGGAGCAGCTATACGAAAAATCAGCCTTCTACCTCTAAAAATGTTGAGTGCAGAGCAGAAAGACTACCTGGGGGGGGGGGGTGGCAACCCCCCCCCATGTGCGGGCGAGGGTTAGCCCGGCCGGGCCCGGGGGGTAATCCCAACCACCGCAGCCCGGGGGGGCGTTTTTCGCCCCCCCCCCTGTCTAACTCCATAAAGAAGGGAGCTACGAAAACAAAAGCGATACCAAACGAAAGGTCCTTACGAGACGATTCTAAAGCACCTAAAATTTTTGACCTCAGGTCAATTTTCAAGGTCAGAGGTCAAGGTCAAAGGCAAAAACCGGCACATGTGTAGTGATCTCAAAGTAAGCCTCCTAGAGGACGGTGGACTGCATCAAACCGGCAAAATTGGGTGTCAAACGAAAGAAGAGAATCTGAGGATTCCGAAAATGTGCTCCAAAGCAAAGGTCAAGGTCAAGGTCACGCTTAAAATAGACCTCAAACTTGGCACTTTTTCGCACATCTTGCCTGCTAACTTCCAAGATGTTTTGAAATGTTTTGAGGCTTATCAGTTCCCTATTTGTGGTTCATCTTACGATACAAGGCTGCTCAAAGGTCAAGGTCACAGAAGAGTATCTCTGCTAGAGGCTATTTCACTGATTCAAGTTAGTAATAATAAATAAGACAATTTTGCCATCCGGAAGCTCTAAATGAGGGCTTAGAGGAAAATAGATGCCAGATTCGTGATCAGCGGGTACAAATCCATCATAAACGACCTTTCATGTGTCAAGGTCAACCAGAGGTCATTCGAGGTCACATGAGGTCAACATAAAACTTGACCTTTTCCGAACAAAATATATATCATTCGACGCGGCTTGACAAGGGGAATGCGATGGTACCTTTGCCGTAGCTCTAGGACCATTTTTGTCGAAGTTATTTGCGAAAAACTAAAACCACATTTCGGGGTCGTTGACCTGACCTCTGACCTCAGGTCACCAAAACTATTTTTCTATTTTTCTCTAGGTCAAACTCTACACAACCGTGCTCGTAATTTGTCTTTATCTCTAAAACTCTATTTGTAGCAGCTATTTGAAGTTTGCGTCTGTGACGCTGAAGTTTGCCGTGCAGGGGTCTAGAAAAATGGACCTTGTGACGTCATCAAGGGGGCTAGGTCCAAATTTTTTACTTCAGAAGATGTCAAATTGATGGGAAAAAAGGTACTGAAAGTTTCGCTTTCCTAACCCTAAGCGTTCGGGAGCTATCGCAAATATTCGCCAGGGGGGGGCGAAAAACGCCCCCCCCCGGGCCCGCGAGGGTTAAGTGACTCTTGCGATGCCTACATGCGCGAGATGAGACTCCTGATGTCGTTGCGTGGGCCGCTCACCAATATCTGGGTGTCGTCTGCGTACTGATAAGCGGTGGCGTCTCCGGCAAATAGTGAGAGGTCGTTGGAGAATATAGTGAAGAGGAGGGGACCCAAAGCCGAACCCTGGAAAACTCCTACGGTGTTTGGGAGCGGTCGAGAGGTTATCTTACGGCCGGTTTTGTCTTTCAGGGATACACTCTGCGTGTGTCCCTGAAGATAAGCGGAAAACCAGGAGGTCTCAATACCGTAGATATACCGTCAATACCGTTGTGTTATTTGCAGGGAGAGTTCGGGCGTTGGCGTGTCTTGTGTTTCGTTCTGTGTCTGTGATACGTGTTTGAGGTATGATTGTTTTGATGTACTCGGGTTGTGTGTCTGGACGATGCATTATTTTGTGGAATAGGATTAATTTGTGTTGTTCTCGTCTTGCTTTCAGTGTTTTCCATCCTGTTTCTAGTCTCAGTTTGGCGGTAGAAGTCCGGAAAGGTGTACCTGTCATCAATCTTGCAACTCTATTTTGAAATTTGTCAAGTCGAAATTGGTCGTGTGTTGTCAGTAGTCCGTCAAAAGCTACGTCCGCATAATCGTGAAATGGTCGAATGTAAGTGGTGTATAGACTGTTAATTGTTGATCGCGTCAAATATTTTGCTAGTGGACATATTGGACTTAGCGCCTTGTTCATTCTTTTTAGTACGGTGTTAGTGTGCTCGTGAAACCGAAGATCTTTAGAAAACGTTAGTCCCAGGTGCTTATGGCTTTCTGACACAGATATACGTTGACCGCCGAAAGTGAGGATAGGAGGACTTATTCCGGTTTTACGGGTGAAAAATTGTTGAGTTGTTTTTGTTGGATTGAAGGAAATTGCCCATTGAGTTCCATAGTCGTAAATTGCGTCCAGGTCTCGTTGTAATGATTGTCGAGCTAAATCAGCGTTTTGTTTACTTTGTGGTGCGTATAAAGATGTGTCGTCAGCGTACAGGAAAATGTCGTTAGTCACTTTCGTTGTCAGTCCGTTCAAGTACATTAAAGCAAGAAGAGGTCCGAGCACTGATCCTTGTGGGCAGCCGGATTCAATGTTTTTTGTCGAAGAAAAGTCATTGCCAACACGTACTTTTTGTCTTCTGTCTGAAAGATACGATTCTAGCCAGGAAAGGAGAACGCCAGATATGTGAAATTCGTGTTTGCATTTAAAGAGAAGTCCTTTGTGCCAAATTTTGTCAAAGTACTTTGAAATGTCAAGATAGATTGCTGTTACGTCGCGTCCCTCGTCTAAATTTTTATATATGTTGTGTGTCAGGTACGCCGGTGGTGCCCCTGTCAGGTCTGTGGTGCCCCTGATAGGTCGGTGGTGCCCCTGGTAGGCCTGTAGTGTCCCCGGACCCCAAGGGGGCATGACCCATGTGACCCATGTGAACATTTCGATGGGGGGATTGGGCACGGTGGGTCCGGTCCCCCTTGCGGACGGGCCCCTCTGTCTGTCTGTCTGTCTCACTGTCTGCCTGCCTGTCTGTCTGTCTAAGCCCTGAAAAAATGTGGAAAATCGGCAGATAAAAGTATCATTTTGCCTGAGAAATGTGCATAAAATGCACGGTTTTTATGAAGAAGCGAAGCGAGCGAGCCCCTCAGAGTCGCCGATGTTGGTCCCTCAGACGTGTCTGTGAAAGGCCGTCAAATGCGCTGGTGTGGAGTCCACACAGGCGCCGTTGCGGGGGTCTTAGGCTTAGAGACGCTGGTAGGGGCCGACATAGGCATGTATGGGTACCTGAAAGTTACTAGTGGCCCTCCATAGGCCGGCAAGGGAACCTCAGATGCCGGTAAGAGGCCCTCAGAGTCGCCGGTAAATGGCCGTTAGATGCGCTGGTATAGGGCCCCCGGAGGCGCCGGTGAGCGGGCCTTCAGAGCCGCCGATGTAGGCCGTTGAGATGCACTGGTGTGGGGACCTTAGAGGTGGCGGTGAGGGCCCTCCCAGGCGCCATTATGAGGGCCCTCAGAAACACTGGTGTGGGCCGTGGGGACATAACAAACAGGTATGGGGCCCTTACAGCTGATCCCTCATTAGCCTTCAAGGACCCTCAGAGGCCGGCAAGGTCCTTCAGAACCTGGGGTGGGGCCCTTCTGGAGATAAGTGTGCCTGCATAAGAGCCCATGACGTATTCTCAAAAGCCCCGTGGTGTCCTTTCACTCCTTTCCAGTTGAACCGTGGCCAGCGCGGACCCTCTGATGTCAATTGGCACCGTAGGGCCCCTCGGGCCCGAGGGGACCCTAAACCATATAACGGACACGTGTCTCCTCGCCCCCTGGCTATGCAATTGAATCCAAGTGATCAGGGGCCCTTTAGGTAATCAGGGGCATATCAGGTGACTGCTGGGCTTTTTCAATTGATCAGGGCCCACCAGGTTACCGTAACCAGGGGACCCTCTGAAAATCAGGTGCCGGTTATACCAAGGGCTCCTCGGGCAACTAAGGGCCTTCATGTGACTGCAGAGGCCCTTCAGATAACCAGGTACTCCCCGGGTAAACATTGGCCCCTCAGGTGACCAGGGCTTCTTTAGATGACTGGCCAGGGACCATCCAGGGGATCAGGAGCCCCTTGGGTAACTAGGGGCCCCCAGGTAACCAGAGGCCCCTCGGGTAACCAGGGGCCCTTGTAACCAGGGGTCCTTTACCAGGAGTCCTTCAGATAACCAGTGGTCCCTCAGGTAACCAGGGGCCCCTCAGGTAAACAGGGTCCCGTGACCAGGGGCCCTCAGGTAACCAGAGCCCCTCAGATACCTAACCAGGGGCCCCTCAGGTGACCAGGGGCCCCTCGGGTAGCCAGGGGGTCCCTTAGACAACCAGGAAGCTCTCAGACAGCCAGGGGCCCCTCAGATAACCAGGGGCCCTCAGGTAACTAGGGGCTCGTCAGATAACCAGGGGCTCCTCAGGTGACCAGGGCGGCCCTCAGGTAACCAGGGGCTGGCCCCTCAGGTAGCCAGGGGCTCTCAGGTAGTTAGGGGCGCTCTGTGTTCGTCACTGTGATAGATATCGCTCTTTGATATCAGTTTTTCTTCCGAGTAAAAGACGTTCTGTCTAGTACTGGAATTAAGGCAAGGAGACCCAGAACGCCTTCGTCACGCTGGTCCCCCTGAGTCATCCTTGGACCTCAGGGGCCCCCGTGGCCCCCCCTTGGGTTGGGTACGTCACTGCACTCAAGTGACCCAAAGGGTTCACTTGCATGCGTGATCCCAAAGGGGGAGGCCATGGCCTCTTGGCCTCCCCCCTGGATACGCCACTGTAACTGCTCGCACTTTGTAGGTATGTACTAGCTACTTTCATCTACTAAATATTTAGCTTCACTAGCTATTTTGACGCTAGCGATTTTGTCATTAGCTGTTTTAACCCGCGCCCCGCTGGACTATTCAGCCATACGCGCCCTGCTTGGGGGGGGGGGGCAGATTCTGCCCTCCTGTCTGACTTGTGTACCGATGGTCGTAGAAAGACGGGGAAAACGGCAATCGAAAGCTCTCAACAAGGTGGATCTTAAGAGCCAACTTTTTGCTTAAGTATTTCAGAGGTCAGGTCAAGGTCAGGTCAAGGGTACAAAATGCAAGTTTCTACAGTATCGGCCTTGCACCGTAGTTGCCGAAGAATGGACTGAGACTGACTGCCCAAAACGTGTTCTTAGGCTACCAAGACAATATTCGTTGCAAACAATATCATGCAAAGGTCAAGGTCAAGATCAGGTCAGGTTACTAAAAACTAAATATAGAAAAGCGCATGTGCGACACATGTTTTATGGGTCATTTTATTCATATAATTCAATAGGCACACTCAAAAAGTGATGTAGTGAGTGATATGGGTCATGGTCCAATAGCCCCCCCCCCTCCCCTAGGATCCGCCAGTGTCGCGACCTAAGCTATGTGCATGAATAGCTCATCTGTGATTATAGCAAATGCCAATATCGAAATGAGGACTTCAAAAACAAAAGGCAGCACAACATCCCTAGAAAGTTTTAGCAGTTACAATGTTCCCGACATTTGGGTCGCCAGCCTAGCCCCGGGAATGCCCAACCAATGAACTAGGACCTTCCAAACGTCACCATACAATCGGGTACTATTTATTCAGAAAGGGGACGCTAGTAATTTCCAGGAGCCTCTAGCTCTATCAAGATCTGAACGGTGGGGGGGGGGGGGGGTTCACGAACTCTTCCTCTTTACGTTAACGGCCGGTAAAACACCTAAACTGGCGATAATTTAGCCATTTCTAACAGTAAAGGACGGTAACTAGCATTGAAAAAACTACGGTAAATATGCCGTTAACATCAATAGCGGCCGAACACCTTCAATTAAGGAGGGGGGGGGGGGCACTGGCCACTGCCGACTTTTGGTCCCATTCTTTCCATGTGACGCCCATAGGGCTTATGTTAAAATTCCCAAATCAAGGGGGAGGGGGTGGGCATGGGGCCCTCCCCGTTCCGCCGCCTATAGTTTACATGCATATTTGTTGTTAGAGCTGAACCCCTGCACACAGTATTGCGTCGGGTGTGGACAACTACCGCCATCTGTTGACGGCGATACAAGTTCGGTTACTGCGGGACAGCCTAACTTCAGGCGCTCGTCACCTGCGCCATCTATGGAGAAGTCTACGAAACAGAAGTAGGGGAGAGTGGGGCAAAGCGGCCACCCTAACGCTTCTCACGATGCCAACGCTTGATTTTTAAACTTGGAAAGATTCTTTCTATACCAATGTGATCCCTATTAAGTTGCCTTTTATTTCAACTGCGTTTTATTTCCAAAGGCGTTCACATATGAAAGATATTGACAAAACTTTAAACCTATGCATATTGGCCACTTTGCCCCATACCCTGGGGCAAAGCGGCCACCGGCGTCTTCTCAAGTCCCGATATGAGAAACAAAATAGTTGCCTCGTGTACGACTAGGGTATTTGATGGTGACAAGGTTAGGCGAGGATGGATGTTTACTTTATCATCTTCCAACTGTAGGTAAACAAAGAAAGGATTTTCATGAAAATAAACATTTAATTGCATTATTTGGTAACTCATGCAACTGAAAAGTGGCCAAGATGAATGCATGACGACACATTTGAATATAAATAATGTTTTATCCAGATGAAAGCAGCTTATGGCCAATTGGGGGTGGCCACTTTGCCCCGGCCACTTTGCCCTGCGCATACCGTCCAAGACAAAAATATTCCAGCTTAGCTATTAGTCGGGTAAAAAACATGAAAATTGGTAGAATACATGTATGATAACCATGCAATGCATGGACAAGAACGCTTATAAAAATTCCAAACGGTTATGGAATAACATAACATTTAAAAATTGTAAACATAGTTGGTAACCTGGCAAGAAATGCTTTTCCGTGTTTCACAGAACAATGGTGATTGGCCTGAAACCCCGGTCTGGCTCATTCGAACGACCGTGAAGAGAAGTATAATTGGAAACCATAAATTGGAACTAACGCCAGCTATGAAGGGCTAAAACGATGGGTGGCCGCTTTGCCCCGGGTGGCCGCTTTGCCCCACTCTCCCCTACGCCTTACCTCAGTTATGCGTTAGAGCTGAATCTCTCTATGGTCTTATCCCAATTTCCCAGTGCTTTCCAGGATAGCTAATTTTCGGACCCGCGATAACGATGAAACGATAAGAAAGGTTTGCGATAACGATAAACGATAAACGATAAAATTTTCAAAAAATTAACAACGATAGCGATAAAACTATAACGATGATTTTTTTTAAACAGCAACCCGGTTTACATAGGGTTTGTTGCAAGCTTATATCTCCGTCCGTGATGTTGGAAAAGATGCCAATGGTGCTCAACAATATACAAAATGATCCCCTTTAAATATTTGTAGACCACTGCGTCGAAATTATCGCCAAATTAACGAGCTAGAGCCTCGTCAAATATGCTATGTAAACCGGGTTAGCGTTAACGAAACGATAAACGATGAAACGATAACGATAATTGTTTTTAACAGCAATAACGAAACGATAAATGATACAACGATAACGATGATTGTCTTGAACAGCGATAACAAAAGCGATAAGAAATACAGCTTAAATAATTGTACTTACAATTTATTTTCAGATCTATACAGTTTGCAGATGGCAACAGGTTGCGCACACATACTGTCGCGCGGCATACACTGTCGATCGTCTTCCATTTTTCCATCGTCCCGTTTTAAGGCCTGGCTACACTATGCGTTTTCTGCGTGCGTTTTTTGCGAGTTTGCGTGTTTTGCGTAATATCGTTCTAGAAAAAGGTTATTATCAATTTAACTTCTTTAATATTTATATAAAAATTAAAAAAACGTTTATGTTAATTAAAAGTTTATATGAAAAACATATAACAAAAACGTAATGTCGTTTCTTTTTAGAGCGATATTCCGCAAATCACGCTAACTCGCAGAAAACGCACGCAGAAAACGCATAGTGTAGCCAGGCCTTTACATTTTATCGTTGATCGTTCATAATTTTTGTAACTTGCGTAAGTGGATGAGCGATAATTTTGAAAATTTAGCGATATACGATAACGATAACAGGTTTACTTAACAGCCATAATTATCGTTCATCGTTTATCGGTCATCCTATCGCATGCGGAAAGGACTGCAATTTCCTTACCGTTTTTGTATCATCTTCAACCAACTATTTGCTCTAGCCAATTGCTCTACGAGTTTTTCGAATGGAAGCCAATGCGATTTGAGTTTGCTTGTTTGTATTTGTTGTTGCGTGCTGATGTGTCACGAACTAAGGCCGCCACCACTAGGTCAGCTGGATCAGCTGGGCGACAGCTGATCGGCACACGCGGCGTGGCGCCGCAGTTTTTGAGACCGAGCTGGTTCCTTTTTTGTCGACATTTTTGTGGCCAAATTGACGGGCAAGATTTGGTGAGTGACTGTATTGCGCTGATGTCATGTTTAGTTACCCTCGTATGTCATGAAATGTCACTATCAGACTATCAGTCATGTATTCAGAAACGAATTATTCGACACCAGTAATATGTATATGATCGGTAGCTTTCGGGGGCTGCTGCCTCCTTCATCAGCCTGCTTTTTAAATGCATTAGAACACAAGACAATACGTTTCAAACATGTCTACCAAAAAGTAAACCGCCACGAGGAAAAAGTTGTAACAGTACGTCTCAAGCATAGATGCACAACAGTTTGATACATGATAACAAATAATAACACATAATTAAGTCGCCATCGTCCGTAATATCCGTAATAAAACATTCGACATTAATCGTGATCCGTGGTCGTAACAACCACGGATCACGATTAATGTCGAATGTTTTATTACAAATATTACGGACGATGGCGACTTAATTATGTGTTATTATTTGTTATCATGTATCAAACTGTTGTGCATCTATGCTTGAGACGTACCGTTACAACTTTTCCTCGTGGCGGTTTACTTTTTGGTAGACATGTTTGAAACGTATTGTCTTGTGTTCTAATGCATTTAAAAAGCAGGCTGATGAAGGAGGCAGCAGCCCCCGAAAGCTACCGATCATATACATATTACTGGTGTCGAATAATTCGTTTCTGAATATTTACCATGTCCCAGTACAACAATTCCATATTCAAAATTATCAGTCATGTAGAAACTTACTTTCTATGTGTTTTGTGAAGGTCAGGCATTGGATCTGATGGATGCTTTCCCCCACCCAAACATGTCCGTGCATATATCAGATTTGGTAATTGCATGTTACTTTCACAGTAACCGATTGGCTGAGAATGTCAAGATAACTGGTCGATGAGCCACTGAACGATGACTTAGCTGAATACAAAGGAAGATTTTAAGCATGAATTTTACTGATTCAATTACGGGCAAATCACAGTTAAATGGCCACATTTGTTTTTGTTTCGTTGGGTTAGCCCCTTCCGGTCTGACAAGGCCATTTCAGAGCCGGAAGGATGATAGGAATAAGGGGGAGACATTGGTCTGGGCAGGAACCCTAGAGAGTCACCGGGACTGAGCCTATCCCCAAGGTCAGGCCGATCAGCCCCCCCCCCCCCCCAAGTACTCGCTGCACCCGGCCACAGGTGCGCTCCCTCGGGGGCAGCGGTGCCGCTCCAAGGGAGCAAGCAGCCCGCATGAGATAAAGGTGCCTGGAAGCATGCTTTAACATGCTTCCAGGTTGAATTTAAATGAGGGCAGGCGGCCAACCACACATAGTGATTCATATCAACGATAAATATAACGCAAATAGTGAATAATCGTGAGCTCCCTACATTATTTTAGTGGTTTTCTGATGAAGAATCAGACGTCAATGACGTCAGACAGCCTGACAACTGACCACACATCTGACTGGAATCACAGGTCAGGTAGGCTAACTTTCAGCTAGAGGTCTGCACCGGCCGGCTGCAGCCCCACGGCTGTGGGCCGGGGCGGCTGCAAATATCTCCAAGAACACGGCTACGGCTGTGGCCACGGCTGTGAGATTTCAAGCTCAATCTTAAGTACTCAAATATAAAATTTTAAATCCTTAATCTTACTTTCTGATAAGCAGTCTAGCCTGTAAAAATCATGCAAAGGATGCCCAGCAACATTGAAAGTGGTGAAGCCTTTGAAAACCTGTAATGGTTTTACCATTTGCTGTAGGGGAGTTTGCACTCTGGTACAGAATACTAATTATAGGTATCAATTGTTCCTTCATCATCAAGAGCTTGACAGTTTCAGAAAATGCAACATGTTGCATTGTCACATCCCTCTCTAATCAATCTCACCTGGTCATTAGGGGAGCACCTTACAGCTATTGAAGACGAGCATTCAATAATTCTTTCAGGTAATAGAAAAAGAAATCACGCCTAGGTAAAGGCTGGTAAAGGCTTCATAAAATATTATCTAAAATAACTCTTAGATGTATTTCTGGATTTTCGGCAAGTCCAATTACATAATATAAAACTGGCGCTTTATGTTCTAACTGGTGTGTCAGTGACCGCTAACGGAAAATGCTAATCAACGAAGCCAATGGAATTAGATTATAAGTGAGCATGAACCTTACTTACGGTTAATTCACATGATGGTGAAAACCCTGAACACGTAATTCACATGACGGTGAAAACCCTGAACACAATATTTCTTACGCGAGCTGTTGACTACTAATAAAATGACGTCTTTTTCTGAAAATGTAAAAATTTGATAATTAATCTTTGTTTGAGAGCAAGTTTTAACTGTATAGCATTATTATTTATCAATTATACTTTTTTGGCTGTTTAAAGTGACACAAAACAATTTATTGCCACTTCTTTGCTATTGACGTCATTAAAACTCAAGTAAAATTTTTGATTGAATGAGGCAATTGTGGCTCACACGTCCTTGGGGATTTGAGCGAAGATCATTATTTGGAAAAATCAAAATAGATGAATGTTTTTCTTTCTTGGATGCTCACTAGTGTTTTGATGCCTTGCATATCAAATTAGTTTGAGACTTGCTCAGAAGGCTGCTTCAAGCCTGGCATATCACACCCTCGAAAATATGCAAGGTAAGAAAGAAGCAAGAGTTTTGACTAGACAATCACTGTTTGACAGTCCTGGTCCATCAACTTCAGTTTCATTTTCCATACCTAACATTGATAATGAAAAGCATCAGGGTCTGTTGTTCTGTCCCACAACCATGCTTCAGGATTTGGCATTAGATGTCTACACTGCTAGTGCTTCTATTCTGGTTCGTTGTTTATATTTTCTGTTGACGTAGGTACCTACCTACCCATCTTTCTTAACCCCTTGCAAGGGCTTGTGTAGGCATGCGATGCACATCAGGCTTCAGGCCTTCGGCCTAAAGCCAGATACACAACCACTTAACCTATGATGCTGCATGAGCTTGAGAATCTATAGCCCATTGCAATGTGCTTTTGGCTATATGTTTCAACTAAAAACAACTTATCATATACTATTTGGTTGCATTTCATTGAAAGTATCCACGGCCGGCTGACGGCTGGCTGCCCACAGTTTGCCACGGCTGTGGGCGGCTGTGGCTGTGGAGCCACGGCTGCGGGGCGGCTAGGCTGTGGAAAATTGCAGCTGTGCAGAACTCTACTTTCAGCTATTCAGCACACGCGCATTCCGAGCAATCGGAAAACGGTTTCAAGAGGTGGCACGAACCACGTACCTTGGACGGCGAGGGCGAAGGAGGCTGTCCAGAGTCGGAGTCACGGAGAATCCACCGACTCCGCGGCGCTGGGCGGAGGGCCGTCACTCCGGTCTACACTGGAGGACGCCTGCAGCGTCGCTGGACCGAGCTGTCAGCCGGGGCCCACCATGTGCTTGATGGTGCTGCCATCTAGCGGCGGAATGAACAGGTCAGCTGTGACCAGAGGACGTCTCGGTCGGGTTACAGCGCTGATATAGCGATCAGACAGGCAGGACAGAGTAGAGGGAACATCTGACATCAGGAATGCGATTGATCAATGACTGTAAAACAGTACACCCAGGTGAATATATACGGCCGAGCATGACAAATGGCTCCAGATCAGAATAGGTCTCGATACAACATTACGGAAGAAAATGGCACTTGTGACTTCCACAGCGATAATCAAACCTCCGCTTCTATCCCCAACTCCTTACCTTTGCTAGCTTGGCCTTGTGGCGGGATCACCATCTGGCAGGGCAGCGGCTGAAGGCCCCTCTCCGACTCTACCCGGCGCCACACCAGCACTCCACCACTGTGACGGAAGGCAGCACGGTTGGAGCGGTAGCACGCGGTTGGAAAGGCAACACAGAGGGCTGAACGGACGGGCGCCTTGCTGAGGTCGTCCAGACGGTAGCGCGTGCTGTAGTAGCGTCACTGAGACTTGTATCATCAGAGGTAATATCAGAGGTGGTACATTACCTCCACAAAATTGAATGTCCAAAACTGACAAAAAATGAGGCTGAATTAGGTACTAGATAAAGATATAACGGTCGAAGAATTAGGGGAAACGCTGAAAAAAAAACTTGAAAATAATAGAAGTCCTGGCTCTGATGGATTTCCGTATGAATTTTACAAAGTATTTTGGGGAGAAATAAAGTACTTTGTTTACAAATCGCTAAGATATGGATTATCTAAAGGATCTCTTTCAGTCAGTCAACGGGAAGGCCTAATTACTTTAGTTCCAAAACCATCAAAACCACGAAATTTAATTAGCAGTTGGCGTCCGATTACGCTCCTAAACTCAACGTACAAGATTCTCTCCGCAATTATAGCAGACCGCCTCAAACAAGTTCTAAATTCTATTATTCATGAGGATCAAGTGGCGTTCTTAAAGAAACGATGTATTGGTGAGAACACCCGAGTTGTATATGATGTATTATGGGAAAGCCAGAAAAACAATCAGGATGGCATGCTTTTGTCTGTAGACTTCAAGTCCGCTTTTGACGTAATGAGCTGGAAGTTCTTGGAATTATGTTTGTTAAAGTTTAACTTTAGTTCTACTTTTATCAAAATTTTCCAATGTCTGCACAAAGATAACATATCGCGCATAACTTACAATGGACACGCTTCAACGCGGCAGATAAATCTTGAAAGAGGTTGTCGACAGGGTGACCCAGTGTCATGCTACTTTTTTATCATAGGCGCTGAGATACTTGCAAATATAATAAGACATAGCAATATGATCAGAGGAATGAAAATACGTAATACAACAGTAAAAATAATTCAATATGCAGACAACACAACATTTTTCCTTGATGGATCTGAAGAAAGTTTGAGGAACGTTTTCAACGAGCTGGGCTGGTTCGCCAAATTCTCAGGTTTAAAGCCAAATGTAACAAAATGTCACGCAATGTGGATTTGAAAAAAGGCACTTAAAGAAAACATTATTTGCCCTGATATTGAATTACGATGGGTAACAAAACTGAGGTTACTCGGTATTGTTTTTAACCCGTTGTGCTCAAATATCACGGAAGAAAATATACAGCTAAAAAAAGACGCGATGTTAAGAATAATCAGAACATGGCAAAGCCGCAACCTAACACTGGTTGGAAAAATTGTCATAGTTAAATCTCTTTTGCTATCACAAATAACTCATATTCTTGCCTCCCTACCAAATCCTTGTCAAAAAACAATGAAAGAAATAAATAACATCTTATTAATCTTTGTGTGGGGCTCGCAAAGAAATCCGATAAAAAGAGCACGCCTTTGTCAAACAGTAACCGAAAACGGTCTTGGAATGATAGACATTGAATCGTTTGTGAATTCACTGAAAATCAAGTGGATAAAAAGGCACATTGCTGGAAACAAAGCTACGTGGCATGCGCTTGTACCAAATAAAATAAATGACGATTTTATTTGGATTACGGTGTCGTGGCACTGAAAAAAAAACTTGAATATATCTTAAATCCTTTCTGGAAGGATGTTATAAACGCATGGATATTTTTTTCTATGAGGTTCTGCTCAGAAGACAGTCTTCTTTGCTACGAAAATATTTTCAACTCAGACCTAACAAAATTTAAAAAGAAGAGGTATGCAGGATGGGAAAGAAAGGGCGTTAAATTTATTGGGGATTTGTACGAAAATAATAGGCTGATGACATGGCACCAATTTAAAGAAAAGTTTAATATAAACTGTGTCCCATTAGAGTACCAAGGACTCTTGCATAGTTTGCCTGCCCTCTTGAAAAAACAACAGTCACCAGGATGGTACATGCAACCAGCGCTTCCAGCACGTGTTCAGTGCCTATTAACTAATAAAACATTTACGAGATATTTCACAAAAATTGCTGGAAGTGACACCAGAGCACACGAAGACATCGCGAGAATAGAAAGGAAATGGATTTCTGATGTTGGCAATTTTGAAAAGCTATCAGTTTATAATATCGAAAAAGGTGTAAACGCGAGCAAATATAGGTATATCATTCCATTTTAAACTGATTATGCGTATCCTGAAAACTAATGTTTTCTTAAGTATGATTAATGTTCAGGAAAATAACAAATGCACTTTTTGTGAGTCGGAACCAGAGACATTGAAACATTTATTCGTAATGTGTCCAGTACTGGACAGGTTTTGGGATGAGGTTTCCAATTTTATGTCGAGCAACAGGTTAGGTCACCTTTCAAATAAAACTAAACTATTTGGGCACAATGAAATACCAATGATAGCACACTGCGTGACGGTGGCGAAATATGTGATATACGAGGCAAGACGTGCACAGAAGTTGCCTTATTTCATTCATTTCAAGACATGCCTTTCAAGAGATTTTATTTCCGAAGAATATATAGCACGTAAAAATGGACAAACTGAGAAGTTCAGGGAAAAATGGAAATCCTTGGACACATGCTTACGCACAGATAACGAAAGAAGAATTACAGCATAGATTAATATTGTATACCCTTTTGTTCTGCGAACGAGGGGATTGCACATTGAACAAAAAAGTAAAATATCACAATAGTAAGTAAAATAATTTACACAAACATGTAAGAGCATATGCAACTCGTATGCAGCATATATATATATATATATATATATATATATATATATATATATATATATATATATATATATATATATATATATATATATATATATATATATATATTCTTGTAGACATGTTTGATTGAAAACGATACCATACTTAGCTTTTACGTTCTTCTTGGAAAGCTTTTCTTTCCTCCGGATTGTCTTTTTTGTGTAATTCTGGGAGATTATGTATAAGGTCCCCAAGGCTCATAGATCTGTAAAATTCATGTATGTTTGCACTTTCAATTATACGACGCGTTTCGGAGAAGCGTTCTCCGTCTTCAGGTAAGTACACATAACACACACACCGTCTTGTCACTGTCTAACGATCGCACTGTCTACTTGAATAAAATAAATAAATCATGATTTGTTTCATATCTAATTGTTCTAATTACAGTTTCGCGACGTTCGATGGGCTATCAGGGTAAAAAAGGACACACTTGAAAAAACAAAAAGCTAACCAAATCGTGAAGTCACAGTCATTGGACTTCCGGCGGGAGAAGCACAGGAACTCTGGAATAAGTGCCTACTTGTACTTGAACAAGCACTTATTCATTTAGAGTGATGATGCCCCTATGCTCGAGCTGGTCACACATAATCGGTGAGTATTCCTGTATGTAGGCTGCTTCGAGGATCTTGAGGCGTCTGGGGTTGGACTCACGTTGTAGGATGCTGGTGTTTTCCACCAGCTCAGCCCTTGTGATTTCCGTTCCATGGACGTTCCTCGAGTGTTCGGCGATACCGCTGGTGTGCAGGTGAGTGGTGAGCCGTCGTGAGAGAGTGTTCCGTGTGTGCCCAATGTAACAGGCCGTGTTGCAGAGCTTGCAATCTCCGGTTTTGCATTGATATTTGTACACGACATTTGTTTCTTTGAGCTTGCTCTCTGGTTCTTTGTTGCACATGATCAGGCTGGATGATGTCAGGGACTTGTAGTATATATGCAGCTCAACTTCGTGACCTTCCTTTGGTACCACATTCCTTTTGATTATCTTTTTCAGGACGCGCTCATCTTCAGTGTATGCGTCTGAGAATTGGTTCCTGTAGTACAACTTGTGCACCTTGGTTTTGTCACGTGCTGGTTCTGGCTGGTTTACAGTTGACCCGTCAGATCGCCTGTCTGTGCTGGTGTCTTGGGCAGGTGTCGTTTGTATGTCTGTGCTGGTGTCTGGTTCAGCTGTCTTGTAGTGCTTGTCTAGGTGTGCTTTGATCTCGCTGTCTATCTCGGAGCAGGTGTAACCATTATTTACAAGCATCTGTTTGACGTACTGACTTTCCTTGTGGACGAGTTCCCAGGTGCTGCAGTGGGTGAGTGCTCTGCGCAGGTAGGTACGAATCACCCCCTTCTTGTACCGCTCAGGACAGGCACTGCGGGGATTCATACAGAGTCCAATGTCGGTGGGTTTTCTGTAGACGCAGGTCTTGAAGGAGCTGAACCAGACACCAGCACAGACATACAAACGACACCTGCCCAAGACACCAGCACAGACAGGCGATCTGACGGGTCAACTGTAAACCAGCCAGAACCAGCACGTGACAAAACCAAGGTGCACAAGTTGTACTACAGGAACCAATTCTCAGACGCATACACTGAAGATGAGCGCGTCCTGAAAAAGATAATCAAAAGGAATGTGGTACCAAAGGAAGGTCACGAAGTTAAGCTGCATATATACTACAAGTCCCTGACATCATCCAGCCTGATCATGTGCAACAAAGAACCAGAGAGCAAGCTCAAAGAAACAAATGTCGTGTACAAATATCAATGCAAAACCGGAGATTGCAAGCTCCGCAACACGGCCTGTTACATTGGGCACACACGGAACACTCTCTCACGACGGCTCACCACTCACCTGCACACCAGCGGTATCGCCGAACACTCGAGGAACGTCCATGGAACGGAAATCACAAGGGCTGAGCTGGTGGAAAACACCAGCATCCTACAACGTGAGTCCAACCCCAGACGCCTCAAGATCCTCGAAGCAGCCTACATACAGGAATACTCACCGATTATGTGTGACCAGCTCGAGCATAGGGGCATCATCACTCTAAATGAATAAGTGCTTGTTCAAGTACAAGTAGGCACTTATTCCAGAGTTCCTGTGCTTCTCCCCCCGGAAGTCCAATGACTGTGACTTCACGATTTGGTTAGCTTATTGTTTTTCAAGTGTGTCCTTTTTTACCCTGATAGCCCATCGAACGTCGCGAAACTGTAATTAGAACAATTAGATATGAAACAAATCATGATTTATTTATTTTATTCAAGTAGACAGTGCGATCGTTAGACAGTGACAAGACGGTGTGTGTGTTATGTGTACTTACCTGAAGACGGAGAACGCTTCTCCGAAACGCGTCGTATAATTGAAAGTGCAAACATACATGAATTTTACAGATCTATGAGTCTTGGGGACCTTATACATAATCTCCCAGAATTACACAAAAAGACAATCCGGAGGAAAGAAAAGCTTTCTAAGAAGAACGTAAAAGCTAAGTATGCTATCGTTTTCAATCAAACATGTCTACAAGAAAATATACTGCCTGCTTACACGAATATATATATATATATATATATATATATATATATATATATATATATATATATATATATATATATATATATATATATATATATATTATGTACATGTATATGCACGCGTGAATATACATGTATATACGTCATATGCGTACATTTGCATTGCTTCATAAGGACATACGTATTCACTATACATGCCCACATAAAATATACCTACGTACTAATATATAAAGTAAAACATAATTCACCATAATGTAGCTTGGGGACGTCAAAGTTATTATACCCCCTTCCCCCACCCCAAACCACGCGCCGTCGTCTGCCCTTCACGTACGGTTCGTCGCTGCGCTGCGCCGGCCCGGCCGGTGGCTGTTGCCTAATAGAGATGCCACAAATTTGCAATTTTATTACCCGCCCCGCTCCGCAGCTACCCCTTGCCCAACCACAACTACCCGCAAGCTGATTTTGGCTGAGCCGAACCCGCAAAAAAACGCAATTTTAAAAACCTGCTTTTGCAAGAAAAAAAAATACAGCTGGGTCAATGCTAGAGCTATATAAACCTTACTTGATTCATTGCTATGCAGAAAAAGGCAGCCAAACAAATAGTAAGGACTTGAAATTTCTATGCTAAGTCCTCAGGAAGTGCAGCACACTGGATAGTGGAAAATGAATAATGCATCAATACATTTGAAATTCCTTTCTGAAAAGAGTTCAGTAAAATCTTTCTCTCACCTTACCCTTCAGCATTGGCTGAGGATCAAAATTTCACTCTAGCTCCCTCTCAATATTAGGCTTCTAGAATGATATTGTTATCAAAATGAATGTTAATATAAAAAGATATGCGATTTCCAGTTAAAAATAAATAGTGACACGGTGAACAATGAGTATCCAGTCAATCTACACATAAAACAAATCATGCAAAATCCCAGCAAAAACCAACTAACCACCAATGAACCACGCGTTTCTGGAAACATGCGTCAGAAGCGTCACCAACAGCTGATTGCAAGGAATGTTACAGCGACTAAATTATTGCAGCCGTAGTTAGTGCGAACTTGTTGCGAAAACATCGTTGTATAATGCATATTCATGTGCCATTCTGATAAAGTTATTTTACACAACAGCTAAAGTTTTACAATTCAGGGTTAATCACCTGTTAAAAATAAAGAGACAGTAAATACTAAATAAAATGTAATAATTTTAAAGATGGTCTTGGTAATGCTCTCCGGCTGGTCATCTCTCGGCATACAAATGACAAGTAAAAAGACAAAAGAAATAAATGCGACCAGCTACGTGGTTTTGTAACATGTATAACTGCTATTTTGAGGTATTCAAACACCAAAACAGAAAAATTGATTGCAAAATTATTATTGCGTCATCAATGTCAGCTTTCCTTCGCCTTTCCTTTTGTTCCTTTCCTCGCCTGTATGGATGCGTTTTAGCCTTCCGCCGTGGTGGTAAATAGCAGCCTACATGCAGAATTAGGCAGGCTTATTGGCGGGCTCATTATTGGATTCATTGTGTCACGTTTGTCGGCACGTGTAAGATGTGCTTAAATGCCATTGGCTCTCGGCCTGGCGACTTCTGGGGACCACGTAATGGGGATGACAATTGGGATCCTGTGCCTTAAGCCGGCCATTTACGTCCATGGCTATATACCCCCGTACTAGGGCTAGTTATGACGTATATAGGGATCCACGAGATCTTTTTTGATGAATGGGTTGTGCAGTGTTGAGATCCGCGTGTAACGTCACTGTTTGGCCAGTCTGCCCTCAAACGGGTCATCTTTACTCATATTTTATTTACATGAACGCTTTGCATGGTCCAGTGGTTTATATAGACATCTTCCTTGCACTAGCTAGTTTTATGTGGCCAGGTTGATTGCCTGTCAGCGCGGTCACGCTGTCGTCTTTCGATTGGTGCGCTTAAATGCGGCGAGATGAATATAGGATTTCCTTTGATGCTATTTAGTACCTGCGCCCAGCTCAACTGGGGAAAGGGGGGGGGGGGCACTGCCGACTTTTGGTCCCATTCTTTCCATGTAACGCCCATAGAGCCCATGTTAAAATGCCAAAATCAAAGGGGGGCACGGTGCCCCGGTGCCCTCCCCGTTCCGCCGCCTATGCACGAAAGTACCAACTACCATCAGTTTCCAGTTGTTTGTGTCCCAATGTTTTTTATGAGTTGGACGATTGGGCTTTTCCTATCGCTCATAGGTTATGCAATTATTTTGTTAAACGCTCTAAAATTGTTTCTCTACAATACAAGTCCTTAGAACTTAGAACTGAAGCAAATAGATATTGATGGATACGATCTCAAGGGGGCCGATAAGAAGGAAGAGCGCGCGGCGCAATGATTGTGGAGCACAGCACACGATTAATGTGAGGCGCATTTGAGCGAGAAAAATATTGAGCAGAAATGAGCAGAGTACCAGCATTGAAACTGCACCAGTACCAGCATTGAAACTAAATATAAGATATCTCAGAAGGTTGCGCTTTTGGGGTGAGTTGTGGTGCTTTACGCCGTACATCATGCTTAATGAATGTGACCGTCGTGTTTGTGGGATCCCCGTCGGTACTAGTCAGCCCCACAAATCGTGGTATCATAAAGATAATCTTCGCCTCCGGTTATCATTTTGATATATCTACGAAACGGGTGCTGGGTGGTACACGAAAGCAGCTTTTTCAGGTGAGTTGAAAAGGGAAGAGGTTCTTTGAATTACCATTTCGGACCATGGTTCTAAAAAGCGCTAGTTTAAAACTATTGTTATAATTCCTATCGTAAACCATCGGACGCTCGACGCTGCATTGGCATCCTCGGCGAGCGATTACCGGCACATCGTACCAATTGGTACGATGTGCCGGTAATCGCTCGACGAGAATGATAACGTGGCAGGTTTACTGATATATGTAGGATTATCAAATAAATGTAATAGAAACGATATTAAATCCACTACCTCTTTAGAAGCTCTTGAAATAAACCTGGCTATTTGGTTGGCGAAGCCAGGCAAACTATATGCTTGGAATGGCTAAATGTCCATTGTACATGACATCATTAAATTGAATTATTTTCCTTCTTAGCACTTAAAATACATTTCAGCGACACAAAACTCCCAAAAGTCTGATATCTTGCCCGTGGTATCGTGGTACAGGGACCCGCAGTAGCTTCTGTACACACTAGTATTTCAGCGTATTCTTGGCCTGTGACACCGTTGGAGGCGAATTGGGAAATGATTGTGCGTTTATTAAAACCACCATCTGAAGGGCTTTAAACTGATGTGCTGCTCTCCTAATTCAGTGAACTCTTTATGGCTATATCAGCAAAACATTGTTTTCAGCGCTTTTTCCTGCCCCATTCCTTCTGAAACCTGGAACCGCTTATTCCATTCACTCCTGCCATCTGACGATGGTCAGGCTGATTACTAGTTCCGGCGCTAGTTACTGCTCCAGTTTTGCACCCGGCACAAACTCAGGCGGCACCGGGCCGTGGCTCGACCAGTGAGGGTCGAACCGAGCCGACTGCCTGGGGCGCGGCGGTTAGATCGGACGCCCTGCTGGGGAAAGGGACGGGAGTGAGGGGGAGGGGAGGAGGTGGTCACGTGGTCCGTCCAAGCTCGCAGACGGACCTGTCCCGCGTCCAGCCATGTTCCGTGATCCAAAATGGCACTAGAGAACTGTGGAATGCCTGGAGGAGACGCTTCGAAAGCGAACTTCAGCAGCACTAATTTACCATATTCTGTGGAGATAAATGAATATTATCTTAATGCAGAAAAAAATTGTATGCCTAAGCTGTATAAGCTGTATGTTTTTAAAAGCTGTAAATAGGATTATTTTTAGGGACTTATAGGTTTCGTATACACAGTGAATTGTGTTACATTACGCCGTTTCGCTCTTATGGTTACTAACTGAAGAGTTATCCTTTTTTCTCACAGGGAATGACAATACAATAACAATACGAATAAAATCAGACGTTTCGCACAAAAAAGTCTCCGTCAGTGGCAAGAAATAAGTAACTGGCACACATGTTTTCTTTCGACTAAATCGATGAAGCAGTTATCTTTATTTTTTTTAAAGATATATTTTCAGCAGTTTTTTAAGCACATCATGGAAGCTTATAAACATTTGTGTATTTTATCGGCAACCCGGCTGGCCAGACCGAAACGGTGCCGCATATAGTTCTCATCGATGTTAACCCTACACTTATTTTTCTCCACTGCACTGACGAAGGCACGTTTTTGTCCGAAACGTTTGGTTTTATTCGCATTGTTTTTATATTGTCATTGTCCGTGAGAAAAACATACTCATATGGACTGGTCTCAGTTCATGTAGAAATTGTTGCACATTCATCAACACAGATAAAATGAATATTAACCCTTACCACACATATACATAAGTAGAGTTAAATAGACCGCGCCCCCTGTTTTTCACCAATAAATCGCGGCAAAGCGAAGGATTGCGACGATTGCCCTGGAGTTAATCAATTTTACAACTTCCCGGAAAATTAAATAGCCCTTATCATTTTTTGCATCTTCTCCGAGAATTTTAAATCCCTGAACCAAATTACCTTTAACCTGTGATTCTTTTTCTCAAGATCATGTCAGGCCAGAATAGCAATTGAAAGTCAGCGCACATCTTCTCTGTTTCCATAGTCGTTTCGTAATTAGGGACGTGGCAACGAGTGAAATATACTATCTAATGTTTGCCCCATTGATTGTTGTGGGTGCCAAGGTCACGTGAAACTCAGGCTAAGGTCATTTACTTGAAATGATCTCGGTTAACTTTCTTAAATTTACACCTTTTTACTGTGGTTTTTAGGAAGTGTTGTTTTGAAATTTAGCACCCATTTTAGCATTTGAAAACTAGGCATACTTAGGTATCAGTTATACTGCCTATGCAATATGTTGCAAGGCTGTAAGTGCTGGTTAACATTCTATGGATAGCCGGCAGAACGCCTGATGGGTGATCTGGCGTGACCCGTCCTACCCCAAATGCTTTGATACATCATCTTTGATCAACGCAAGTGCAAATTCGGAGTCAGAAGCAAGCCAAGTCCCAGCAAACTTCACTTGTAGAAATTCTAGCAGGACCCAATTTTCCGTGCCTTTGGGCTATTAACCTGATCTGGGAGGTCAACCAATGACCTAGAATCTCAACATTGACCAGGACATAAAAATAATTGGCTTTCTCTCGTCAGCGATGACCAGGACCCTCAAATCATCGGATTTTTCTCGTCACGAGCAGCTCGCTCTTTTTTCTTTTTCTTTTTGCTTTTTCAGCGAAGCACTGGCTCTTTTTATCAAGGGCCGAATGGCTGAGGGTTTCTACGCCCCTCCGCTACATGTAAGACGCTGAAAAGAAATGCCTAAATGGGTGAGGGTTAAATATCGATTGGTTTTTAAGTGCCGAAGCCCGAAGCACTTTAACCCGCGCATGACTGGGGGGGGGGGGGGCTCTACAGAGCCCCCCTCCCGTTTTTCAGCAATATCTTCTAAACCGTTTGACGGATCAACACGAAACTTGCGGTACCTTCAAAGGCATCAATTTGACACCTTGTGGTAAAATTTCAACTTCTAGCTACCATAGTTTGACCGGAAATGACGTCAGAGTGACGTCATGTCGGCCGATTTTCATGCAAAATACTGGAATACGGCAAACGCTCTCAAGAGCTCAGTTTTAAAGCTAGATCCATTTTCTTTGCATTAGTGGACTACAAATACACCTAGCTATCAAACTGCTATCTCGCATTTTCGATATTTTGAAAATTGTGAAAAATTCGCAAAAAAACCGGAATATATGTGATAGAACACACACTGATGAACTACATTTGCAAGTTTTAGCCCAATATCTTCAAAAATAGCCAAGTTATTGGCATTATTGTCAAAATTTAACAATTTTGTTTTTTTCAAATCCATTTTTCAGTACGTTTTTGACGTCGTACAGCAATATAAATGGCACCATCGTGTTCCTGAGCTCAAACTGCATCTGATAGGCACCTCTTTTGTTGAAAAATTTCATTTTCAAAATTTGACCTTTTCTGACCTGAAAGTGACCTGACCTCCGGTAACTTCAGCTGACAATGACCTCAAATGACACAGACGACACTATTTTCGAAATCTACGAGTAAAATGGACCATAAAACATGCGTCACGCGACCGATACATGATATACAATTTTCGTGACCTAGGATGACCTGGCCTTGACCTTAAAAATTCGAAGTTAAAGTTCGGTACGCTCAGGGTATCTAAGGCATTCGTCAAGGAGTGCGTAAACCAAAAATGAGCCTGATCGGACCGGCCGTCCGGTGGTCAGAGCCTAAATTGTGAAGTAGCAAAAATGTCGATAGTTTTTACTTTGACCTGACCTGTGACGTCATCGGTGACCTCGAGGTCAATGAAAATAGGTTTCGCTCGACAGTTTTTCCAGGGCTATCAGACGCCGTTTGAATTTTGACGATCGGCCCAGTAGTTTCGGAGATAGGAGGGGGGGGGGCTCTGGAGAGCCCCCCACCCCCAGTCACTCGCGTTATGGAAAATACCCCAGTCATGCGCGGGTTAATTTACTTCGATAGCAGTTTTTAAGACCAACGAGCTCGAATACTATAACTTCTTGAACAATGTAAGCACCACATAAAATGAATCGTGAGAGTAGCGGCTCAAGATTAAGGAGTTATGAGACACTTAATAAAAAACGGCATAGACTAGTAACTGTGCCTAACTTGCACTGGTTTTTAATTAAAACCTTTTCGTTGCAGACTGGTAGAATAAATTTTAGGATTGATTTCAGCTGATGCTCAAATGATGTAGAGCTATTCATTCGTTCATTTATAAGACCATCCATTCATAAAAGAGGCCAGTGATAAAATTGTTCATTTTAGATAAGTGTGAAATACAAACTCAATAGAAGTTTAATGATACGGCAAATTTGACAGCTTTTATAATGAATAGACAAATAACTTTGATTGGTAAATTCCTTTTTAATGACCTCCTTACAAATTATTTATGTTTTTGATGTATTTAGCTTGATACAAATTTTCGGCCACGGGCCTTGATCACATATCAGTTTAAACACAGACACGAAAAACACACAGACACCAATGCAGTTACAGTTTTGCCAGTTTTTTTTTTCAGTTTCTGTACAACTTCGCGTGATAAAAAAGCACAATATACCTACAGTTCTAAGGAATATGTTAGATGGGCCCAATAAAAACGATCATAGACAACCTAATAGGTCAAATATTAACTTTAAATTCGTTTTCGTATTCGATTCATTCATCTACTTTTCAACGTTCACTCATGTACATTGAAATGCACATAAAACCCGATAACTACATAATGTACCACGATGATACATTTCGATTCAGTTGCGGCTTTCGCTTTCGGATTTGTAGCGACTCACTTATCTTTCGGTGTGGATGGTCACCGGTTTTTTGAATGATTTCCACCGTTAGAGGAATTACACCCCTTTGAAGTTCTAATTCTCTGTGAGCCGATCCAAAGTGATCACCAATGGGTGTGTCTCGGGTCTTGTTCTTGGCGTTTAAGACATGCTCATTAAAACGTAGCCTAATAGGCCGTTTTGTCTCGCCCACATATGTTACTTCTTCTCCACCTTTCTGGCAGACGCTACATGTGATTCTATACACTACACCTGCGGTTAGGCACTTCCCTTTCAATCCCGACTCACAAGTATTGCAAACTCGCGACCCTGCTGGGCACTTGGGATGGGAGAAGGCAGAACGTGTGAGGCGGCTTTTCAATGTGTTCTTGCTTTGCCAGGCTACTCGCAAGTTTAAATCAGTTTTTCTCACGATGGCATTGACTTTGGCACAGACGGTCTCGTCGATATATGGTAGAGTCAGGTACCCGTCTAGCTGCTGTACTTGCTGCTTTTTGTGGTGCCGGTGCTCTCCATTTGTCGTCGGATGTGTCTCTGCTCGGGTAGCCTCTCGTTGCAGCCTCCGCACCAACTGTTTTCTGTAGCCGTTTTCTTCGAATAGCTGCTGTATCTTCTGGCAGGAGCGAGCACGTGCCGCTGCATCTGACGACAGTCTGATGGCGCGTCGAAACTCGGCTCGTATCACTGCTTGCTTGGTCTTCATGGGATGTGATGATGTTTGATGGATGATGATCCCGGAGTGATTTGGCTTTATATATAGCTCTGTTTGGTACTTGGAATTTGAGTTCACAGTGATGAGAGTGTCCAGAAACGGTACGTTTCCAGACTTACTGCTATCTTCCAGAGTGAACTTGATTCTCGGGTGGATGGAGTTGAGGTACTCGAGGAACTTGTTCAGCTCGTCCCGTCCGTGAGTCCAGACTCCAATGGAGTCATCAATATACCTCGAGTAGAACTCTGGTTTCAGCACTGCATTGTCCAGTGCACGCGTTTCGAATTTGTGCATGAATATGATGGCTACTGGGGGTGCCACCTTGTTGCCCATGGCGATGCCGACTCGCTGTCTGTAGAACTCGTTGTCGAATTCGAATACATTGTTTTCGAGGCAGTGGGTGAGAAGGCGGGTGACGTCATCTGGTTCTAGTCCACACAGGTCGATTTCGGCTCGGTGTTCTTCTCACCCACTGCCTCGAAAACAATGTATTCGAATTCGACAACGAGTTCTACAGACAGCGAGTCGGCATCGCCATGGGCAACAAGGTGGCACCCCCAGTAGCCATCATATTCATGCACAAATTCGAAACGCGTGCACTGGACAATGCAGTGCTGAAACCAGAGTTCTACTCGAGGTATATTGATGACTCCATTGGAGTCTGGACTCACGGACGGGACGAGCTGAACAAGTTCCTCGAGTACCTCAACTCCATCCACCCGAGAATCAAGTTCACTCTGGAAGATAGCAGTAAGTCTGGAAACGTACCGTTTCTGGACACTCTCATCACTGTGAACTCAAATTCCAAGTACCAAACAGAGCTATATATAAAGCCAAATCACTCCGGGATCATCATCCATCAAACATCATCACATCCCATGAAGACCAAGCAAGCAGTGATACGAGCCGAGTTTCGACGCGCCATCAGACTGTCGTCAGATGCAGCGGCACGTGCTCGCTCCTGCCAGAAGATACAGCAGCTATTCGAAGAAAACGGCTACAGAAAACAGTTGGTGCGGAGGCTGCAACGAGAGGCTACCCGAGCAGAGACACATCCGACGACAAATGGAGAGCACCGGCACCACAAAAAGCAGCAAGTACAGCAGCTAGACGGGTACCTGACTCTACCATATATCGACGAGACCGTCTGTGCCAAAGTCAATGCCATCGTGAGAAAAACTGATTTAAACTTGCGAGTAGCCTGGCAAAGCAAGAACACATTGAAAAGCCGCCTCACACGTTCTGCCTTCTCCCATCCCAAGTGCCCAGCAGGGTCGCGAGTTTGCAATACTTGTGAGTCGGGATTGAAAGGGAAGTGCCTAACCGCAGGTGTAGTGTATAGAATCACATGTAGCGTCTGCCAGAAAGGTGGAGAAGAAGTAACATATGTGGGCGAGACAAAACGGCCTATTAGGCTACGTTTTAATGAGCATGTCTTAAACGCCAAGAACAAGACCCGAGACACACCCATTGGTGATCACTTTGGATCGGCTCACAGAGAATTAGAACTTCAAAGGGGTGTAATTCCTCTAACGGTGGAAATCATTCAAAAAACCGGTGACCATCCACACCGAAAGATAAGTGAGTCGCTACAAATCCGAAAGCGAAAGCCGCAACTGAATCGAAATGTATCATCGTGGTACATTATGTAGTTATCGGGTTTTATGTGCATTTCAATGTACATGAGTGAACGTTGAAAAGTAGATGAATGAATCGAATACGAAAACGAATTTAAAGTTAATATTTGACCTATTAGGTTGTCTATGATCGTTTTTATTGGGCCCATCTAACATATTCCTTAGAACTGTAGGTATATTGTGCTTTTTTATCACGCGAAGTTGTACAGAAACTGAAAAAAAACTGGCAAAACTGTAACTGCATTGGTGTCTGTGTGTTTTTCGTGTCTGTGTTTAAACTGATATGTGATCAAGGCCCGTGGCCGAAAATTTGTATCAAGCTAAATACATCAAAAACATAAATAATTTGTAAGGAGGTCATTAAAAAAGGAATTTACCAATCACCTACATGCCTTACATACAAAGAGCACTACAAGAATTAAAAGACAAATAACTTTAACAAATCGAAGTTGAGAGCCCCAAATACGTAACACAATTGAGGGCATTTTTGGCCATCACAATATTTGTCAACAATTGTTAGGGGGACTGGGGAGGGTCGCTGCTGGCTCATAAACTGTCCCCCCCCCCCTAAAAAAACGAAACCGATCATCCGCGAAAAGAACTATTGAGCTCGAACCGAGGTGACGAATCGATTTATAGATATGCAGGATGACGAACGATGCCACTTTTTTACCTCTTGTCTCAAATAAATTCCATCATCTGGATAGCACGTCAACATTCTATTTGACATTTTGCAACAAACCTACTATTTGGCGCGACTTGCCTCAGAAATGTTCTGAAACTAAAACCGTTTCTTCGCAATTAACTTGGCCCACGTCATCCCAGCTTATGCACGACAAAAATAAAATAATGCTTCAGGATCACTGGCCTGAATTCCAATGCCTAAAGTTTACTCTGGCTGAGGCACTATTCGCTACATCTCGTGACGGCCACCATTGGGTTGCATTTTTTCGGTAAGCTATAAGTTAATAAGGAAAGTATTAGTGAGTGGGTTGAAAACAGCGCTCCCCCTTCTTCTGGAAACATAAGTAACCGAAAGATCTGGCGATGGTTTATCCACCTCGTCTGCCGCCGCGCTGCGAGACCTCGATTCGTTCGGTATGTGGATTCCTGAGCGGTCCTCCCCGGAGGCAAGGTGAAAGGTCATGGCCTGTATCAGAAATTTATACGCTGCTGAATATGTTTTATAGTTCTTCCAAGGCCTTGGACACCGTCTTATATCTGATAAGCATTGCACTTCCTTGTCCATCAATACATTCAAAGAAAACTTTATCATAATATCATACTGCGGCAATTGTAATTCTGCTTACGGTTGTCTCTTTATGATACGGGCCACCACCATCTCCACTGCGCTGGAGCTCTGGCGTTCTACCCCTCCCCGCTACGGACCGGCCCTCGGGCTAGGTGTGTTAGTACTGAGCGCAAACGTGTAGTAGTCACGTGACTTTCATTCACGTAGCGGGAACGGAAGCTAGTGGCGATACCAAGGACGGGCTCTGGGGAGGCAACCGGCACGGAAAAATAGCACGATTGTAGTTTTGGAAGAATATCTGTTGCGGTAAGAGGAATTATACAAAACATACGTCCTAGGAGCAAACATGTGTTATTCCTCCATGCTTTGCGCTACATTTCCTTTCTCCAATGGCCAGCACTTAGCAAATAATAGCACAATTCTAAATTGGTAATATATGTGTACAGTAGCAACTGCGGGTCCCTGTACGATCGGCGAGTACCTTCCTACGCAATTTCCATGGCTATGCGAAGTCTAAGGTTGGCCTACATAGCCTTGGGTTGGCCTGTTTATCCTATTTCATATCGTATCTATGAAAATAAAGTGTTCACGATCGCATAGCCAAACTGAGAACAAAATATTTATTTGCAAAACTCCAGCAATACCCCTCGCTTGATACTATAAAAAATATTGCACACAATCATGCAAAGCCGTGAATCCTACCGCCTTTATTTAGCGCCGGCGTTCCCGCGTTAATAATTTCTCCTGAATCGGAGGACCAATAATCAGCTGACGCACCGTTGTTTTGATCAAGATACCTAAAAGAAACAGGTAGGTCGGGTGTTTTGAGTAAAGCCCTGGTGACGTCACGGACATTTCTTATATGGAGAATTTCGCCTTTAAGGAAAATATTCTACAAACGAAAATTTGTATTTTATAAGCAAAAAATACAGTCTTTCAATTTCAATATGAAACTTATATAACTTAATTACAAAACATGATATCCTTTGAGTGTTTGTCCCAACCCCCTGCTATACCCTTGGTCACGTGACTAAAATGATAAACTTTGCGTTTTACAATGTTATGACTTAAACAGAAGTAATACATATTAAAAGTGTACTATTTATGATGTTTTAGGCAGAAATCGTGTAAATATATCCTTAAATTATATATAATCTGTTGAAAAGAAGTCACGTGATGTTACCAGATTGTGCTCGGACAGCATCTTCTTGAACTTCGATTTCGAGTACTTTGTACCTCCATAGAGGCCTAATAACGGACGTTTTCAGTTATAAAATGAAGCGCTGAATCTAATAAGGGCAAAATGTAATCATTTGTTGCCCTTCAGGCTTGGCTATCCAGGCATGAACTTTGGTCAGTTTGTGTGCAAAGCCTATGGTGAAGGGAAAACTTCACGCCCAGCTGACGTCACAGACCTCGGCTACCAAATCGTGTCCGGTGGGGGTCGGTTTTGATGTCGGTGGACCGTGCCAGCCTGGTTACCCTACAAAGTTTGATACGCGGTGGTACGCGTGGAAACATATCAAAATGTTCTCCAACAATTTCTGCATCGGGGGCAACTCTCATTTTTTGCCGAAATTTGCCTTTCTCTGAACTTTAGAGGCTCGCATAGGCGCGGGAGCCGGGGGGGGCAGTGGGGGCAGCTTGCCCCCCAACTCTGGGGCCGTGGGGGCGGTGCCCCCACAGCTTTGAGACGGAATACCACACTTTTTTTGCAAATGTTTTCTTTTTTTGTTGAAAAAGCCGAGGGATGAAAAATAAGTGGCCTAAAACCGGTGAGAAAACTAGATTTGGGGGTACCCTAGGTTAATCTCTATTATGGTGTGCCCCCCCCCCCCCCAGTCGGAAAGTAGTTCCCGCGCTCCTGGAGGCTGGCTTCAGCCGGTAGCCGACACGGAATTTCGGGCTAGGTCAGCCAAGTGCCGCTATTGTAATGTGGTGATTGTCTCCAGGAAAATGATCTAGATCATTCCAAAACTGAAAAGCACACGAGAAACAGTGTACGTACCGGGGCACTACAGAGTCGGCTACTCCAGTTTTTTCCTAGTATATACTAGAATTATACTATATCAACTAGAAAAAAAAAAACAACTAGAATTGAGAGCTTTCAACTATATACCGAAAATTATCCCAGGATATGGCTGCGCTCAAGCGCGGCGCAGCTGGCCCTAGATTTCAATACATTGCGCTTATATTTACTCAAGGCGGCCTGTGGTTATATGGCGTTCTCCCTTCATGTAATGACTGCAAATTGTCCTTGAATAAGTATTTAATAACTATCGTACGCAGATAAAAATCCGCTCTTCATCATGCATGGAATCATGTGAACAAAGGCCTTTCTGGGCAGTTGTGTGCAAATTTGCAAACTGCTTCACTTGAATTTGGGTGGTGGGCCAGCCTCGTGCTTTCTCATTCTTTCACTCTTACATAACAATTTTCTAACAAGAAGTTTCAAGGAACTTTATCACATGTGATACATTTAGACACCTTTCGACCTAAATGTGAGTATGCTTTCGGTTCCTAAGTGACAGTTTCCATATTTCCCTAATTGATTTATACCGGTGAGGACTGAGGCACCTGACTGTTTCACGTTAGTGTAACTGCGCCTTTAGTACTGGTCAGGAAGTGAAGTTTAGCGCGGACTTACCTCGACAGGGGTCTGCAGACAGATGTGATGGAGGACACGGTACACGGTCGTCCCGTCCACCGCGACCAACTCGCGCGTCAGCGCGCCCGTCTAGCTTGTGGAGATCCCGTGGTCTAGCAGGTTGTTGTGCAGACGCTTCGATACATGAGACGGTTCGCCCGAACCCATACCTTCCTGAGGAAGCAGTTAGATAATTAGGTGCACAGCAAGACTGATGAGATCAGGGGCGGATCCAGAAAATCTCCAAGGGAGGGGCCATTAGAAACCAGGAGGCCCCCATAATCCCACCTGTTGGAGGCCCCATCTTCCCACTTGTTGGCCCCCCCCCCCCAAAAAAAAACTGCGTCTATTGAGCTTATCTAGCTGTTCAGGCAACATCTCAACATGAATAGCCACTTTATTTTCAGGAGGCCCCCTTTTCAGCTTTTTAACTTTTTTCGGCCAAGGGGGGACCATGGCCCCCATGGCCCCCTCCTTGTATCCGCGCCTGGATGAGATGCATGCATGCCTTCGTATATGGACTTCACTCAATATACCCTGTATGGACCAGCCCCCGACGAAGCTAGTAGGTAGCACTGCTGCTCCACGGCGTACCTACATTTCCTACCAGCCCATAGGGTTTACCAGGGGGCGTCGAAGTCTAGTTCCTACCAACCTGGCACTCCCATGCCTTCGTCGCCACGAGGACGCCCGAGGGCATTTACATGTTGAAGATAGGGAAATTGCCATAGTTTAGAGCCGCCTGAAGGGCAACCTTGAGATAGATGATAATGTAAATGTGTGCTAATATGATCATCAACATGTTATTTATCCAAATCCAGGGCCAATTAATGGATAACTTCACGTTTTCCCGTGGTGATGCGCTAACTTTCGTGATTCTTGCAGCCAATAAGGGTGTTTCATAGTGCGATTCAGCCGCATTATCGACTTAAATGCCATAAACCGCCACGGAACATACGATTTGCAGCTTCCTGGCGTGATAGCTCCCAGTAGGGCTCCGGAGTCGGAGTCATGAAGTACAGGGTGACACAAAAAAACGGTCATCACCAAAATTTGAATAACTTCGGAAGTTTTATTCAGATCATCACCAAACTTCGGCCACTTTAGGTCACACCTATGTAGCAGACATCCACCAAGTTTCAAGTCTTCACTACGAATACTTTGAGTACAGTGTGTGTTTTACGGACGCTCCACAATGTGCTCCAGGTGAGCGCCCCGGCGCTGCAGGGCGTAGGCACACCTGCATCCGGCGGGCAAAGTTGCCGATAACCCGATAAGAATAACGTTTCAGGGGTAGCACACCCCCTGAGCACTGTCTCCAGAGACCATTGCACTCTGTAAAGTGCACAGCCATCGGGTTATCGACAACTTTGCCCGCCGGATGCAAGTGTGCCTACGCCCTGCAGCGCCGTGGCGCTCACCTGGAGCACATTGTGGAGCGTCAGTAAAACACACACTGTACTAAAAGTATTCGTAGTGAAGACTTGAAACTTGGTGGATGTATGCTACATAGGTGTGACCGTAAGTGGCCGAAGTTTGGTGATGATTTGAATAAAACTTCCGAAGTTATTCGAAATTTGGTGATGACCGTTTTTTTGTGTCACCCTGTAGGTCAGAGTTTACAGTTCTGACCTGCAAGTCGTCGAGTCGGAGTCAGAGTCGATTTTAAAAGCTGGAGTCTGAGTCAGTCACCGAAATTCGATCCTCTCCGCAGACCTTTTAGGGTTCCGTAGTCGCAGTTGTAGTCTGTCAGAGTCGACAGTTCTGACCAGAGTCAGAGTCAGAGTCGATTTTGAAAGCCAGTGTCGGAGTCGAAGTCACCAAAAATCCATTGCCTCCGCAGATCTGCTAGGGCTGTGGAGTCTGAGTCGATCAGAGCCGACATTTGAAATCAAAGTCAGAGTTGATTTTTAAAAGTGTGAGTCAGAGTCGGAGTCATAAAGAAACCCATTGACGATCTGCAGTACCATGCAGTAAGGGCGCTGCCGATCGATGCCCTGAATTGCCTATGAATTGAATGAATAGATAAAAATTAATTAGATAGGTACCTCCTATTATTCATCCCCTGCCACTTGGAGGACTTACTTTCAGTAGAAAAAGACGCATTATTTGTTTGTTTATTGTTTGTTTATTTAATATTTTTTGCCGGTTATAGGGATACAGACACAAAACACAATGATAGCACCTCGGTCCTCGCTGGTGCAAATCATTACTAGATAGATGTTGAAATGTGTTGCCATTGAAGAATCTACTGATTTTCCTGGCGGCTCTCGTTTTCAAGTAACTAATGGTCTTGTAAGATCTCTTGATTGCTCACCGTCTGGCGTCTTCCAAGGTTTTCTGAAAGCTAATCAAACGTTACCATGGCTGCTCTTGATTGCATGGCGCTTGCTGGTTCTGGGTTCTTAATTGATGGTTGTTGCGTCTGATCCTGTTGCTTCATGTTCCATCACATTCACATCACATTAAATTTCTAATGGAACAGACACTTCTACCTTTTATTTCGCTACCAGTCGACTTGCATTTACCCCTGTGGCCTGCTCGCCCTTTTATTTCCACGCTACAATCTACCAATTATTGAAAAAGCCTCGGATAAAAAAGCAAGAAAAGTATGTCAAGTTAAATAATTGCGACGGTCCTAGAAAACCAGAAAAAAATCAAAAAGCTTGTCCATATCTCACTTCCCGCACTTATAACAAAAACCAGGCAGCAAAACATGCGAAATAGTCCTTAGCAACGCCCTAGCAAAGCATTTGTCTAAAGAGCGCAATATGTGTCACATTTGGAAAATTTAGTAGCTACTTGATTATTCAACTACAGTTGGACTATATATGCTAGGCTTTTGTATAAAACATAAGTATTTGTTTATTGAATTTATAGCAACTGGTTGGTTAACTTCAAAATAATGATTTATTACAGAAAACGCTTGTTTGCGACATATTTGTAACGAAACAACGGAAATAGCTTTGACTCGTGCGCTGTTCTAGTACATTTTTGGTAGAAAACTTCGTCTAACCTTATGTTTTAGGGCCTTGGGGTTAACATGTGGTCTGTTTTCGGCAAGCCATATCCTAGCCAACGTTTGAAGACTTTCACGGCTCTTAGTCACATATGGTAGATCGACGAATGTTCCTCCGACAACTCCTCTACCATTTTTCACGAAACCCAGCCGATCTACGGCAGACATGGTAAGCTTTATCCGCACGGCCGCGCCCGCGTCGCTCCTCTCCGGAGACGGCGGTGCCCGGTCACATGTAGCGTCTCGCACTACGGATTCGTCGGTTGTGAGCTGGAGATTTTGGTTTTTGCGGTCATTTTTGCCCGCACAACTGTCTACCATCAGTGCTACCATATTCTAGTTTGAACTGGGTTTTTGCTAGTCCCGACTACATAAAGTAGGGTTTCTAGCAGTTATACTAGAAACTTCTACCAAAGTTAGTCCTACCGATGATACCCAATTTTAAAGTCCTAGATCATCGGGTGACCTTCCAGGTCAGGTCAATGACCCAAAAACCGGGAAAATCAGGCCCTGTTAGAAAGTCGTAGTGTGGCTGCTAAGTGGTTTTCCGGGGTGCTGATCACAAATATCGTGTTAGTTTTGATCAGAGATGATGTCTTTAAGCATTTAGACCAGGTCGGGTCAGGTCAGGTCAGGTCAACCGGTAGGGGTTGTGACGGGTATTCGTAATACGTGTCAACCGCCTCTGACAGCTTCGTACCATGTCACGAAGGCACCAAAACTACTTCGTAAATGTTCAAATGATTGCTAAATTCGAATTCAGCTCCAAAAACTAGCCTAGAAACATGTAAAACTCGAAAAAGTGAACCGAGGTCACCCGAGGTCACCAAAGGTCAATGACCTGACCTGACCTTCAGGTGACCTTGACACCCACCCTAATGTATGGGAGCAACATCAAATCACATGTTTGAACGTTTGAAACCACGAAAAGCTTGCAAACGCGCGACTAATGCGAGCCGACATACGCTGAATCGCGATTCCGGACAAACATGGTCTCGGAAAAGAGGTCACAGGTCAAAGGTCATTTGGGTCAGGGTCATGAAATTTTCAGGGTAGGTGTAAAATTGATCAATGCGAGGGTACTGAAAGTTTCGTCGCGATCGGCCGCTTTTTACGCGAGTTATTCGCGAAAAACCTTAGGGGGGGTTGCATCAACCCCCCCCCCCCCCTGTGCCGGCGAGGGTTAATTCAATATTTAATCTTGAGCGCACCCTAGCAATGGTGAAACAAGCATGGAGCACCGAGAGAAGCTGCGTGCCAACTGGCTTGTAAAGCATTCACATGAACAACAACCTGTCTGTGACATGCTAAGGCCATTATGGTAGGCCAGCACCGACGTCCGGTCCGGCCACGCCGGTCGGCACCATAATAGCACAACATTCACTACCACAACACAACAACATTCACAACATTCACTAGGATGTCAAAAGTGTTTTAATAAGTTTGTTTCTAGGAAGTCTACCATTCTGTATGGATTTTTCGGTGACTGAATGACGGTAAGGCACCACTGGTAACATTATGCTTGAGAGGGTAAATCACTTTTTAGGAGTAATAATCCCGCGTTTACCATATGACCAAAGCACGGATTGCGATTGTGATTCATAATTACCCATCGTCAGACACTTGCAAACGAACGATCGATATCATATCACACTTTTACATACTAATATTGGTGTGGGAGCCAGCAATGATGGACGGAAATATTACTACTGAATGGTGAAATGCATACCAGCACAGGACAACGTAAAGATAAAACCTTTTTGTGAACAGACCCCATATATGGATAGATAGTGTGTGCACTAAATAGTTCGCCATCTGACTATAGCAGCCGGCCCCCAGTCAAGGGCATTGGTAGCTTCAGTTCTGGTGACGTAGGCAGAGCGTGAAGGTTTTTATTTTCCCTTCACTAGTGCTAAACCTATGGGAGAAACCGATTTCGAGGGCAAAACTAAAAGTCGATTCATGAACTTATTAGTCGAGATACGTAAAAACCGAGTGTACCACACGACAGCCTGATCTTTCTTCTATCGATACCCGCATCCACTTTGGCGATGGTACATACATAAAACGCTAAAATATGACGATAGGCGGGAAGATGTCATCCTTAACGGTCTCATTCAATTACATCTTGATGGTTGCTTTCTCGAATGCTCAGAACGTACCGAGTGGTGATGAACCTGACCTCTGATTCAAGCCTGATCTTGAGATACCAGCAGCTTTTTCAGGTCAGGTCAAGTCACTGACCTTTGGCGTCATAAGTGAATAGACCAATGGACTCGGGAAGACCTGCCAAATCGAATGGTATATGACATGACCTCCTTTGACCAAGTTCGTGACCTGGGCGTACGGACGCTCGCTCCGCCCGCGTGCGCGCGCGTGGCGTTACCGGTCAGTGTGCGAGAATTTGAAGCCGGAGTGTGAGTGCCAACCCTATCGTGCCCACTGCCCATACAGTGAAAAAGTGAAAAGCAATCTTCCCGGATCATGACTAAGCAAAGGAAGCGGAGACACGAATCTGGAACGCCGGATAAGGAGGAAGGTGAGCCACCACTGAAGGATGTGGTAATAGAGCTGAAAGCTTTTATCCAGGAAAAAACAGGCGAGGCTGTTTCAGATATCAAGAAGTCATTCGATCAAAAATTAACTGGCTTAGAAGAGTCTCTGAACTTTGCGTTCGAATCAATAACGGCCGCATCCCGCAAAGTTGGCTCTCTAGAAAAGCAAATGCAAATGACTCGCTGCGAGTGTGAAGATATCAAAGCGCGTATATGCCAACTAGAAAGAGAGATGGAGGAGAGAGAGAGAGAGAGCGAATAGGATATCATCGCTAGTATTCGCTGGACAAGACCTCCATCTCCCAGACCAGGATGATCGTCTGAGATCAGTCATCACCGCGGTGATCAACCGTTGCCTTGAATTGGACGTACACCCAGGCAGTGGCGGATCCAGGGGGGGGGGGCTGCGGGGGCTGGCAGCCCCCACCCAAGGAAAACTGGCGCCACTGCGCCGAAGGCGCAGTGGCGCCAATTTTCAATTCGCAACTCATCGGAGTGCCGCATACTAGGACTAGGATGCAAAAATCAGTCGAATAACGTCGTTTCAGTACGCTCCGCACCGATATTTCCAATCGTGTGGTGTCACTGTACATACTGATCCTGGGCGCCTCTTGTCGGGGCCACTGGGCGCCAATATTTCAGATCACGTAGCGCCAATGAACGGATCCTGGGCGCCCATATTTCAGATCATGTACGGTGTCACTGAGTTTACCTTTAAATAAAAAGGGAGGTAGGTAGAGATAATTTTAACAGACTCTGACTCCGAGCCGGTATCGGAGTCGAGGGATGCCAATGAACCGACTCCAACTCAGACTCCGATCAAAACTGCCGACTCCAACTGACGCAACCCTACGCAACTAACAAAAAAGATCCACGATGCGACTATGGCGCCCATCCGGGGCGTGGCGCCCAATTATGACCTGCAGCCCCTCCCCAGTGAAAATCCTGGATCCGCCACTGCACCCAGGAGAAATCGCCTACATCAAACGTTTGAACCGAGACAGAGTCCTGGTCAGGCATCGGTAAAATCCTTTTTGAAAGGATTGCATTCCCAATCCACATTCCTAGTGCCGAAGTGGATTGCATTCCTACCCGCAATCCCCTTTTTCACTTGGATTGTGATCAAATCCGCAATCTTTTTTTTGCAATCCTGTTGTATTATTATGTGCACTAGCGGATCTGGGGGAGGGAGGGGGGCATAGGGCCGTGCCTCCATCCTCAAATCACCCATTTCTAGTACCTAGTCTTGCGAGTAATTCCTATCTAAGGCACAGGTATTTTATGGGAAATATGTTTTGCCTCAAACACCCCTGCACATTTAAACCTCTACCCATCCAGTGTTTTATATTTTTAAAACTCGCCTTCAAATACGTAATTTTGCCCTTCCTATGTAGTTCATGTATGTATATTATTTTGAGCGTTTAACCCGCGCCGGGCCGGGGGGTGTTTGAACACCCCCCTGTGGTTTTTCGCAGATATCTAACAAACGGCGGCGCTCCGCGCCGCCGTTTTTGGCACACCTGTTCGTGCATCTTTTCCGCACATGTTGTTAAAATTTCAGACCCAGGTCACCTTAGGTCAGGTCACCAAGTCACGCCAAGTGACCTCACCTCAGAAAAAATAAGAATGCTCGTCATAGCTACACCGATTGATTGATTGCCTTGAAACTTTCAGCGATTGATTAGCCCTCGCCCGTATAGGGGGGGGGGGGGTCGAACGGACCCCCCCATGGTTTTTCGCGAATAACTCGCGTAAAAAGCGGCCGATCGCGACGAAACTTTCAGTACCCTCGCGTTAATCAATTTTACACCTACCCTGAAAATTTCATGACCCTGACCCCAATGACCTTTGACCTGCGACCTACTTTTTGAGACCATGTTTGGCCGGAATCGCGATTCGGCGTATGTCGGCTCGCATTAGCCGCGCGTTTGCAGTCTTTTCGTGGTTTCAAGCGTTCAGACATGTGATATGATGTTGCCCCCATGCATTAGGGTGGGTGTCAAGGTCACCTGAAGGTCAGGTCAGGTCATTGACCTTTGGTGACCTCGGTTCACTTTTTCGAGTTTTTTATGTTTCTAGGCCAATTTTTGGAGCTGAATTCGAATTTAGCAACCATATGAACATTTACGAAGTAGTTTTGGTGCCTTCGTAACATGTTACGAAGCTATCAGAGGCGGTTGACACCTACTAGGAATACCCGGCAGGACCCCTACTGGTTGACCTGACCTGACCTGACCCGACCTGGACTAAATGCATAAAGACATCATCTGTGATCAAAACTAACATGATATTCGTGATCAGCGCCCCGAAAAATCCCATAGCAGCCACACTTCACGACGTTCTAACAGGTCCCGATTTTCCGACTTTTGGGTCATTGACCTGACCTGCAAGGTCAACCAATGACCTAGGACCTTAAAATTAGGTATCATCGGCTTCCTCTCGTCACGGGCAACACGCTCGTTTTTTCCGCAAAGCTCTAGCTCGATCAGGGGCGAAACGGCAAGGGGGGGTCCAACGGACCCCCCCCCCTTATACGTTCGCGGCTGGAAAAACACCAATACGGGCGAGGGTTAAAGCAACATTATCTATAAAATGTTTAACTCGAAATTTTGATATCGGTGACCTAAGGTCAGGTCAATTTTGCGGCCTCTCCATTATAAGTCAATGGGAGAAAATTGAAAAGCGCCTGTTTTGCACGAACGCTATTCTAGACACTCTCAAACATCGAGATGTAGATAAAATTGACACACTGAACCGGAAAATGGCAACTGTGACCCCCCGTTATGTCCCCGAGGTCATCTCAGGTCACGAACAGAATCTAACAGTTTTTCGCTAATAACTTCTGATAGAGGCGTGCTAGTGCGCTGAAAACGCCTTAGATGTGTTCGGCTCGACGTTGCGGATCGACTGATAAGCAACATGAACTTTTCCGGTCAGGTCATGACTATGACCTGAGGTCAAATTTTCAAGTTGACCTTTCAAGGTCAACTTATAGTTCATTTGACGCGTCTCGACGAGAGGAACACGATGCTGGCAAAAGTAATGCCATGGCTCTTTTGAGTCAAAAGTTATCGCCGAAAAACCGATTTTCGTAAAAACGGCTATTGTTGGAGTTTTTGCCCTCTGGAGGCTAAACCGTTGACCTGAGGTCAAATCATAGAACATTATTGAGAAAGGTCTGTAAAAGGGCTATCGAATGCGCTTTTCCGCGGCGCTCTAGCTCTATTGGTTCCCGAGATAGCCGTTGGCAGTTTCCAAATTGTTGAAATAGTCAACATTTTACCTTTGGTGACCTCTGGTGACCTGACCTTTGACCTGACCCAAAAAATGACCGAGGTGTTTTCGTCCTTATTTTGGACGTTCTTTCGATTGCCGCTTACCGCATGTCGCTACGTGGCCCAGGAGCCGAGTTAGAAGGGGGGTGTTCAGACACCCCCCTGGCCCGGCGCGGAATCTCAGAGCACCGCCCCGGCGCGGGTTAAATTAAAAGCGTTTAAATAATTATTTCGAGTTTCGATGTAAAGCCCTTGATAGCAAAGTACAAAGCCGATGAAGCCGATCTCATAATTTTCAATCGCAACAAGCCATTTCAAAGCACTAATCAAACACAATCCGGATTGGATTGCAAAAATTGGAAGTATGATGCAATCCAATCCGCAATCAAATCCTGTTTTTTGGAATGGATTACAAATCCAGGTGCAATCCACCAAAAAGGAATGCAATCAGGATTTTGCAATCCTGCAATCACAATCCTACCGATGCCTGGTCCTGGTGAAATTCACCAATGCTGAGAAGGGATCGCTCAGGGACCTCATCTTTCGGTCAAAAAATAGATTAAGAGGTCAAAGAATATACATAAATGAGTTGTTCACGCCACTGAGACAGGAGCTGTTCAATCAGCTGCTGCAAAAACGAAAACAAGGTCTTATAGCCTCTGTACAATCTCGAGGCGGTGAGATTTTGTATGTCGTCAGCAGAGGTGAGAGACTCAGTCGAGTTAGAAGCCAAGAAGAATTGGATCGTCTCAGCAGGCTTCTCTCGGGACAGGATGCTGATGCTCCCCCCGCTCCCCCCGTCGGTGGTGCCTGGCGCCGCCCATGCGACCGGAGACTGCCAGACGGCCGCTGACCGGGCGGTGCCGGGTGCTGGTGGGAGCGGGGCGGCGCGGGCCGGTGGTGGACCGGCGCCGGCTGAGAATACCAACCGACCCGCTCACCTGAGTACGCCCTTGCCTCAAAGCTCGCGACCGGGCCCTCAGGGGCCCCAGCAGCGTGGCGGCGCCGGGGAGCTGGACAACGGCGGGCCGAGTGAGACGTCTACTGCGGCGGGGACGGCTGTCCTATATTCGCGGCCTGTACTGGCTGACCGAGTCTCTGAGCTGGTGCCGCCTATGGACTGTCAACCTGGCTCGATTTCCGTGGCTGACCTCCCAGGCGGAGGTGGTGGAGCTCGGCCGGAGCTCAGAGAGAGTGGAGAGTCGGCAACGCCCTCGTCAGACCGGCCTCGGGTAGAGGGTGAGGGGAGGGCTCGCGGGATGCAGAGCGTGGGTGAGCGCGCCCGGCGACCGTCCAGCGTTCCGGCAGGTCGCTCGCGGGATGGGGTGGGGCGGGGTGGAGCGAGTTGTGAGCGCCATCTCTCGCCGACTCCGGCAATTCGGGGTGCGGGTGCTCCGCCGGGGAGGGCGATTCATATGACGGAGCGTGGGAGTGGGAGGACGGCGGCGTACGCCCGGGGAAGAGGGGGTGGCAATGGTAGAGGTGCACGTGATATTCGCTCCTACTGGAGCTGAGCCGAAGGTCGATCAAAGCAATGCCGTTTAGACTAAGTTTTAAAGTGTCTGTGTTTAGGGGTTTGCTTGTTCGGAAATATTGTACACACATTTTCCTTTATTGTTTTCTTCTATGTAGATACTGCTACTTTACGAGCTGCTACCGTTTATCATGCAGAGATGCCAAACTTTCCAGCTCAAAACATTGGCCAAAGAGAACGAGAGAGAGAAAATACTATCCTAAATGGATGAACTAAGAATCATTTCGTTGAACTGTAGGGGAATGAAGGACTATAAGAAAAGAAAAGATGTTTTCAGCCATTTACGGAATCAAAAAGTTAACATAGCAATGCTTCAGGACATACACTGTACTGAAATTGGAATCCTTTTTTTCAGAAGCTGTTGGGGAAACGAAGTCATTGTAGCACCTTACACAAACAATGCGCGAGGTGTGGCCATCTTAGTCAATAGTGTGGATGTCAGCTTCAGTAGCACTTCTTAAGATACAAACGGCAACTTCATTGTCACCAGAGCCAAGATAGACAACTGCTGGGATTTCTGTTTAGTAAACATTAGGGTGTGTCGACAGAGGGGTTTTTCTCACAGATTCGCGTTAGACAAAGATATAAAGTGGCGCGAGCATGCCAAAACACTAGCCCTGCAGTTGGTTTTGCGTAAAAATGCGATTTGACGAGGCTCGGGCAGGTCGAAGTTACAGCGAAAAAGTCGCAGTCGACGGTGCTGCCACCTACATTGCCAATAACGGGCACTATCATATCGTGATAATTGGGGTAGTTTCAAATGAGAAATGACTTCTATTTTTGTTCAAACTGCTTAAGAAGAAATAAAACAATTCGGAAACATACATTTTTCCCTAATATCGCGTTCCATTTTTCCTGTTGAGTTGTTAGGAAAGTGGTAAATTTCAAGGTTGACGGCTAAAAAACGAAACAGGAGGAACAGAGCTGGAATCACCAAGACGTGTGCCGCGCCGTTGCTGTAGCCTGTAGATAAGGGGTGAGCAACAGAACCAGCATGCCTAACGATTTTAATAAGTGTTTATGTTTATGTTTATGTTTATTCACCAGAACACCAACAGGCATCGTGCCCAATAATAGGTGCAGTCACGACATAAAACCAGCGCAGCGCTTGTCAAAATACAACTATACATACATACATACAATTACACACTGACACATGGGATAAAATAAAAACAAAGAAAGTATTGCACTGAGTCACGGCTAGTGCAGGTCGGTTTCCTACAAATACGTGCCACCTCGACTCGCGAAAGTTCGAACGCCAGTCAAGAAGGAGTAGTGAGTGGAGGTGAAGAAATCAGCAGATGAACAGGATCTGAGAAAGGAGTTGGTATGTGCCGGTACTCGGGAGAGGAGGCTGCGAAGGACAGTGTTGACCCTGGCAAAAGGTGTGGCCCAGAGAGAAAGATTGCGAGTTGATCGGGGTGGCACGGACAGGCCAAACATCGATACAAGATCGGGGCAGTCAATGCGGCCGTGATGCACATTGTACAAAAGCATGACGTCATGCTGGATAAATCTAGCTTTAACTGAGCACATGTTAAAATGAGCTAAAAGCGCCCCGTAGCTCAGGTCAACGCTGGGCCGGTCCGATCGGAACGCCAGCCACGTGAGGAACCTATGCTGGACTCGCTCGAGACGTTTCAGATGGGTATCAGCAGTGCCTGACCATACTACGCTGCCGTACTCGAGCAGAGACCGAACATGTGCGTTGTACGCGCATATCAGGGCCCGGTGGTCTAAGCGTGAGCTACGCCGAAGTCTCGGCAGCTGCATACTGCGGATGAGAAGGCCCAACATCCGGTTCGCCTTGGACACTGTCGAATCCACGTGCGAGGCGAACGTGAGTTTAGCGTCAAGTATGACCCCTAAATCGCGTGTCTCTTGACGGCGTTCCAAGACAGTCCCGTTCAGTGAATAGTTGTGGACAACAGGCGATTTACGCAAAGTAAAAGAGATCGTGTGACACTTTGTCGGGTTAAGTTTCAATCGCCAGATGTGCGACCACTCGGTGAGCCGGTTCAGGTCAGCCTGGAGGGCGTCGGCATCGGCGGCACTTTTCACGCGGTGGTAAAGCTTCACGTCATCAGCATACATAATACAGTTGGTGCGAACAGCGTAGGTAATGTCCGAGGTAAAACAGATAAAAAGCAACGGCCCACAAATACTACCTTCCGGCACTCCAGAGGTGACAGGCGCCCAGTCTGACAGTTTGCCGTTCAGGACGACTCTCTGTCTGCGGCCGGAGAGATAGGACTCGATCCAGGAGTACGCCAGACCGGTGATGTTGAAAGACGTTTTTAGCTTGTGTAGAAGAAGAGTATGATTTACACTTGTAAAGGCCGAGGAATAATCTGTGTAGATGGCGTCGGTCTGTGCACCCTGCCGGATCGAGTCCCATCCGTGTCTCAAGAAGCAGCTGAGGTTTGAAACACATGACCGCCTGGGCAGGAAGCCGTGCTGACCCTGCGGAAGGACCGGCAGGCAGTGGGATAGAAGGCAGTCAAAAACAACTTTTTCTAGAATTTTTGAGCACAGGGGCAGCAGTGAGATCCCTCTGTAGTTGTCAGCACATTTCTTGTTCCCTTTTTTATAAATCGGAATGATGTTGGCCTCCTTCCAGGCGCTGGGAAAGACGCCCTGAGCTAATGAAAGTTTGCAGAGGATGCTGATGGGAATGGCCAGCTCGCGCGCACACTCTTTCAGTATACGGGCGCTGAGCCCATCTGGGCCACAGGCTTTGTGTTGACCGATGCTTTGTAGCAGTTTTAAAACCTTTCCTGGTGGCAGATTAAACTCACTGAGGCTGGGTGTGTCAAACATTTTAGCTTCTGGAAGTGCGGCTACTAGAGGGTCCGAAAACTTCGAGCTAAAAGACCTGTTGAATATGTTGGCGCAATCCGCCTGGTTGGTGTAGCAACGGTCCTGATCGACAAGGGTAGTCAGAGACGGTTGCGAAGACTTTAGTGACTTGATAAAGGACCACATTTTGGCCAACATTCTCTAAATGTTGAAATGATGAATTTTTATTAAAGGACCTCTATTTCGCGTATTGCTTGTGAAAGACTTTTTTTCTCTAAATGAAAGACTTTTAGCTCAGGCAAGCCTTCTAATATAGGTATCGACAGGGTTGCGGTAAAAGGTACAATCGATGGCACATTACAATTATTCTGAGTTGGGAAACAACACTCTTCAGATACCTACCATCAACAACCTCACTATTTCCTATATGGGAGCTATATCATCTGATTCCAGCGCCCTGAAAACAAACAGGTTATCACCAAAAATCTCTGTATTAGCGCCTACCAACATATGCTGAATGACGCTATCAATACCCGACATTTGTAAAAGGTGATTCGCCACACAGCCCGCCGGCGCGGCGTCTGAGGGGTTGAATCAGTGAGCCAGATTGCCAGCGACTCACCGCTGAACTACAGGGCGTAACAAAACGGACGATGCGACATGACTCAGTGATCATCACAGACGCGACGGTAAGCCGCCAACAGCTCCTCTGATGTATGCTTTAAAAATGTTGGCCAAAATTTAAGATCGATCGAAATTTAAGATCGATCGAAAGAAAGACAGATCGAAATTTAAGATCGCGTATTTGGATTTTCGGTTTTTCTAATCCCCTCTATTTCGCGTATTGCTTGAAAAAAGCTAGAGGGTTTCTTTTCACCGATGTCAAGTGATTTTAGTTCAAAAGATTGGTGGTGCTGCTACTGGCAACATTATTGGCGCAATATAACCGTTCTTTAGTCACAGTGTCAATAATATTGACACAGTCAATGACCACCGACTCTCACTGAATGTGTCTTCCTGTTCCGCAGGAAGCTGAGCTGTGACTGACTGGCCATTGCGTGTCATCAGTTCGGCCAGTAGCGGCGGAATACCTTCAATTAAGGGGGGCACTGCCGAGTGCCGACTTTTGGTCCCATTCTTTCCATGCAACGCCCATAGGGCTAATGTTAAAATGCCAAAATCAAAGGGGCACGGTGCCGCGGTGCCCTCCCCGTTCCGCCGCCTATGAGTTCGGCTTGACAAGGGAACCGCGAGGTGGCGGATAGCGATATTACGCATCTGAACGAGGGTTCCGCACGAGATCAGATGGCCTTCGGTTACATTTGTCGTTGCGTCTGTGATGATCTCTGAGTCATGTCGCATCGTCCGTTTTGTTATGCCCGGTAGTTCAGCGGTGAGTCGCTGGCAATCTGGCTCACTGATTCAACCCCTCAGACGCCGGCGGGCTGTGTGGCGAATCACCTTTTACAAATGTCGGGTATTGATAGCGTCATTCAGCATATGTCGGTAGGCGCTAATACAGAGATTTTTGGTGATAACCTGTTTGTTTTCAGGGCGCTGGAATCAGATGATATAGCTCCCATATAGGAGATAGTGAGGTTGTTGATGGTAGGTATCTGAAGAGTGTTGTTTCCCAACTCAGAATAATTGTAATGTGCCATCGATTGTACCTACCTTTTACCGCAACCCTGTCGATACCTATATTAGAAGGCTTGCCTGAGCTAATAGTCTTTCATTTAGAGAAAAAAGTCCTTCACTTATTAAAATCGTTAGGCATGCTGGTTCTGTTGCTCACCCCTTATCTACAGGCTGCAGCAACGGCGTGGCACACGTCTTGGTGATTCCTGCTCTGTTCCTCCTGTTTCGTTTTTTAGCCGTCAACCTTGAAATTTACCACTTTCCTAACAACTCAACAGGAAAAAATGGAACGCGATATTTGGGAAAATGTATGTTTCCGAATTGTTTTATTTCTTCTTAAGCAGTTTGAACAAAAATAGAAGTCATTTCTCATTTGAAACTACCCCAATTATCACGATATGATAGTGCCCGTTATTGGCAATGTAGGTGGCAGCACCGTCGACTGCGACTTTTTCGCTGTAACTTCGACCTGCCCGAGCCTCGTCAAATCGCATTTTTACGCAAAACCAACTGCAGGGCTAGTGTTTTGGCATGCTCGCGCCACTTAATATCTTTGTCTAACGCGAATCTGCGACTATCGACACACCCTAGTAAACATACTAGGGTGACCCGCGTGCTCCGCAATGCGAGGAAGGGTAATGTTTGACCCGTGGGTGATGGGTTGGTCCTGAGTCGATTTGATTGGAATCCATTTCGTTCGATTGCTTTTTGACGGCCAAACATTTTGTCATGAAACAAAAAAAAAAAGATCCATCGCATCGATGTGCCCGTGTCGTATTATCATGCGTTCTACTTTAGAATCATTCGAAAACTGACGTGAAGTCTTTTGAGGACCATCGATGAATTTCGCTAAAAATGACAATGTAATGGTTTGGAACATTTACATTTTTAAGAATACTGTTGCTCATCATGCAAAAATGAAGACTGAACCTTGGAAAGAATTGAATGCTCTTTCCAACGGTGCCATTTTTAATTGCCAGAGATATCAGATCATGGAGCAAAACCATTTTGATAAACAAAGTAGCACAAAATTGACAAACACCATTTTCTCCCGTGATTTGTACCACCTTGATTTAAATCAATCAGCTTTTCACAATTTTTCCATGAGAGGCGGTACATTTTTATTGCTAATAGGCGTTGTATCAACTCGCTCCGTCTGACGGTCACCTAAAAATAATATAAATTCCAAAATCCATCAAAAACCGCAATTTTTCAAATAAAAGTGCCCTCTCCGGTGCACGTGGCGCGTGCTATCCTCTGCATTGCACACCATTCAATAGCCCGTTCAATTCTATACACGATGCTGTTTTCCCCGTGCCGGTCGGATCCCTGGTCACCAAGATATTGCACGGGGACTGGGCCCGTGTCGGCCAAAATTAGCCGTTTTCGCCCGATTTCGCACGCCGATTTATACATGTAAAGTCTATGACGCGAATTTGCACTTTTTGGGCACGCGCCACGCGCTCACTAACAACCCGATCGAGCTGAGACCTCTCAAAGGCACGTCACGCATCTTTGATCTATAAGTTGTGCAAATTTCACCGGGCTAGGTGCAACGGTCTGGCCTGTAGTCCACGCAAAGCAACACCAAGTCGGGACCTCGGTAACGGACAGACGCACCCTCCTCAAATAGTATAGTAGAATATGGACCAAACAACGATGATCCGGATTTCTATAGATCAGTGGTTACGCGCATCAATGACTGCATTGCAGACGAAAATGTTCCCCTAATAATTGGTGGGGACTTCAATTTAACGCTTGTTCAGAACCAGGATAATTTCAACTATCGACGACATAACAACACGAGAGCGAGATAATGTGTTAAGAAGATTATGTCTGAGAAAGATCTCATTGATAGTTACAGAATGAAAAAAACCCGATGCTAAACGTTTCACATGGAGAGTTAACGGTCCACCAGTTAAACAAGCAAGGCTAGATATGTTTCTTATTAGTAAAAGTCTGGAGGGGTACATTACGAAAACTGATATTTTACCAGGGTATCGATCTGACCACTCGATAGTAACGCTAGATATGAATTTAACGCAACAAACTAAAGGAAGGGGCCTGTTTAAATTTAATGCTTCCCTCTTAAATGATAAAAGGTACGTCAAAGTTGTAAAGAAGGCTATACTTGGGGTAGTTCGTGTATATGCACTCCCAGTTTACGAACCGAAGTATGTAGACTAGACTTAAATCCATCGACAGTGCAAATGTCGATAGACCCTTCCCTTTTCTTTGAAGTTTTGCTTCTTACTATACGTAGGGAAACGGTTTCTTTCGGAATCAATAAAAGGAGAACCGAGCGGAAAAGAGAGGAAGAATTACAAGCCTCCATTGTAATAAGTGAGAGAGAAGTGGATCTCTTTGGAGATCCCGAGAAAATGGAGGAATTGCAGGAACAAAAAAAAGGAATTGGAACATCTAAGGGAGCACAGACTCAAGGGAAGCGTTATTAGATCGAGAGCAATTTGGAGGCAACTCTCTGAGAAGCCGTCAAAGTATTTCTTAACGCTAGAGAAAAGGAGATTTGACAGCAAGAGGATTGCGTATTTAAAAACCAGGGGCGGTATTAAAGAATCTCAAACAGAAATCTTAACAGCCTTCAAAGAATTTTTCCAGAGCAAGTTTAGCAATAAAGATGTTATATTAGACGAGGATGAGTGCAGCGAGTATTTAAATGAGAAACTAGAAATATAGGGCCGGAAGAGAAATGTGAGTTGCAAAAGCCAATCACTGTCGAAGAGTTAGGGAAGACGCTCATGCGTATGAAAAATGGAACTTCCCCCGGTAGTGACGGTTTCACAGTAGAATTCTACAAATTTTTCTGGGCTGATTTGAAGTCATTCAAGCAGGGGTGGCGTTTAAAGCCAACCACGGCACGGCGACAGGAGCGGCAGCTCAGGGCTCTGTTCAGGGAGGCGTCGGACTCAAAGAGTCCCTCTGATATACTGCGGAACCACCTCGACGACGTGGAGCGACTTCTCCTCAAGAAAGTCCCCCACCAAACTTCTTCGGTGAAATCGGCAGTCATCGCCCTTTTGGAATTCGAAAGGTTCGCCAGCGTACGTGAGCCAGAGCACGCTGTGCAGTGGGATGCCGCCCGACGGCGCTTACAGACTTGGAAGCGCGATGCATCGTCTCTGGACCTACATAGAGAGGCGCAACTCCAAGATAAACTCGGAGAAGACGGTTACCTGCCCATCCGAGAACAGCTGAATGAGCTACGGAAACTAGTTGAAGCCGAGCTCCCAAAGATGTGCGCGGTGGCTTCCGACATTCGGCGGACGGACGCCGTAAAGATGAGACGGCTTCTAACTTCTGCGATCCTCCTTCAGAACTTCCAGAGGTCTGGGGTTATCAAAAATGCAAGACTGGACGAGTATGCTAAAATGAAGAACGAAGTTCTGCGAGTGAAGGACCACAAGAGTAACGCAACGTACGGATCCGCGAACTTGGTCGTTCGCGGTCTGGTGAAACATCTCGAGGTGTACGTCGAACACTTCAGGTCGTTCCTGGTAACAGAAGATAAGGTGGCCCTGCTGTTCCCCTCATCGGACCCGGCGGACGACATCGCCGAAGTCTGCCGTGGATTCCAGGTAAAAGTTCAAGTTCAAGTTCGGTGTATTGAGGACATTTCCACATAGTGGCTTAATATTTAGTCCGAGTCAGAGTACATAGATAAAAACATGACACAGTCAATATCACAGTAAATCACAATCGAGAGATAGGTATATAAAAACACGGTCCAAAGTCGGACAAACCAGACCCTCGACTAGTTCGACAGCCGGCGCAGAAACTCGGCGCGGGTTGCAGAGCCGGTGACAGCCGGCGACAGGCGGTTCCACGCCGCGGCCGCTCGGTAAGAAAACGCGCGGCGCGACGCGGACAGGCGGTATGGAGGCAGCTCGAGAGCGCCCGCCTCAGTCGACCGGGTGCTGCGCCGGGAAACCGCTGTACGAGGGACGAACAGGGAGCGGATCGCCGCGGGAGCGTGCGGGTCCCTCAGCGCCCTGTAGACGCCGAGGCAGTCACGGCGCTCAACCAGCTCGCGCACGTCACACCAGCCCAGCGCAGCTAGGATCGGCGATGTATGGTCATGCCTGCGCACGCCAGAGACAACCCTCGCACCAAAATTCATCGCCTTCTGCACACGGTGAAGGTGGCATGCAGCGGCGCCACCCCAGACAGAGAGGCAGTACAGGATGTGAGGAAAGGTATGACACTGGATAAGGAGCTTAAGGATGTCGGGACTAAGATGATGGCGAATTTTATACAGACATATAAGGATGGAATTGCACTTTTTGACAACGTTGGAGATGTGCTTTTCCCAGGATAAGGTGGGGTCTAGGGTCACTCCCAGCATCTTCACGAATGGCGAGGGTGTTAGTAAGTAGTCTGGCAGGTTAAGGTGGAAGGATGAGGTTTTCTCAAGGTTTTGGGCAGTGCCGACAAGGAGCAGAGTGGTCTTGGATGGGTTCATTTTTAAGGAGTTGGATGTGAAGTAGGAGAGGACAGCACGGAGGGTATCCTCCTGTCGGGATTTAAGGATGGATAGATCTTTAGGACGGGCCGAGTCAAGTAATTGGGTGTCGTCGGCGTAGGAGATGAGGCGACCGTGAGGAAGATAGGATGGAAGGTCAATTATTTGTTATCATGTATCAAACTGTTGTGCATCTATGCTTGAGACGTACCGTTACAACTTTTCCTCGTGGCGGTTTACTTTTTGGTAGACATGTTTGAAACGTATTGTCTTGTGTTCTAATGCATTTAAAAAGCAGGCTGATGAAGGAGGCAGCAGCCCCCGAAAGCTACCGATCATATACATATTACTGGTGTCGAATAATTCGTTTCTGAATATTTACCATGTCCCAGTACAACAATTCCATATTCAAAATTATCAGTCATGTAGAAACTTACTTTCTATGTGTTTTGTGAAGGTCAGGCATTGGATCTGATGGATGCTTTCCCCCACCCAAACATGTCCGTGCATATATCAGATTTGGTAATTGCATGTTACTTTCACAGTAACCGATTGGCTGAGGATGTCAAGATAACTGGTCGATGAGCCACTGAACGATGACTTAGCTGAATACAAAGGAAGATTTTAAGCATGAATTTTGCTGATTCAATCACGGGCAAATCACAGTTAAATGGCCACAACATTTGTTTTTGTTTCGTTGGGTTAGCCCCTTCCGGTCTGACAAGGCCATTTCAGAGCCGGAAGGATGATAGGAATAAGGGGGAGACATTGGTCTGGGCAGGCACCCTAGAGAGTCGCAGGGACTGAGCCTATCCCCAAGGTAAGGCCGATCAGCCCCCCCCCCCCCCCCCCCAAGTACTCGCTGCACCCGGCCACAGGTGCGCTCCCTCGGGGGCAGCAGTGTCGCTCCAAGGGAGCAAGCAGCCCGCATGAGATAAAGGTGCCTGGAAGCATGCTTTAACATGCTTCCAGGTTGAATTTAAATGAGGGCAGGCGGCCAACCACACGTATAGTGATTCATATCAACGATAAATATAACGCAAATAGTGAATAATCGTGAGCTCCCTACATTATTTTAGTGGTTTTCTGATGAAGAATCAGACGTCAATGACGTCAGACAGCCTGACAAATGACCACACATCTGACTGGAATCACAGGTCAGGTAGGCTAACTTTCAGCTATTCAGCACACGCGCATTCCGAGCAATCGGAAAACGGTTTCAAGAGGTGGCACGAACCCCGTACCTTGGACGGCGAGGGCTAAGGAGGCTGTCCAGAGTCGGAGTCGGAGTCACGGAGAATCCACCGACTCCGCGGCGCTGGGCGGAGTGTCGTGACACCGGTCTACACTGGAGGACGCCTGCAGCGTCGCTGGACCGAGCTGTCAGCCGGGGCCCACCATGTGCTTGATGGTGCTGCCATCTAGCGGCGGAATGAACAGGTCAGCTGTGACCAGAGGGCGCCTCGGTCGGGTTACAGCGCTGATATAGCGATCCGACAGGCAGGACAGAGCAGAGGGAACATCTGACATCAGGAATGCGATTGATCAATGACTGTAAAACAGTACACCCAGGTGAATATATACGGCCGAGCATGACAAATGGCTCCAGATCAGAATAGGTCTCGATACAACATTACGGAAGAAAATGGCACTTGTGACTTCCACAGCGATAATCAAACCTCCGCTTCTATCCCCAACTCCTTACCTTTGCTAGCTTGGCCTTGTGGCGGGATCACCATCTGGCAGGGCAGCGGCTGAAGGCCCCTCTCCGACTCTACCCGGCGCCACACCAGCACTCCACCACTGTGACGGAAGGCAGCACGGTTGGAGCGGTAGCACGCGGTTGGAAAGGCAACACAGAGGGCTGAACGGACGGGCGCCTTGCTGAGGTCGTCCAGACGGTAGCGCGTGCTGTAGTAGCGTCACTGAGACTTGTATCATCAGAGGTAATATCAGAGGTGGTACATTACCTCCACAAAATTGAATGTCCAAAACTGACAAAAAATGAGGCTGAATTACTAGATAAAGATATAACAGTCGAAGAATTAGGGGAAACGCTGAAAAAAAACTTGAAAATAATAGAAGTCCTGGCTCTGATGGATTTCCGTATGAATTTTACAAAGTATTTTGGGGAGAAATAAAGTACTTTGTTTACAAATCGCTAAGATATGGATTATCTAAAGGATCTCTTTCAGTCAGTCAACGGGAAGGCCTAATTACTTTAGTTCCAAAACCATCAAAACCACGAAATTTAATTAGCAGTTGGCGTCCGATTACGCTCCTAAACTCAACGTACAAGATTCTCTCCGCAATTATAGCAGACCGCCTCAAACAAGTTCTAAATTCTATTATTCATGAGGATCAAGTGGCGTTCTTAAAGAAACGATGTATTGGTGAGAACACCCGAGTTGTATATGATGTATTATGGGAAAGCCAGAAAAACAATCAGGATGGCATGCTTTTGTCTGTAGACTTCAAGTCCGCTTTTGACGTAATGAGCTGGAAGTTCTTGGAATTATGTTTGTTAAAGTTTAACTTTAGTTCTACTTTTATCAAAATTTTCCAATGTCTGCACAAAGATAACATATCGCGCATAACTTACAATGGACACGCTTCAACGCGGCAGATAAATCTTGAAAGAGGTTGTCGACAGGGTGACCCAGTGTCATGCTACTTTTTTATCATAGGCGCTGAGATACTTGCAAATATAATAAGACATAGCAATATGATCAGAGGAATGAAAATACGTAATACAACAGTAAAAATAATTCAATATGCAGACAACACAACATTTTTCCTTGATGGATCTGAAGAAAGTTTGAGGAACGTTTTCAACGAGCTGGGCTGGTTCGCCAAATTCTCAGGTTTAAAGCCAAATGTAACAAAATGTCACGCAATGTGGATTGGAAAAAAGGCACTTAAAGAAAACATTATTTGCCCTGATATTGAATTACGATGGGTAACAAAACTGAGGTTACTCGGTATTGTTTTTAACCCGTTGTGCTCAAATATCACGGAAGAAAATATACAGCTAAAAAAAGACGCGATGTTAAGAATAATCAGAACATGGCAAAGCCGCAACCTAACACTGGTTGGAAAAATTGTCATAGCTAAATCTCTTTTGCTATCACAAATAACTCATATTCTTGCCTCCCTACCAAATCCTTGTCAAAAAACAATGAAGGAAATAAATAACATCTTATTAAACTTTGTGTGGGGCTCGCAAAGAAATCCGATAAAAAGAGCACGCCTTTGTCAAACAGTAACCGAAAACGGTCTTGGAATGATAGACATTGAATCGTTTGTGAATTCACTGAAAATCAAGTGGATAAAAAGGCACATTGCTGGAAACAAAGCTACGTGGCATGCGCTTGTACCAAATAAAATAAATGACGATTTTATTGGGAATTACGGTGTCGTGGCACTGAAAAAAAAACTTGAATATATCTTAAATCCTTTCTGGAAGGATGTTATAAACGCATGGATATTTTTTTTCTATGAGGTTCTGCTCAGAAGACAGTCTTCTTTGCTACGAAAATATTTTCAACTCAGACCTAACAAAATTTAAAAAGAAGAGGTATGCAGGATGGGAAAGAAAGGGCGTTAAATTTATTGGGGATTTGTACGAAAATAATAGGCTGATGACATGGCACCAATTTAAAGAAAAGTTTAATATAAACTGTGTCCCATTAGAGTACCAAGGACTCTTGCATAGTTTGCCTGCCCTCTTGAAAAAACAACAGTCACCAGGATGGTACATGCAACCAGCGCTTCCAGCACGTGTTCAGTGCCTATTAACTAATAAAACATTTACGAGATATTTCACAAAAATTGCTGGAAGTGACACCAGAGCACACGAAGACATCGCGAGAATAGAAAGGAAATGGATTTCTGATGTTGGCAATTTTGAAAAGCTATAAGTTTATAATATCGAAAAAGGTGTAAACGCGAGCAAATATAGGTATATCATTCCATTTTAAACTGATTATGCGTATCCTGAAAACTAATGTTTTCTTAAGTATGATTAATGTTCAGGAAAATAACAAATGCACCTTTTGTGAGTCGGAACCAGAGACATTGAAACATTTATTCGTAATGTGTCCAGTACTGGACAGGTTTTGGGATGAGGTTTCCAATATGTCGAGCAACAGGTTAGGTCACCTTTCAAATAAAACTAAACTATTTGGGCACAATGAAATACCAATGATAGCACACTGCGTGACGGTGGCGAAATATGTGATATACGAGGCAAGACGTGCACAGAAGTTGCCTTATTTCATTCATTTCAAGACATGCCTTTCAAGAGATTTTATTTCCGAAGAAAGCACGTAAAAATGGACAAACTGAGAAGTTCAGGGAAAAATGGAAATCCTTGGACACATGCTTACGCACAGATAACGAAAGAAGAATTACAGCATAGATTAATATTGTATACCCTTTTGTTCTGCGAACGAGGGGATTGCACATTGAACAAAAAAGTAAAATATCACAATAGTAAGTAAAATAATTTACACAAACATGTAAGAGCATATGCAACTCGTATGCAGCATATATATATATATATATATATATATATATATATATATATATATATATATATATATATATATTCTTGTAGACATGTTTGATTGAAAACGATAGCATACTTAGCTTTTACGTTCTTCTTAGAAAGCTTTTCTTTCCTCCGGATTGTCTTTTTGTGTAATTCTGGGAGATTATGTATAAGGTCCCCAAGACTCATAGGTCTGTAAAATTCATGTATGTTTGCACTTTCAATTATACGACGCGTTTCGGAGAAGCGTTCTCCGTCTTCAGGTAAGTACACATAACACACACACCGTCTTGTCACTGTCTAACGATCGCACTGTCTACTTGAATAAAATAAATAAATCATGATTTGTTTCATATCTAATTGTTCTAATTACAGTTTCGCGACGTTCGATGGGCTATCAGGGTAAAAAAGGACACACTTGAAAAAACAATAAGCTAACCAAATCGTGAAGTCACAGTCATTGGACTTCCGGCGGGAGAAGCACAGGAACTCTGGAATAAGTGCCTACTTGTACTTGAACAAGCACTTATTCATTTAGAGTGATGATGCCCCTATGCTCGAGCTGGTCACACATAATCGGTGAGTATTCCTGTATGTAGGCTGCTTCGAGGATCTTGAGGCGTCTGGGGTTGGACTCACGTTGTAGGATGCTGGTGTTTTCCACCAGCTCAGCCCTTGTGATTTCCGTTCCATGGACGTTCCTCGAGTGTTCGGCGATACCGCTGGTGTGCAGGTGAGTGGTGAGCCGTCGTGAGAGAGTGTTCCGTGTGTGCCCAATGTAACAGGCCGTGTTGCGGAGCTTGCAATCTCCGGTTTTGCATTGATATTTGTACACGACATTTGTTTCTTTGAGCTTGCTCTCTGGTTCTTTGTTGCACATGATCAGGCTGGATGATGTCAGGGACTTGTAGTATATATGCAGCTTAACTTCGTGACCTTCCTTTGGTACCACATTCCTTTTGATTATCTTTTTCAGGACGCGCTCATCTTCAGTGTATGCGTCTGAGAATCGGTTCCTGTAGTACAACTTGTGCACCTTGGTTTTGTCACGTGCTGGTTCTGGCTGGTTTACAGTTGACCCGTCAGATCGCCTGTCTGTGCTGGTGTCTTGGGCAGGTGTCGTTTGTATGTCTGTGCTGGTGTCTGGTTCAGCTCCTTCAAGACCTGCGTCTACAGAAAACCCACCGACATTGGACTCTGTATGAATCCCCGCAGTGCCTGTCCTGAGCGGTACAAGAAGGGGGTGATTCGTACCTACCTGCGCAGAGCACTCACCCACTGCAGCACCTGGGAACTCGTCCACAAGGAAATTCAGTACGTCAAACAGATGCTTGTAAATAATGGTTACACCTGCTCCGAGATAGACAGCGAGATCAAAGCACACCTAGACAAGCACTACAAGACAGCTGAACCAGACACCAGCACAGACATACAAACGACACCTGCCCAAGACACCAGCACAGACAGGCGATCTGACGAGTCAACTGTAAACCAGCCAGAACCAGCACGTGACAAAACCAAGGTGCACAAGTTGTACTACAGGAACCAATTCTCAGACGCATACACTGAAGACGAGCGCGTCCTGAAAAAGATAATCAAAAGGAATGTGGTACCAAAGGAAGGTCACGAAGTTAAGCTGCATATATACTACAAGTCCCTGACATCATCCAGCCTGATCATGTGCAACAAAGAACCAGAGAGCAAGCTCAAAGAAACAAATGTCGTGTACAAATATCAATGCAAAACCGGAGATTGCAAGCTCCGCAACACGGCCTGTTACATTGGGCACACACGGAACACTCTCTCACGACGGCTCACCACTCACCTGCACACCAGCGGTATCGCCGAACACTCGAGGAACGTCCATGGAACGGAAATCACAAGGGCTGAGCTGGTGGAAAACACCAGCATCCTACAACGTGAGTCCAACCCCAGACGCCTCAAGATCCTCGAAGCAGCCTACATACAGGAATACTCACCGATTATGTGTGACCAGCTCGAGCATAGGGGCATCATCACTCTAAATGAATAAATGCTTGTTCAAGTACAAGTAGGCACTTATTCCAGAGTTCCTGTGCTTCTCACGCCGGAAGTCCAATGACTGTGACTTCACGATTTGGTTAGCTTATTGTTTTTTTCAAGTGTGTCCTTTTTTACCCTGATAGCCCATCGAACGTCGCGAAACTGTAATTAGAACAATTAGATATGAAACAAATCATGATTTATTTATTTTATTCAAGTAGACAGTGCGATCGTTAGACAGTGACAAGACGGTGTGTGTGTTATGTGTACTTACCTGAAGACGGAGAACGCTTCTCCGAAACGCGTCGTATAATTGAAAGTGCAAACATACATGAATTTTACAGATCTATGAGTCTTGGGGACCTTATACATAATCTCCCAGAATTACACAAAAAGACAATCCGGAGGAAAGAAAAGCTTTCTAAGAAGAACGTAAAAGCTAAGTATGCTATCGTTTTCAATCAAACATGTCTACAAGAAAATATACTGCCTGCTTACACAAATATATATATATATATATATATATATATATATATATATATATATATATATATATATATATATATATATATATATATATATATATATATATATATATATATATATATATATATATATATGTGTATATATGTTTTATGTACATGTATATGCACGCGTGAATATACATGTATATACGTCATATGCGTACATTTGCATTGCTTCATAAGGACATACGTATTCACTATACATGCCCACATAAAATATACCTACGTACTAATATATAAAGTAAAACATAATTCACCATAATGTAGCTTGGGGACGTCAAAGTTATTATACCCCCTTCCCCCACCCCAAACCACGCGCCGTCGTCTGCCCTTCACGTACGGTTCGTCGCTGCGCTGCGCCGGCCCGGCCGGTGGCTGTTGCCTAATAGAGATGGCACAAATTTGCAATTTCATTACCCGCCCCGCTCCGCAGCTACCCCTTGCCCAACCACAACTACCCGCAAGCTGATTTTGGCTGAGCCGAACCCGCAAAAAAAAGCAATTTTAAAAACCTGCTTTTGCAAGAAAAAAAATACAGCTGGGTCAATGCTAGAGCTATATAAACCTTACTTGATTCATTGCTGTGCAGAAAAAGGCAGCCAAACAAATAGTAAGGACTTGAAATTTCTATGCTAAGTCCTCAGGAAGTGTAGCACACTGGATAGTGGAAAATGAATAATGCATCAATACATTTGAAATTCCTTTCTGAAAAGAGTTCAGAAAAATCTTTCTCTCACCTTACCCTTCAGCATTGGCTGAGGATCAAAATTTCACTCTAGCTCCCTCTCAATATTAGGCTTCTAGAATGATATTGTTATCAAAATGAATGTTAATATAAAAAGATATGCGATTTCCAGTTAAAAATAAATAGTGACACGGTGAACAATGAGTATCCAGTCAATCTACACATAAAACAAATCATGCAAAATCCCAGCAAAAACCAACTAACCACCAATGAACCACGCGTTTCTGGAAACATGCCTCAGAAGCGTCACCAACAGCTGATTGCAAGGAATGTTACAGCGACTAAATTATTGCAGCCGTAGTTAGTGCGAACTTGTTGCGAAAACACCGTTGTATAATGCATATTCATGTGCCATTCTGATAAAGTTATTTTACACAACAGCTAAAGTTTTACAATTCAGGGTTAATCACCTGTTAAAAATAAAGAGACAGTAAATACTAAATAAAATGTAATAATTTTAAAGATGGTCTTGGTAATGCTCTCCGGCTGGTCATCTCTCGGCATACAAATGACAAGTAAAAAGACAAAAGAAATAAATGCGACCAGCTACGTGGTTTTGTAACATGTATAACTGCTATTTTGAGGTATTCAAACACCAAAACAGAAAAATTGATTGCAAAATTATTATTGCGTCATCAATGTCAGCTTTCCTTCGCCTTTCCTTTTGTTCCTTTCCTCGCCTGTATGGATGCGTTTTAGCCTTCCGCCGTGGTGGTAAATAGCAGCCTACATGCAGGGGCGGCGGATTCGGGGGGGCAGGGGGGGCAGCTGCCCCCCCTGGAAAACTCGAGGGGGGGCAAAAGTATCTTTTTGCCCCCCCATAATTTGTGACAAAACTTAGACAAGAAACCATATACCTGATTGTTCTGTTCGATCATCTGAAGATGTAACCAGATTAACTATACTTTATCATACGTTGCCTTTCTTAAATGACAAGCGTTCGCGTTCAATTGAAGTTTTCCTCTCTTCAACCTAGTTTTGGAGGCATTATAAGCGTCAACGTGACGCAGCGGCAACTCAGGCCTTCAGTGACCGCTTACACGGGCGACGGATACGGGGCGGCAGAGGAGGCATCGTTCCCTAAGAAACTTTTGGAGGAGGGGCAAACGTAGTATTCTTGCCCCTCCATAATTTGTGCCCTAAACATGAGGAAAATTTCCATAACCTGATATTGCAGCTATGCGCTCCTACAGTTTGTCCAACGGTGCCTTTTGAATATGCGTAAATGCTAACCATTTCCGCTTAATAGTTTTTGTGTCTTCAGATTCGATTTAGAGATATTCTAAGTGCGCAAGAGACGCAACTCATACCTTCAGTGGTCGTTTGTTGCTATTTTGTACCTACATAAATGCCAAATCGCAAGCGAGCGGAGACGGAAGGGCTAGCCATTCGCTTGCGGGTAGTTGACTGATGAGCGCTCGTAATAAGCCACTCCCCTGATTTTTTTTTAGCGCAACAGTTTCCAGTGCATAACATGTTAACGCCGAGGTCGTACACATTGACCGCATTGACCAATGCACGGTATGACACCCAAAGGCCAGTCATCAGAGATCTGCTTTGGGCATTGGGAGGCTTGATGTGGGGCCAGTGTAAAAACTGGATGTATACAGGTCAGTATCCGCTTTATTTCAGTTTTCACTATTAAATAAGTAAAATTAATGTTGGAAACTTTTGAGGGTTAGGGCACTGATCACTTGTGGGACCCCCTCTGGCTAAAGGCTGGCTATAGAATACAGAGCATCTAACACGAAAGGAAAATCTAAGGCATTTTGGAAAAATGAGTATGCCCCGCAGCGTCCGATAACTACCACCTTCCAGTGGGTCAAGCAAACGGGGTCCAAGTCTATAATGGCACTTAACGATAGCACTAACCTTGTCTCACTTTTCGTTGAATTCTGTTCCGAATGGTTTCGGCCACAGACTGGCTGCACTGAGGCCGTTTGGTATGTGTAACTGTAATTAAAGAAAGCCACCTGAGGCGCCCTGACACCAGGCTGAAGCTGGGTTGGAAATGCTTCGTCTTTGCAGATATCACTGGCCGCTGATTCTCGAGTGCTTGAACCGGTAGATGTCGTGGCAAAATTTGGTGTGATAATTTTGGACCTTACCGCAGTCAGCGCACCCATAAAGCCCTGATAAATAAACGCCCCACCCAGAGCTTCTGGATTCTCGTTCCAGTCCACCGCTCCTTCACCCTAGCCCGCCGCCACGCTCCCTCACCTCAGACCTCTGTTCCCAGCCAGCTTGACGAGCGTTTGGGCCTTAGTTAAGCCTTGCTGTAGGCTTACTGTATAAACCCATCGAGACAGCCCGTCTCGGTGAGCTTAGTTGGCGAACGAAGCCTTGGGGTGGGTTTCTGGCGGATCGCTGTCCCAATAAGTTTAGATGCGACCGACTGTCTCTGAATGTTTGAGCGGTCTCCTCCCGCTGTGAGCTAGTTTCAGTTGATATCTGTCTCAGAAATACCTTTAAAGGAAGGTTAAACGGAAATCGAACGTAAAATGAACAGAGGAAATGGTAACGAGTTACCTCATTGAAGAATAGCGCTCGTCTACTTCAAAAGGTTTGGTACCTTTCTTCAACATCTGATATGTGATCGGGTCATGGCACTATTTTTTCCCATTGTAGCTTTTTTTCTAATACAGCGATACGAAAATCGTTACATCGTCCACTGGCAGATCCAGAGAGCGGGCATTTAATGCAAATATTTACTCCCCCTCCCCCTGCATCGCCCGAAATAGACAAAATGTATGTACCTATGTTTCCTAATAATAAAACTTTTATAAATAATGTTTTTGCTTTATACTGTTCAGCAGTATAAAGGAATCGAAATTCGAGGAGTTTTTGGATTTTAGACACTTTTTTTGGGGGGGTATGTCCCCTACAGCGTCGAAAACGCGTTTCTGGATCCGTCTATGACACCATCTCGACTGGGATCTTGCCCCCCCACGCCAAAATCGAATCCGCCGCCACTGCCTACATGCAGAATTAGGCAGGCTTATTGGCGGGCTCATTATTGGATTCATTGTGTCACGTTTGTCGGCACGTGTAAGATGTGCTTAAATGCCATTGGCTCTCGGCCTGGCGACTTCTGGGGACCACGTAATGGGGATGACAATTGGGATCCTGTGCCTTAAGCCGGCCATTTACGTCCATGGCTATATACCCCCGTACTAGGGCTAGTTATGACGTATATAGGGATCCACGAGATCTTTTTTGATGAATGGGTTGTGCAGTGTTGAGATCCGCGTGTAACGTCACTGTTTGGCCAGTCTGCCCTCAAACGGGTCATCTTTACTCATATTTTATTTACATGAACGCTTTGCATGGTCCAGTGGTTTATATAGACATCTTCCTTGCACTAGCTAGTTTTATGTGGCCAGGTTGATTGCCTGTCAGCGCGGTCACGCTGTCGTCTTTCGATTGGTGCGCTTAAATGCGGCGAGATGAATATAAGATTTCCTTTGATGCTATTTAGTACCTGCGCCCAGCTCAACTGGGGAAAGGGGGGGGGGGCACTGCCGACTTTTGGTCCCATTCTTTCCATGTAACGCCCATAGAGCCCATGTTAAAATGCCAAAATCAAAGGGGGGCACGGTGCCCCGGTGCCCTCCCCGTTCCGCCGCCTATGCACGAAAGTACCAACTACCATCAGTTTCCAGTTGTTTGTGTCCCAATGTTTTTTATGAGTTGGACGATTGGGCTTTTCCTATCGCTCATAGGTTATGCAATTATTTTGTTAAACGCTCTAAAATTGTTTCTCTACAATACAAGTCCTTAGAACTTAGAACTGAAGCAAATAGATATTGATGGATACGATCTCAAGGGGGCCGATAAGAAGGAAGAGCGCGCGGCGCAATGATTGTGGAGCACAGCACACGATTAATGTGAGGCGCATTTGAGCGAGAAAAATATTGAGCAGAAATGAGCAGAGTACCAGCATTGAAACTGCACCAGTACCAGCATTGAAACTAAATATAAGATATCTCAGAAGGTTGCGCTTTTGGGGTGAGTTGTGGTGCTTTACGCCGTACATCATGCTTAATGAATGTGACCGTCGTGTTTGTGGGATCCCCGTCGGTACTAGTCAGCCCCACAAATCGTGGTATCATAAAGATAATCTTCGCCTCCGGTTATCATTTTGATATATCTACGAAACGGGTGCTGGGTGGTACACGAAAGCAGCTTTTTCAGGTGAGTTGAAAAGGGAAGAGGTTCTTTGAATTACCATTTCGGACCATGGTTCTAAAAAGCGCTAGTTTAAAACTATTGTTATAATTCCTATCGTAAACCATCGGACGCTCGACGCTGCATTGACATCCTCGGCGAGCGATTACCGGCACATCGTACCAATTGGTACGATGTGCCGGTAATCGCTCGACGAGAATGATAACGTGGCAGGTTTACTGATATGGGGCGTTCCACGACAAATCGACAAATAAAAAATTAAATTTGCACCCTCATATTTTATTCTTCGTTGAAAACTGGTGTAAGGGTTTGTGATGGGCGGGGAAGCCAGCTGTGGCAAGGATTTTTTTCTTCGAACAACGGTTTCCGAGATATAGCCTCGGGCAATTCCTGGAGTTCGCGCTGCAGCCCTATGTTTGGCGGCCTAAAACTCAGAAACTATTGGTTTTTTACGATAAAAACTTTATATGGTTCAACTCACAATCAACCATCAAACATTTTGGCTATCTCGGATTTAAAATTTTTGAAAATTTTGATCACGTGACCTTTTGTCCTATTTTTCGAAGAGTGACCTTGATATTTTCCCCACCGAAAGTTGCAATTTTGTCTGATGACGATTAAAGCCTTATCAATTGTCATTCATATGCTATAATAAAAAAGTGGTTATCGCCCTGCGTTGACCTCAGGTCAGGTCATTTTTAAGACCTGTCCATTATTACCAGCGGGAGCGACAGCGAGATCTCGAGAATAAAGCAAGATAGCGACAAGCGGTAAACGGTAAAGGGTACACACGGATAAGGTCTATAATTTTTACTCAGGTCATTTTCAGTTCAGGTCAAAGATGACGTCACAGGAGCTAAAAGGAAGTCAAAATAGCGGCACCATACATATATATGAAGTTTTTCTCGAATAACTTTCAAGGTATCCCAGCTAGGAACAAACTAATAGCACCATCGTGATCCTCTCGTCGATCCGCATCGAAACATATGTATGTTGACCTCGAAAGGTCGAAAGGTCAAAAGTTGACCGTAGATCACGTGACCTAAGGTCAACTTTTGACCTTTCGACCTTTCGAGGTCAACATACATATGTTTCGATGCGGATCGACGAGAGGATCACGATGGTGCTATTAGTTTGTTCCTAGCTGGGATACCTTGAAAGTTATTCGAGAAAAACTTCATATATATGTATAGTGCCGCTATTTTGACTTCCTTTTAGCTCCTGTGACGTCATCTTTGACCTGACCTGAAAATGACCTCAGTAAAAATTATAGACCTTATCCGTGTGTACCCTTTACCGTTTACCGCTTGTCGCTATCTTGCTTTATTCTCGAGATCTCGCTGTCGCTCCCGCTCGTAAAAATGGACAGGTAATAAAAACGACCTGACCTGAGGTCAACGCAGGGCGATAACCACTTTTTTATTATCGCATATGAATGACAATTGATAAGGCTTTAATCGTCATCAGACAAAATTGCAACTTTCAGTGGGGAAAATATCAAGGTCACTCTTCGAAAAATAGGACAAAAGGTCCCGTGATCAAAATTTTCAAAAATTGAAAATCCGAGATAGCCAAAATGTTTGTTGGTTGATTGTGAGTTGAACCATATGAAGTTTTTATCGTAAAAAACCAATAGTTTCTGAGTTATAGGCCGCCAAACATAGGGCTGCAGCACGAACTCCAAGAATTGCCCGAGGCTATATCTCGGAAACCGTTGTTCGAAGAAAAAAATCCTTGCCACAGCTGGCTTCCCCGCCCATCACAACCTATTAGACCAATTTTAAGCAAAAAATAAAATATGAGGGTGCAGGGCACTTGTCGATTTGTCGTGGAACGCCCCATATGTAGGATTATCAAATAAATGTAATAGAAACGATATTAAATCCACTACCTCTTTAGAAGCTCTTGAAATAAACCTGGCTATCTGGTTGGCGAAGCCAGGCAAACTATATGCTTGGAATGGCTAAATGTCCACTGTACATGACATCATTAAATTGAATTATTTTCCTTCTTAGCACTTAAAATACATTTCAGCGACACAAAACTCCCAAAAGTCTGATATCTTGCCCGTGGTATCGTGGTACGATCGGCGAGTACCTTCCTACGCAATGTCCATGGCTATGCGAAGTCTAAGGTTGGCCTACATAGCCTTGGGTTGGCCTGTTTATCCTATTTCATATCGTATCTATGAAAATAAAGTGTTCACGATCGCATAGCCAAACTGAGAACAAAATATTTATTTGTAAAACTCCAGCAATACCCCTCGCTTGATACTATAAAAAATATTGCACACAATCATGCAAAGCCGTGAATCCTACCGCCTTTATTTAGCGCCGGCGTTCCCGCGTTAATAATTTCTCCTGAATCGGAGGACCAATAATCAGCTGACGCACCGTTGTTTTGATCAAGATACCTAAAAGAAACAGGTAGGTCGGGTGTTTTGAGTAAAGCCCTGGTGACGTCACGGACATTTCTTATATGGAGAATTTCGCCTTTAAGGAAAATATTCTACAAACGAAAATTTGTATTTTATAAGCAAAAAATACAGTCTTTCAATTTCAATATGAAACTTATATAACTTAATTACAAAACTTGAAATCCTTTGAGTGTTTGTCCCAACCCCCTGCTATACCCTTGGTCACGTGACTAAAATGATAAACTTTGCGTTTTACAATGTTATGACTTAAACAGAAGTAATAAATATTAAAAGTGTACTATTTATGATGTTTTAGGCAGAAATCGTGTAAATATATCCTTAAATTATATATAATCTGTTGAAAAGAAGTCACGTGATGTTACCAGATTGTGCTCGGACAGCTTCTTCTTGAACTTCGATTTCGAGTACTTTGTACCTCCATAGAGGCCTAATAACGGACGTTTTCAGTTATAAAATGAAGCGCTGAATCTAATAAGGGCAAAATGTAATCATTTGTTGCCCTTCAGGCTTGGCTATCCAGGCATGAACTTTGGCCAGTTTGTGTGCAAAGCCTATGGTGAAGGGAAAACTTCACGCCCAGCTGACGTCACAGACCTCTGCTACCAAATCGTGTCCGGTGGGGGTCGGTTTTGATGTCGGCGGACCGTGCCAGCCTGGTTACCCTACAAAGTTTGATACGCGGTGGTACGCGTGGAAACATATCAAAATGTTCTCCAATAATTTCTGCATCGGGGGCAACTCTCATTTTTTGCCGAAATTTGCCTTTCTCTGAACTTTAGAGGCTCGCATAGGCGCGGGAGCCGGGGGGGGGGGCAGTGGGGGCAGCTTGCCCCCCAACTGTGGGGCCGTGGGGGCGGTGCCCCCACAGCTTTGAGACGGAATACCACACTTTTTTTGCAAATGTTTTCTTTTTTTGTTGAAAAAGCCGAGGGATGAAAAATAAGTGGCCTAAAACCGGTGAGAAAACTAGATTTGGGGGTACCCTAGGTTAATCTCTATTATGGTGTGCCCCCCCCCCCCCCCCAGTCGGAAAGTAGTTCCCGCGCTCCTGGAGGCTGGCTTCAGCCGGTAGCCGACACGGAATTTCGGGCTAGGTCAGCCAAGTGCTGCTGTTGTAATGTGGTGATTGTTTCCAGGAAAATGATCTAGATCATTCCAAAACTGAAAAGCACACGAGAAACAGTGTACGTACCGGGGCACTACAGAGTCCGCTACTCCAGTTTTTTCCCCTAGTATATACTAGAATTATACTATATCAACTAGAAAAACAACTAGAATTGAGAGCTTTCAACTATATACCGAAAATTATCCCAGGATATGGCTGCGCTCAAGCGCGGCGCAGCTGGCGCTAGATTTCAATACATTGCGCTTATATTTACTCAAGGCGGCCTGTGGTTATATGGCGTTCTCCCTTCATATAATGACTGCAAATTGTCCTTGAATAAGTATTTAATAACTATCGTACGCAGATAAAAATCCGCTCTTCATCATGCATGGAATCATGTGAACAAAGGCCTTTCTGGGCAGTTGTGTGCAAATTTGCAAACTGCTTCACTTGAATTTGGGTGGTGGGCCAGCCTCGTGCTTTCTCATTCTTTCACTCTTACATAACAATTTTCTAACAAGAAGTTTCAAGGAACTTTATCACATGTGATACATTTAGACACCTTTCGACCTAAATGTGAGTATGCTTTCGGTTCCTAAGTGACAGTTTCCATATTTCCCTAATTGATTTATACCGGTGAGGACTGAGGCACCTGACTGTTCACGTTAGTGTAACTGCGCCTTTAGTACTGGTCAGGAAGTGAAGTTTAGCGCGGACTTACCTCGACAGGGGTCTGCAGACAGATGTGATGGAGGACACGGTACACGGTCGTCCCGTCCACCGCGACCAACTCGCGCGTCAGCGCGCCCGTCTAGCTTGTGGAGATCCCGTGGTCTAGCAGGTTGTTGTGCAGACGCTTCGATACATGAGACGGTTCGCCCGAACCCATACCTTCCTGAGGAAGCAGTTAGATAATTAGGTGCACAGCAAGACTGATGAGATGCATGCATGCCTTCGTATATGGACTTCACTCAATATACCCTGTATGGACCACCCCCCGACGAAGCTAGTAGGTAGCACTGCTGCTCCACGGCGTACCTACATTTCCTACCAGCCCATAGGGTTTACCAGGGGGCGTCGAAGTCTAGTTCCTACCAACCTGGCACTCCCATGCCTTCGTCGCCACGAGGACGCCCGAGGGCATTTACATGTTGAAGATAGGGAAATTGCCATAGTTTAGAGCCGCCTGAAGGGCAACCTTGAGATAGATGATAATGTAAATGTGTGCTAATATGATCATCAACATGTTATTTATCCAAATCCAGGGCCAATTAATGGATAACTTCACGTTTTCCCGTGGTGATGCGCTAACTTTCGTGATTCTTGCAGCCAATAAGGGTGTTTCATAGTGCGATTCAGCCGCATTATCGACTTAAATGCCATAAACCGCCACGGAACATACGATTTGCAGCTTCCTGGCGTGATAGCGCCCAGTAGGGCTCCGGAGTCGGAGTCATGAAGTACAGGGTGACACAAAAAAACGGTCATCACCAAAATTTGAATAACTTCAGAAGTTTTATTCAGATCATCACCAAACTTCGGCCACTTTAGGTCACACCTATGTAGCAGACATCCACCAAGTTTCAAGTCTTCACTACGAATACTTTTAGTACAGTGTGTGTTTTACGGACGCTCCACAATGTGCTCCAGGTGAGCGCCCCGGCGCTGCAGGGCGTAGGCACACCTGCATCCGGCGGGCAAAGTTGCCGATAACCCGATAAGAATAACGTTTCAGGGGTAGCACACCCCTGAGCACTGTCTCCAGAGGCCATTGCACTCTGTAAAGTGCACAGCCATCGGGTTATCGACAACTTTGCCCGCCGGATGCAAGTGTGCCTACGCCCTGCAGCGCCGTGGCGCTCACCTGGAGCACATTGTGGAGCGTCAGTAAAACACACACTGTACTAAAAGTATTCGTAGTGAAGACTTGAAACTTGGTGGATGTATGCTACATAGGTGTGACCTTAAGTGGCCGAAGTTTGGTGATGATTTGAATAAAACTTCCGAAGTTATTCGAAATTTGGTGATGACCGTTTTTTTGTGTCACCCTGTAGGTCAGAGTTTACAGTTCTGACCTGCAAGTCGTCGAGTCGGAGTCAGAGTCGATTTTAAAAGCTGGAGTCTGAGTCAGTCACCGAAATTCGATCCTCTCCGCAGACCTTTTAGGGTTCCGTAGTCGGAGTTGTAGTCTGTCGGAGTCGACAGTTCTGACCAGAGTCAGAGTCAGAGTCGATTTTGAAAGCCAGTGTCGGAGTCGAAGTCACCAAAAATCCATTGCCTTCGCAGATCTGCTAGGGCTGTGGAGTCTGAGTCGATCAGAGCCGACATTTGAAATCAAAGTCAGAGTTGATTTTTAAAAGTGTGAGTCAGAGTCGGAGTCATAAAGAAACCCATTGACGATCTGCAGTACCATGCAGTAAGGGCGCTGCCGATCGATGCCCTGAATTGCCTATGAATTGAATGAATAGATAAAAATTAATTAGATAGGTACCTCCTGTTATTCATCCCCTGCCACTTGGAGGACTTACTTTCAGTAGAAAAAGACGCATTATTTGTTTGTTTATTGTTTGTTTATTTATATTGACAAATATTTTTTGCCGGTTATAGGGATACAGACACAAAACACAATGATAGCACCTTGGTCCTCGCTGGTGCAAATCATTACTAGATAGATGTTGAAATGTGTTGCCATTGAAGAATCTACTGATTTTCCTGGCGGCTCTCGTTTTCAAGTAACTAATGGTCTTGTAAGATCTCTTGATTGCTCACCGTCTGGCGTCTTCCAAGGTTTTCTGAAAGCTAATCAAACGTTACCATGGCTGCTCTTGATTGCATGGCGCTTGCTGGTTCTGGGTTCTTAATTGATGGTTGTTGCGTCTGATCCTGTTGCTTCATGTTCCATCACATTCACATCACATTAAATTTCTAATGGAACAGACACTTCTACCTTTTATTTCGCTATCAGTCGACTTGCATTTACCCCTGTGGCCTGCTCGCCCTTTTATTTCCACGCTACAATCTACCAATTATTGAAAAAGCCTCGGATAAAAAAGCAAGAAAAGTATGTCAAGTTAAATAATTGCGACGGTCCTAGAAAACCAGAAAAAAATCAAAAAGCTTGTCCATATCTCACTTCCCGCACTTATAACAAAAACCAGGCAGCAAAACATGCGAAATAGTCCTTAGCAACGCCCTAGCAAAGCATTTGTCTAAAGTGCGCAATATGTGTCACATTTGGAAAATTTAGTAGCTACTTGATTATTCAACTAGAGTTGGACTATATATGCTAGGCTTTTGTATAAAACATAAGTATTTGTTTATTGAATTTATAGCAACTGGTTGGTTAACTTCAAAATAATGATTTATTACAGAAAACGCTTGTTTGCGACATATTTGTAACGAAACAACGGAAATAGCTTTGACTCCTGCGCTGTTCTAGTACATTTTTGGTAGAAAACTTCGTCTAACCTTATGTTTTAGGGCCTTGGGGTTAACATGTGGTCTGTTTTCGGCAAGCCATATCCTAGCCAACGTTTGAAGACTTTCACGGCTCTTAGTCTCATATGGTAGATCGACGAATGTTCCTCCGACAACTCCTCTACCATTTTTCACGAAACCCAGCCGATCTACGGCAGACATGGTAAGCTTTATCCGCACGGCCGCGCCCGCGTCGCTCCTCTCCGGAGACGGCGGTGCCCGGTCACATGTAGCGTCTCGCACTACGGATTCGTCGGTTGTGAGCTGGAGATTTTGGTTTTTGCGGTCATTTTTGCCCGCACAACTGTCTACCATCAGTGCTACCATATTCTAGTTTGAACTGGGTTTTTGCTAGTCCCGACTACATAAAGTAGGGTTTCTAGCAGTTATACTAGAAACTTCTACCAAAGTTAGTCCTACCGATGATACCCAATTTTAAAGTCCTAGATCATCGGGTGACCTTCCAGGTCAGGTCAATGACCCAAAAACCGGGAAAATCGGGCCCTGTTAGAAAGTCGTAGTGTGGCTGCTAAGTGGTTTTCCGGGGTGCTGATCACGAATATCGTGTTAGTTTTGATCAGAGATGATGTCTTTAAGCATTTAGACCAGGTCGGGTCAGGTCAGGTCAGGTCAACCGGTAGGGGTTGTGACGGGTATTCGTAATACGTGTCAAACGCCTCTGACAGCTTCGTACCATGTCACGAAGGCACCAAAACTACTTCGTAAATGTTCAAATGATTGCTAAATTCGAATTCAGCTCCAAAAACTAGCCTAGAAACATGTAAAACTCGAAATAGTGAACCGAGGTCACCCGAGGTCACCAAAGGTCAATGACCTGACCTGACCTTCAGGTGACCTTGACACCCACCCTAATGCATGGGAGCAGCATCAAATCACATGTTTGAACGTTTGAAACCACGAGAAGCTTGCAAACGCGCGGCTAATGCGAGCCGACATGCGCCGAACCGCGATTTCGGCCAAACATGGTCTCGGAAAAGAGGTCACAGGTCAAAGGTCATTTGGGTCAGGGTCATGAAATTTTCAGGGTAGGTGTAAAATTGATCAATGCGAGGGTACTGAAAGTTTCGTCGCGATCGGCCGCTTTTTACGCGAGTTATTCGCGAAAAACCTTAGGGGGGTTGCATCAACCCCCCCCCCCCTGTGCCCGCGAGGGTTAATTCAATATTTAATCTTGAGCGCACCCTAGCAATGGTGAAACAAGCATGGAGCACCGAGAGAAGCTGCGTGCCAACTGGCTTGTAAAGCATTCACATGAACAACAACCTGTCTGTGACATGCTAAGGCCATTATGGTAGGCCAGCACCGACGTCCGGTCCGGCCACGCCGGTCGGCACCATAATAGCACAACATTCACTACCACAACACAACAACATTCACAAACATTCACTAGGATGTCAAAAGTGTTTTAATAAGTTTGTTTCTAGGAAGTCTACCATTCTGTATGGATTTTTCGGTGACTGAATGACGGTAAGGCACACTTCACTGGTAACATTATGCTTGAGAGGGTAAATCACTTTTTAGGAATAATAATCCCGCGTTTACCATATGACCAAAGCACGGGTTGCGATTGTGATTCATAATTACCCATCGTCAGACACTTGCAAACGAACGATCGATATCATATCACACTTTTACATACTAATATTGGTGTGGGAGCCAGCAATGATGGACGGAAATATTACTAACGAATGGTGAAATGCATACCAGCACAGGACAACGTAAAGATAAAACCTTTTTGTGAACAGACCCCATATATGGATAGATAGTGTGTGCACCAAATAGTTCGCCATCTGACTATAGCAGCCGGCCCCCACTCAAGGGCATTGGTAGCTTCAGTTCTGGTGACGTAGGCAGAGCGTGAAGGTTTTTATTTTCCCTTCACTAGTGGTAAACCTATGGGAGAAACCGATTTCGAGGGCAAAACTAAAAGTCGATTCATGAACTTATTAGTCGAGATACGTAAAAACCGAGTGTACCACACGACAGCCTGATCTTTCTTCTATCGATACCCGCATCCACTTTGGCGATGGTACATACATAAAACGCTAAAATATGACGATAGGCGGGAAGATGTCATCCTTAACGGTATCATTCAATTACATCTTGATGGTTGCTTTCTCGAATGCTCAGAACGTACCGAGTGGTGATGAACCTGACCTCTGATTCAAGCCGGATCTTGTGATACCAGCAGCTTTTTCAGGTCAGGTCAAGTCACTGACCTTTGGCGTCATAAGTGAATAGACCAATGGACTCGGGAAGACCTGCCAAATCGAATGGTATATGACATGACCTCCTTTGACCAAGTTCGTGACCTGGGCGTACGGACGCTCGCTCCGCCCGCGTGCGCGCGCGTGGCGTTACCGGTCAGTGTGCGAGAGTTTGAAGCCGGAGTGTGAGTGCCAACCCTATCGTGCCCACTGCCCATACAGTGAAAAAGTGAAAAGCAATCTTCCCGGATCATGACTAAGCAAAGGAAGCGGAGACACGAATCTGGAACGCCGGATAAGGAGGAAGGTGAGCCACCACTGAAGGATGTGGTAATAGAGCTGAAAGCTTTTATCCAGGAAAAAACAGGCGAGGCTGTTTCAGATATCAAGAAGTCATTGGATCAAAAATTAACTGGCTTAGAAGAGTCTCTGAACTTTGCGTTCGAATCAATAACGGCCGCATCCCGCAAAGTTGGCACTCTAGAAAAGCAAATGCAAATGACTCGCTGCGAGTGTGAAGATATCAAAGCGCGTATATGCCAACTAGAAAGAGAGATGGAGGAGAGAGAGAGAGAGAGAGAGAGAGAGAGAGAGAGAGAGAGAGAGAGAGAGAGAGAGAGAGAGAGAGAGAGAGAGAGAGAGAGAGAGAGCGAATAGGCTATCATCGCTAGTATTCGCTAGACAAGACCTCCATCTCCCAGACCAGGATGATCGTCTGAGATCAGTCATCACCGCGGTGATCAACCGTTGCCTTGAATTGGACGTACACCCAGGAGAAATCGCCTACATCAAACGTTTGAACCGTGACAGAGTCCTGGTCAGGCATCGGTAAAATCCTTTTTGAAAGGATTGCATTCCCAATCCACATTCCTAGTGCCGAAGTGGATTGCATTCCTACCCGCAATCCCCTTTTTTCACTTGGATTGTGATCAAATCCGCAATCCTTTTTTGCAATCCTGTTGTATTATTATGTGCACTAGTGGATCTGGGGGAGAGAGGGGGGCATAGGGCCGTGCCTCCATCCTCAAATCACCCATTTCTAGTACCTAGTCTTGCGAGTAATTCCTATCTAAGGCACAGGTATTTTATGGGAAATATGTTTTGCCTCAAACACCCCCACATTTAAACCTCTACCCATCCAGTGTTTTATATTTTTAAAACTCGCCTTCAAATACGTAATTTTGCCCTTCCTATGTAGTTCATGTATGTATATTATTTTGAGCGTTTAACCCGCGCCGGGCCGGGGGTGTTTGAACACCCCCCTGTGGTTTTTCGCAGATATCTAACAAACGGCGGCGCTCCGCGCCGCCGTTTTTGGCACACCTGTTCGTGCATCTTTTCCGCACATGTTGTTAAAATTTCAGACCCAGGTCACCTTAGGTCAGGTCACCAAGTCACGCCAAGTGACCTCACCTCAGAAAAAATAAGAATGCTCGTCATAGCTACACCGATTGATCGATTGCCTTGAAACTTTCAGCGATTGATTAGCCCTCGCCCGTATAGGGGGGGGGGTCGAACGGACCCCCCCCCCATGGTTTTTCGCGAATAACTCGCGTAAAAAGCGGCCCATCGCGACGAAACTTTCAGTACCCTCGCGTTAATCAATTTTACACCTACCCTGAAAATTTCATGACCCTGACCCCAATGACCTTTGACCTGCGACCTACTTTTCGAGACCATGTTTGGCCGGAATCGAATCGAATTGCTTAAAAACCGCTTCACATACGTAATGAGCGTATGTAGTGACGAGCTGTGCCCGATCGCGTAGTGTACATATGCTATGTTTGTTTGTTTATGTTTGTTGTCATATGTTTGTATCGTGTATATATTCTCTGTACCTAATGTGTCCGCCACTGCGCGTGTGGACCTCCAGGAACTGTGCGCCGTTCTACATGATAGCGCATGCGCACTATTCGTTACCACTTGGTACTGTTAGTACAATGGTCGCCCAATTGTGTGCAAATACATTCGACTTCTAACCGGAGCAGGACTTTGAAGAAGAGAGGCGAAGGAAGACGGAGGAGGCTAAAGGCTGACGAAGGAGAGACACACGCACAACCGACCTTCAAGGTCGCACCGAGCTACGGTCGAGCGAGGTGGGCAACACGCCCTTAAAGACGCCTCTGATTGTAGCCACGCCGGTACCCCTGGTCGGACCCGGTATACTGACACGGACCTTGCCACTGGCTCTGGCTCAGGCTGTCTTAGCGGACACGCCTGCCAGTCCAGACGCTCTCCTAAGAGCGAGTGCTCGGCTACCGCCAGTCTGCCGGGCCCAACAGCGTTCTGCTGACACCCGCCGATACCGCTCGCCGCACCGCAAGTGCCGCAGCGATTCGGGCGCTCCAGGCGAGCGTAACGGGAGTCACACCAGTCCGCGCCGCCAGGCTCTGCCCGCTGCTGTATTCACGGACGGCCCTTCTTTAGATTGCTGACACAGATTCAGTAGATTGCACAGATCAGCAGGCCGTCCGTAGAATTACAGCTGGTGACCCCGACGTGATACTCCAACCCAGTCATGCCTGACGCCACGGAGTTGGACAACGCAGCACCGCAGGGCGCCCCTCTCGCGACTGTGTCCAACGGGCCTCCAGCTGAGACCGCTCAACGGCCGCTAGCTTCGTTCCGCCTGCCGCCATACACGCCAGAAGAGCCCGATCTATGGCTCCTACAGGTCGAATGCGCGTTCGACATCAGCGGCGTAAGCTCCGACGAGCTCCGGTACAAACTTCTAGTCGCCAACCTGCCAGCGACTATCGCCGTCCAGGTCAAGGACGTGATAAGGACATCAAGGTCATTCACCGCCCTGTGCGACGCGCTGAAGTCTCGTCTTGCGCAATCCCGGGCCGACAGGCTGCAGTCGCTACTCAGCCGACAGCAGCTCGGCGACCAAAAGCCGACGGCGCTCCTCCGTTCCATGAGGAACGAGCTGGCCGCCGCCGGGGACGCTCCCGTGGACACGGAGCTGTTCCGGACACTCTTCAAACAACGTCTGCCGCAGCCCGTCCGCGCTGCCCTGGCCCTACTGCCGGCCGACAGCGCACTGGACGCGCTGGCAGAAGCGGCAGACCGATACCTGGACGCCAGCGGACCGGACCCGAGGGTAGCGGTCGTCACCGCCCTGCCGCCGCAGCCTGCGACACCGGCACCGGCTCAACCTTCAGCCGGACTAGAGGCCGTCGTAGCGACATTAGTCGCCAAGATGGACAGCCTCCAGGCCAGCCACCGAGGCCTCGAGGCCAGCAACCGGCGCCTACAAGACGCGCTCCGACGGGATCGGGGCCGGAGCCAATCCCGCCGACGACGGGCGCCTAGCTCATCACGGCCGCCGACACCAGCGCGCTCTCCGACGCCGACGAACGAAGACGACCTCTGCTGGTACCATCAGCGGTTCGGCAGCAGGGCACGCCGCTGCGAATCGCCATGCAGTTGGGCGGAAAACTAGGCGGCCCCGCGCTCTTGGCGCAATGCGCGGGCGCACTTCCCACCGCCGCGCCGCTCCTCTTCGTGCGGGACACGAAGACCAATCATCAATTTCTGATTGACACCGGAGCGCAGGTCAGCGTGCTGCCACGCCGCTGCCTACCCAAGAAGTCCACGCTGACCCCTGCTCCTGCCGGCCAGCAGCTCGTCGCGGCAAATGGCTCGCCAATCGCCGTCTACGGCACCTGTCTGCTGGACGTCACGTTAAGCCGCCATCACAGCCTGAAGCACCGATTTTTTATCACCGATGTCACCACACCGATCCTGGGCACCGACTTCTTGGCCGCACACCAGCTCGTCGTCGACGTCGCCAGCCAACGCCTCCTGCGAGACGGCACCGTGTGCGCCAGCGCCCAGCGGTCACGACTGTGCTCCATCGGCGTGCGCCTCATCCACGAGCAGGCTGCTGCTCGCTATGCCGCCGTCTTCGCCCGATACCCGGACGTAACATCGCCAGCGCCCGGCCCGGCACCAGTCAAGCACAGTGTGACACACCATATCGTCACCACCGGGCCGCCAGTGCACCAGCGGCCACGGCGACTGCGACCAGACCGGACACACATCGCCAAAACAGAATTCGACAAGATGCTACGGCAGGGCACCATCCGCCCGTCCAGCAGCAGCTGGGCCTCGCCTCTCCACATGGCGCCCAAGAAGTCTCCCGGCGAGTGGCGCCCCTGTGGGGACTACAGGGCGCTGAACGCCCGCACTCTGCCGGACCGGTACCCGCTTCCCTACCTGCGAGACTTCTCGGCTGACCTACACGGGTGTGCCGTCTTCAGCACGATCGACTTGGTGAAGGCGTTTCACCAGATACCCGTGGAACCTGCCGACGTCGCCAAGACCGCCATAACTACACCGTTCGGCCTCTACGAATGCGTCCGGATGCCATTCGGCCTCAGGAACGCTGGACAGACCTTCCAGCGTTTCATGGATGAGGTCCTCCGCGGCATACCGGGCTGCTTCGTTTACCTCGACGACATCCTGCTTGCCAGCCCGACTGCCGAACACCACCTGCAGCTCCTGGACCACGTACTTCAGCGCCTCAACACCTACGGCGTCGTCGTCAACAGGCACAAGTGCGTCCTGGGTCAGCAGCAGGTGGTGTTCCTCGGCCACTCGGTGGACGCCGACGGCGTCCGCCCGCTGCCTGGACGAGTCGAGGCCATCAGGAACTTCCCAGAGCCGACCACGCAGTCCCAGCTGCGGAGGTTCCTGGGGATGGTTGCGTACTATCACCGCTTCGTCCACCGGGCCGCCGAACTCTTGCAGCCCCTGCACGCCCTGCTCACTAACAAGGGCAAGAACTCCAAAGCGCCCGTCGCGTGGACGGACGCGACACGCCAGCGCTTCCGAGACATCAAGGATGCCCTGGCCGCGGCGACGCACCTCGCGCACCAGGTCCCGGACGCGCCGCTCGCCCTCTTCGTCGACGCCTCAGACTGCGGAGTGGGCGCCGTCCTCCAACAGCACGTAGCTGGCGAGTGGCAGCCGCTAAGCTTCTTCTCCAAGACGCTTCAACCTGCAGAGAAGAAGTACAGCACGTTCGGGCGCGAGCTGCTCGCCATCTACCTGGCCGTCCGACATTTCAAGCACTCTATCGAAGGCCGGTCGGCAATTGTCTTTACGGACCACCGCCCGCTGGTAACGGCCGTCGGCTCGTCGTCCGACCGCTACTCACCGCGAGAGGTCCGCCACCTGGACTATATCGGCCAGTTCGTGTCGGACATCCGCCATGTGCCCGGCAAAGACAACGTGGTCGCCGACACGCTGTCGCGCACGGTCTCGATGGTGGCCCAGCCGCGCCCCCCGCTCGCCGACTTCACTGCCATCGCCAAGGCCCAGTCCGAAGACGGCTCGCTGGAAGACCTCGAGGCCTCAGACACCTCACTGCGCCTGCGCCACATCCCGGTCGGCGATGGACTCCGTCTGCTCTGCGACGAGTCCACCGGATCGCCTCGGCCGGTCCTCCCAGAGGCGCTGCGCCGGCCCTTCGCCAAGGCTCTGCACGACCTGTCGCACCCTGGCGTCGAGGCCACCGTCAAGCTCGTCTCCAAGCGGTTCGTCTGGCCCGGTATGGATCGCGACGTGCGCCGCTGGACCCGAACCTGCCTCGCCTGCCAGCGCTGCAAGATCGGTCGGCACACCAAGTCCGACGTCGGCACCTTCCAGCCGCCTCAGCAACGCTTCGACCACGTCCATGTAGACCTCGTCGGCCCGATGCCTCCATCAAGAGGCCACTCGTACCTTCTGACGTGCGTCGACCGGTTCACTCGGTGGCCAGAAGCCATCCCGCTGCCAGACATTCGCACCACCACGGTGGCTCGAGCCTTCCTCGAGCACTGGATCGCCAGGTTCGGTGTTCCATCCATCATCACCACCGACCGCGGCGCTCAGTTCGAGTCTGCCCTCTGGTCGGAGCTTCAGCGGTTCCTCGGCTGCCAGCGGACTCGGACAACCAGCTACCACCCGGCCTGCAACGGCATGGTCGAGCGGTTCCACCGTCAGCTGAAGGCCAGCCTCCGTGCCCACCAAGCTGCCTCGTGGACAGACGTGCTGCCGCTGGTCATGCTGGGCATCCGCGCCACCATCAAGACCGACCTGCAGGCGTCCCCAGCGGAACTGGTATACGGCTCTCCACTGCGACTCCCAGCCGAGTTCTTCGACAACAGCCGCACAGCAGACGCATCACCAGCCTCCTTCGTCAAGGACCTGCGACGCGCCATGGCTCAGCTTCGACCCACTCTGCCACGGACAACCAAGCGCGCCACGTACGTCCCGGAGGCGCTGAAGACGGCAAAGTACGTTTTCGTTCGGCGGGACGACCACCGTTACCCTCTGGACGCACCGTACGACGGCCCGTTCCCAGTCATCAACAGGACAGACAAGACCATCACCATCCAACGGCGACAGCGACGCGACGTCATCACCATCGACCGTTGCAAGCCCGCCTTCATGGACGAGGTGCCGGATCAACATCAGGAGCAGCCACAGCGCGCACCTGACGTGCAGTCATCGGCCGCCCAGACAGGCGGCCCGGAGCTCCTGCTCTATGACGACACGCCGGCGGCCGCACGTCCTGCACCGCCAGCAGCGCCAACACCACGCCCGGCGCCAACGGAAGCACCAACAACACGACCGACAACACCGCGACCAGCAGCGCCATCGCGGCCAGCATCGACCACGGACACCACCACGCCAGCACAGCCCAGATCGATTCTCCGCACTCGCTCCGGACGCGAGTCACGACCACCGGATCGATTTCGACACGTCACCTTCATCGGCGACGCGTCTAGGGAGGGGGCAGTGTAGTGACGAGCTGTGCCCGATCGCGTAGTGTACATATGCTATGTTTGTTTGTTTATGTTTGTTGTCATATGTTTGTATCGTGTATATATTCTCTGTACCTAATGTGTCCGCCACTGCGCGTGTGGACCTCCAGGAACTGTGCGCCGTTCTACATGATAGCGCATGCGCACTATTCGTTACCACTTGGTACTGTTAGTACAATGGTCGCCCAATTGTGTGCAAATACATTCGACTTCTAACCGGAGCAGGACTTTGAAGAAGAGAGGCGAAGGAAGACGGAGGAGGCTAAAGGCTGACGAAGGAGAGACACACGCACAACCGACCTTCAAGGTCGCACCGAGCTACGGTCGAGCGAGGTGGGCAACACGCCCTTAAAGACGCCTCTGATTGTAGCCACGCCGGTACCCCTGGTCGGACCCGGTATACTGACACGGACCTTGCCACTGGCTCTGGCTCAGGCTGTCTTAGCGGACACGCCTGCCAGTCCAGACGCTCTCCTAAGAGCGAGTGCTCGGCTACCGCCAGTCTGCCGGGCCCAACAGCGTTCTGCTGACACCCGCCGATACCGCTCGCCGCACCGCAAGTGCCGCAGCGATTCGGGCGCTCCAGGCGAGCGTAACGGGAGTCACACCAGTCCGCGCCGCCAGGCTCTGCCCGCTGCTGTATTCACGGACGGCCCTTCTTTAGATTGCTGACACAGATTCAGTAGATTGCACAGATCAGCAGGCCGTCCGTAGAATTACACGTAACGCGTAAGCGCGATGAGCATATAAGTGAATAGGGCTTTACCGTTTACGCTCCGTATGTGAAGCGGTCTTTAGGCGAAAAATACCGGCAGGCGGGTATTTTTCTGTCGGTAAAACTGGCCTCTGGACCCATAATGATCATTGGCTTATGAGCTTTTTCTGGAGATCATCTTGAGCCATAAAATCTCACTTCCAGAAGTTATAGCGGGTCCCGATTTTCTCGACATTTGACCTCCTGAATGAGACGAAATGACCAAGGACCTTAAAGATGGGCAGCAGCGGCTTCCTATAGTCCCGAGTAATACGCTCGTTTTTTATGCACAGCTCCGAGTCCGAGAGGCCGCGGGGGTCCGATCGACTCCTCCCCCTTACGTTAGCGGCTGAGGAAACGCCAACAGACGGGCGACGGTTAAAAATTGCAGGTGCTTTTGTACGACTGTACGGAGCCGCGGTGAGATGGTGAGGCGCGCAGCTACGTGAAAATTGGTATCTAATCAATGTGTGCTTTGCCTTTGACCTGGGCTAATCTTGGGATGCAACAGTCACGATGGTTTCATCAATGGAGCCACAAACTCTAAAAAGATAGGTTTTCTCATAATCCCTCATTACCCCCACCAAAAGGGCTCCATTACCCCCAAAGGGGGCATGCCCCACCATTTGCCGACCCCTGTTCTAACAGGCCCCGATTTTCCGACTTTTGGGTCATTGACCTGACCTGCAAGGTCAACCAATGACCTAGGACCTTAAAATTAGGTATCATCGGCTTCCTCTCGTCACGGGCAACACGCTCGTTTTTTCCGCAAAGCTCTAGCTCGATCAGGGGCGAAACGGCAAGGGGGGGTCCAACGGACCCCCCCCCCCCCCTTATACGTTCGCGGCTGGAAAAACACCAATACGGGCGAGGGTTAAAGCAACATTATCTATAAAATGTTTATCTCGAAATTTTGATATCGGTGACCTAAGGTCAGGTCAATTTTGCGGCCTCTCCATTATAAGTCAATGGGAGAAAATTGAAAAGCGCCTGTTTTGCACGAACGCTATTCTAGACACTCTCAAACATCGAGATGTAGATAGAATTGACACACTGAACCGGAAAATGGCAACTGTGACCCCCCGTTATATCCCCGAGGTCATCTCAGGTCACGAACAGTATCTAACAGTTTTTCGCTAATAACTTCTGATAGAGGCGTGCTAGAGCGCTGAAAACGCCTTAGATGTGTTCGGCTCGACGTTGCGGATCGACTGATAAGCAACATGAACTTTTCCGGTCAGGTCATGACTATCACCTGAGGTCAAATTTTCAAGTTGACCTTTCAAGGTCAACTTATAGTTCATTTGACGCGTCTCGACGAGAGGAACACGATGCTGGCAAAAGTAATGTCATGGCTCTTTTGAGTCAAAAGTTATCGCCGAAAAACCGATTTACGTAAAAACGGCTATTGTTGGAGTTTTTGCCCTCTGGAGGCTAAACCGTTGACCTGAGGTCAAATCATAGAACATTATTCAGAAAGGTCTGTAAAAGGGCTATCGAATGCGCTTTTCCGCGGCGCTCTAGCTCTATTGGTTCCCGAGATAGCCGTTGGCAGTTTCCAAGTTGTTGAATTAGTCAACATTTTACATTTGGTGACCTCTGGTGACCTGACCTTTGACCTGACCCAAAAAATGACCGAGGTGTTTTCGTCCTTATTTTGGACGTTCTTTCGATTGCCGCTTACCGCATGTCGCTACGTGGCCCAGGAGCCGAGTTAGAAGGGGGGTGTTCAGACACCCCCTGGCCCGGCGCGGAATCTCAGAGCACCGCCCCGGCGCGGGTTAAATTAAAAGCGTTTAAATTATTTCGAGTTTCGATGTAAAGCCCTTGATAGCAAAGTACAAAGCCGATGAAGCCGATCTCATAATTTTCAATCGCAACAAGCCATTTCAAAGCACTAATCAAACACAATCCGGATTGGATTGCAAAAATTGGAAGTATGATGCAATCCAATCCGCAATCAAATCCTGTTTTTTGGAATGGATTACAAATCCAGGTGCAATCCACCAAAAAGGAATGCAATCAGGATTTTGCAATCCTGCAATCACAATCCTACCGATGCCTGGTCCTGGTGAAATTCACCAATGCTGAGAAGGGATCGCTCAGGGACCTCATCTTTCGGTCAAAAAATAAATTAAGAGGTCAAAGAATATACATAAATGAGTTGTTCACGCCACTGAGACAGGAGCTGTTCAATCAGCTGCTGCAAAAACGAAAACAAGGTCTTATAGCCTCTGTACAATCTCGAGGCGGTGAGATTTTGTATGTCGTCAGCAGAGGTGAGAGACTCAGTCGAGTTAGAAGCCAAGAAGAATTGGATCGTCTCAGCAGGCTTCTCTCGGGACAGGATGCTGATGCTCCCCCGCTCCCCCCGTCGGTGGTGCCTGGCGCCGCCCATGCGACCGGAGACTGCCAGACGGCCGCTGACCGGGCGGTGCCGGGTGCTGGTGGGAGCGGGGCGGCGCGGGCCGGTGGTGGACCGGCGCCGGCTGAGAATACCAACCGACCCGCTCACCTGAGTACGCCCTTGCCTCAAAGCTCGCGACCGGGCCCTCAGGGGCCCCAGCAGCGTGGCGGCGCCGGGGAGCTGGACAACGGCGGGCCGAGTGAGACGTCTACTGCGGCGGGGACGGCTGTCCTATATTCGCGGCCTGTACTGGCTGACCGAGTCTCTGAGCTGGTGCCGCCTATGGACTGTCAACCTGGCTCGATTTCCGTGGCTGACCTCCCAGGCGGAGGTGGTGGAGCTCGGCCGGAGCTCAGAGAGAGTGGAGAGTCGGCAACGCCCTCGTCAGACCGGCCTCGGGTAGAGGGTGAGGGGAGGGCTCGCGGGATGCAGAGCGTGGGTGAGCGCGCCCGGCGACCGTCCAGCGTTCCGGCAGGTCGCTCGCGGGATGGGGTGGGGCGGGGTGGAGCGAGTTGTGAGCGCCATCTCTCGCCGACTCCGGCAATTCGGGGTGCGGGTGCTCCGCCGGGGAGGGCGATTCATATGACGGAGCGTGGGAGTGGGAGGACGGCGGCGTACGCCCGGGGAAGAGGGGGTGGCAATGGTAGAGGTGCACGTGATATTCGCTCCTACTGGAGCTGAGCCGAAGGTCGATCAAAGCAATGCCGTTTAGACTAAGTTTTAAAGTGTCTGTGTTTAGGGGTTTGCTTGTTCGGAAATATTGTACACACATTTTCCTTTATTGTTTTCTTCTATGTAGATACTGCTACTTTACGAGCTGCTACCGTTTATCATGCAGAGATGCCAAACTTTCCAGCTCAAAACATTGGCCAAAGAGAACGAGAGAGAGAAAATACTATCCTAAATGGATGAACTAAGAATCATTTCGTTGAACTGTAGGGGATTGAAGGACTATAAGAAAAGAAAAGATGTTTTCAGCCATTTACGGAGTCAAAAAGTTAACATAGCAATGCTTCAGGACATACACTGTACTGAAATTGGAATCCCTTTTTTCAAAAGCTGTTGGGGAAACGAAGTCATTGTAGCACCTTACACAAACAATGCGCGAGGTGTGGCCATCTTAGTCAATAGTGTGGATGTCAGCTTCAGTAGCACTTCTTAAGATACAAACGGCAACTTCATTGTCACCAGAGCCAAGATAGACAACTGCTGGGATTTCTGTTTAGTAAACATATATGGACCAAACAACGATGATCCGGATTTCTATAGATCAGTGGTTACGCGCATCAATGACTGCATTGCAGACGAAAATGTTCCCCTAATAATTGGTGGGGACTTCAATTTAACGCTTGTTCAGAACCAGGATAATTTCAACTATCGACGACATAACAACACGAGAGCGAGATAATGTGTTAAGAAGATTATGTCTGAGAAAGATCTCATTGATAGTTACAGAATGAAAAAACCCGATGCTAAACGTTTCACATGGAGAGTTAACGGTCCACCAGTTAAACAAGCAAGGCTAGATATGTTTCTTATTAGTAAAAGTCTGGAGGGGTACATTACGAAAACTGATATTTTACCAGGGTATCGATCTGACCACTCGATAGTAACGCTAGATATGAATTTAACGCAACAAACTAAAGGAAGGGGCCTGTTTAAATTTAATGCTTCCCTCTTAAATGATAAAAGGTACGTCAAAGTTGTAAAGAAGGCTATACTTGGGGTAGTTCGTGTATATGCACTCCCAGTTTACGAACCGAAGTATGTAGACTAGACTTAAATCCATCGACAGTGCAAATGTCGATAGACCCTTCCCTTTTCTTTGAAGTTTTGCTTCTTACTATACGTAGGGAAACGGTTTCTTTCGGAATCAATAAAAGGAGAACCGAGCGGAAAAGAGAGGAAGAATTACAAGCCTCCATTGTAATAAGTGAGAGAGAAGTGGATCTCTTTGGAGATCCCGAGAAAATGGAGGAATTGCAGGAACAAAAAAAAGGAATTGGAACATCTAAGGGAGCGCAGACTCAAGGGAAGCGTTATTAGATCGAGAGCAATTTGGAGGCAACTCTCTGAGAAGCCGTCAAAGTATTTCTTAACGCTAGAGAAAAGGAGATTTGACAGCAAGAGGATTGCGTATTTAAAAACCAGGGGCGGTATTAAAGAATCTCAAACAGAAATCTTAACAGCCTTCAAAGAATTTTTCCAGAGCAAGTTTAGCAATAAAGATGTTATATTAGACGAGGATGAGTGCAGCGAGTATTTAAATGAGAAACTAGAAATATAGGGCCGGAAGAGAAATGTGAGTTGCAAAAGCCAATCACTGTCGAAGAGTTAGGGAAGACGCTCATGCGTATGAAAAATGGAACTTCCCCCGGTAGTGACGGTTTCACAGTAGAATTCTACAAATTTTTCTGGGCTGATTTGAAGTCATTCAAGCAGGGGTGGCGTTTAAAGCCAACCACGGCACGGCGACAGGAGCGGCAGCTCAGGGCTCTGTTCAGGGAGGCGTCGGACTCAAAGAGTCCCTCTGATATACTGCGGAACCACCTCGACGACGTGGAGCGACTTCTCCTCAAGAAAGTCCCCCACCAAACTTCTTCGGTGAAATCGGCAGTCATCGCCCTTTTGGAATTCGAAAGGTTCGCCAGCGTACGTGAGCCAGAGCACGCTGTGCAGTGGGATGCCGCCCGACGGCGCTTACAGACTTGGAAGCGCGATGCATCGTCTCTGGACCTACATAGAGAGGCGCAACTCCAAGATAAACTCGGAGAAGACGGTTACCTGCCCATCCGAGAACAGCTGAATGAGCTACGGAAACTAGTTGAAGCCGAGCTCCCAAAGATGTGCGCGGTGGCTTCCGACATTCGGCGGACGGACGCCGTAAAGATGAGACGGCTTCTAACTTCTGCGATCCTCCTTCAGAACTTCCAGAGGTCTGGGGTTATCAAAAATGCAAGACTGGACGAGTATGCTAAAATGAAGAACGAAGTTCTGCGAGTGAAGGACCACAAGAGTAACGCAACGTACGGATCCGCGAACTTGGTCGTTCGCGGTCTGGTGAAACATCTCGAGGTGTACGTCGAACACTTCAGGTCGTTCCTGGTAACAGAAGATAAGGTGGCCCTGCTGTTCCCCTCATCGGACCCGGCGGACGACATCGCCGAAGTCTGCCGTGGATTCCAGGTAAAAGTTCAAGTTCAAGTTCGGTGTATTGAGGACATTTCCACATAGTGGCTTAATATTTAGTCCGAGTCAGAGTACATAGATAAAAACATGACACAGTCAATATCACAGTAAATCACAATCGAGAGATAGGTATATAAAAACACGGTCCAAAGTCGGACAAACCAGACCCTCGACTAGTTCGACAGCCGGCGCAGAAACTCGGCGCGGGTTGCAGAGCCGGTGACAGCCGGCGACAGGCGGTTCCACGCCGCGGCCGCTCGGTAAGAAAACGCGCGGCGCGACGCGGACAGGCGGTATGGAGGCAGCTCGAGAGCGCCCGCCTCAGTCGACCGGGTGCTGCGCCGGGAAACCGCTGTACGAGGGACGAACAGGGAGCGGATCGCCGCGGGAGCGTGCGGGTCCCTCAGCGCCCTGTAGACGCCGAGGCAGTCACGGCGCTCAACCAGCTCGCGCACGTCACACCAGCCCAGCGCAGCTAGGATCGGCGATGTATGGTCATGCCTGCGCACGCCAGAGACAACCCTCGCACCAAAATTCATCGCCTTCTGCACACGGTGAAGGTGGCATGCAGCGGCGCCACCCCAGACAGAGAGGCAGTACAGGATGTGAGGAAAGGTATGACACTGGATAAGGAGCTTAAGGATGTCGGGACTAAGATGATGGCGAATTTTATACAGACATATAAGGATGGAATTGCACTTTTTGACAACGTTGGAGATGTGCTTTTCCCAGGATAAGGTGGGGTCTAGGGTCACTCCCAGCATCTTCACGAATGGCGAGGGTGTTAGTAAGTAGTCTGGCAGGTTAAGGTGGAAGGATGAGGTTTTCTCAAGGTTTTGGGCAGTGCCGACAAGGAGCAGAGTGGTCTTGGATGGGTTCATTTTTAAGGAGTTGGATGTGAAGTAGGAGAGGACAGCACGGAGGGTATCCTCCTGTCGGGATTTAAGGATGGATAGATCTTTAGGACGGGCCGAGTCAAGTAATTGGGTGTCGTCGGCGTAGGAGATGAGGCGACCGTGAGGAAGATAGGATGGAAGGTCAATTATTTGTTATCATGTATCAAACTGTTGTGCATCTATGCTTGAGACGTACCGTTACAACTTTTCCTCGTGGCGGTTTACTTTTTGGTAGACATGTTTGAAACGTATTGTCTTGTGTTCTAATGCATTTAAAAAGCAGGCTGATGAAGGAGGCAGCAGCCCCCGAAAGCTACCGATCATATACATATTACTGGTGTCGAATAATTCGTTTCTGAATATTTACCATGTCCCAGTACAACAATTCCATATTCAAAATTATCAGTCATGTAGAAACTTACTTTCTATGTGTTTTGTGAAGGTCAGGCATTGGATCTGATGGATGCTTTCCCCCACCCAAACATGTCCGTGCATATATCAGATTTGGTAATTGCATGTTACTTTCACAGTAACCGATTGGCTGAGGATGTCAAGATAACTGGTCGATGAGCCACTGAACGATGACTTAGCTGAATACAAAGGAAGATTTTAAGCATGAATTTTGCTGATTCAATTACGGGCAAATCACAGTTAAATGGCCACATTTGTTTTTGTTTCGTTGGGTTAGCCCCTTCCGGTCTGACAAGGCCATTTCAGAGCCAGAAGGATGATAGGAATAAGGGGGAGACATTGGTCTGGGCAGGAACCCTAGAGAGTCACCGGGACTGAGCCTATCCCCAAGGTCAGGCCGATCAGCCCCCCCCCCCCCCCAAGTACTCGCTGCACCCGGCCACAGGTGCGCTCCCTCGGGGGCAGCAGTGTCGCTCCAAGGGAGCAAGCAGCCCGCATGAGATAAAGGTGCCTGGAAGCATGCTTTAACATGCTTCCAGGTTGAATTTAAATGAGGGCAGGCGGCCAACCACACGTATAGTGATTCATATCAACGATAAATATAACGCAAATAGTGAATAATCGTGAGCTCCCTACATTATTTTAGTGGTTTTCTGATGAAGAATCAGACGTCAATGACGTCAGACAGCCTGACAAATGACCACACATCTGACTGGAATCACAGGTCAGGTAGGCTAACTTTCAGCTATCCAGCACACGCGCATTCCGAGCAATCGGAAAACGGTTTCAAGAGGTGGCACGAACCCCGTACCTTGGACGGCGAGGGCTAAGGAGGCTGTCCAGAGTCGGAGTCGGAGTCACGGAGAATCCACCGACTCCGCGGCGCTGGGCGGAGTGTCGTGACACCGGTCTACACTGGAGGACGCCTGCAGCGTCGCTGGACCGAGCTGTCAGCCGGGGCCCACCATGTGCTTGATGGTGCTGCCATCTAGCGGCGGAATGAACAGGTCAGCTGTGACCAGAGGGCGCCTCGGTCGGGTTACAGCGCTGATATAGCGATCCGACACGCAGGACAGAGCAGAGGGAACATCTGACATCAGGAATGCGATTGATCAATGACTGTAAAACAGTACACCCAGGTGAATATATACGGCCGAGCATGACAAATGGCTCCAGATCAGAATAGGTCTCGATACAACATTACGGAAGAAAATGGCACTTGTGACTTCCACAGCGATAATCAAACCTCCGCTTCTATCCCCAACTCCTTACCTTTGCTAGCTTGGCCTTGTGGTGGCGGGATCACCGTCTGGCAGGGCAGCGGCTGAAGGCCCCTCTCCGACTCTACCCGGCGCCACACCAGCACTCCACCACTGTGACGGAAGGCAGCACGGTTGGAGCGGTAGCACGCGGTTGGAAAGGCAACACAGAGGGCTGAACGGACGGGCGCCTTGCTGAGGTCGTCCAGACGGTAGCGCGTGCTGTAGTAGCGTCACTGAGACTTGTATCATCAGAGGTAATATCAGAGGTGGTACATTACCTCCACAAAATTGAATGTCCAAAACTGACAAAAAATGAGGCTGAATTACTAGATAAAGATATAACGGTCGAAGAATTAGGGGAAACGCTGAAAAAAAAAAAACTTGAAAATAATAGAAGTCCTGGCTCTGATGGATTTCCGTATGAATTTTACAAAGTATTTTGGGGAGAAATAAAGTACTTTGTTTACAAATCGCTAAGATATGGATTATCTAAAGGATCTCTTTCAGTCAGTCAACGGGAAGGCCTAATTACTTTAGTTCCAAAACCATCAAAACCACGAAATTTAATTAGCAGTTGGCGTCCGATTACGCTCCTAAACTCAACGTACAAGATTCTCTCCGCAACCATAGCAGACCGCCTCAAACAAGTTCTAAATTCTATTATTCATGAGGATCAAGTGGCGTTCTTAAAGAAACGATGTATTGGTGAGAACACCCGAGTTGTATATGATGTATTATGGGAAAGCCAGAAAAACAATCAGGATGGCATGCTTTTGTCTGTAGACTTCAAGTCCGCTTTTGACGTAATGAGCTGGAAGTTCTTGGAATTATGTTTGTTAAAGTTTAACTTTAGTTCTACTTTTATCAAAATTTTCCAATGTCTGCACAAAGATAACATATCGCGCATAACTTACAATGGACACGCTTCAACGCGGCAGATAAATCTTGAAAGAGGTTGTCGACAGGGTGACCCAGTGTCATGCTACTTTTTTATCATAGGCGCTGAGATACTTGCAAATATAATAAGACATAGCAATATGATCAGAGGAATGAAAATACGTAATACAACAGTAAAAATAATTCAATATGCAGACAACACAACATTTTTCCTTGATGGATCTGAAGAAAGTTTGAGGAACGTTTTCAACGAGCTGGGCTGGTTCGCCAAATTCTCAGGTTTAAAGCCAAATGTAACAAAATGTCACGCAATGTGGATTGGAAAAAAGGCACTTAAAGAAAACATTATTTGCCCTGATATTGAATTACGATGGGTAACAAAACTGAGGTTACTCGGTATTGTTTTTAACCCGTTGTGCTCAAATATCACGGAAGAAAATATACAGCTAAAAAAAGACGCGATGTTAAGAATAATCAGAACATGGCAAAGCCGCAACCTAACACTGGTTGGAAAAATTGTCATAGCTAAATCTCTTTTGCTATCACAAATAACTCATATTCTTGCCTCCCTACCAAATCCTTGTCAAAAAACAATGAAGGAAATAAATAACATCTTATTAAACTTTGTGTGGGGCTCGCAAAGAAATCCGATAAAAAGAGCACGCCTTTGTCAAACAGTAACCGAAAACGGTCTTGGAATGATAGACATTGAATCGTTTGTGAATTCACTGAAAATCAAGTGGATAAAAAGGCACATTGCTGGAAACAAAGCTACGTGGCATGCGCTTGTACCAAATAAAATAAATGACGATTTTATTGGGAATTACGGTGTCGTGGCACTGAAAAAAAAAACTTGAATATATCTTAAATCCTTTCTGGAAGGATGTTATAAACGCATGGATATTTTTTCTATGAGGTTCTGCTCAGAAGACAGTCTTCTTTGCTACGAAAATATTTTCAACTCAGACCTAACAAAATTTAAAAAGAAGAGGTATGCAGGATGGGAAAGAAAGGGCGTTAAATTTATTGGGGATTTGTACGAAAATAATAGGCTGATGACATGGCACCAATTTAAAGAAAAGTTTAATATAAACTGTGTCCCATTAGAGTACCAAGGACTCTTGCATAGTTTGCCTGCCCTCTTGAAAAAACAACAGTCACCAGGATGGTACATGCAACCAGCGCTTCCAGCACGTGTTCAGTGCCTATTAACTAATAAAACATTTACGAGATATTTCACAAAAATTGCTGGAAGTGACACCAGAGCACACGAAGACATCGCGAGAATAGAAAGGAAATGGATTTCTGATGTTGGCAATTTTGAAAAGCTATCAGTTTATAATATCGAAAAAGGTGTAAACGCGAGCAAATATAGGTATATCATTCCATTTTAAACTGATTATGCGTATCCTGAAAACTAATGTTTTCTTAAGTATGATTAATGTTCAGGAAAATAACAAATGCACCTTTTGTGAGTCGGAACCAGAGACATTGAAACATTTATTCGTAATGTGTCCAGTACTGGACAGGTTTTGGGATGAGGTTTCCAATTTTATGTCGAGCAACAGGTTAGGTCACCTTTCAAATAAAACTAAACTATTTGGGCACAATGAAATACCAATGATAGCACACTGCGTGACGGTGGCGAAATATGTGATATACGAGGCAAGACGTGCACAGAAGTTGCCTTATTTCATTCATTTCAAGACATGCCTTTCAAGAGATTTTATTTCCGAAGAATATATAGCACGTAAAAATGGACAAACTGAGAAATTCAGGGAAAAATGGAAATCCTTGGACACATGCTTACGCACAGATAACGAAAGAAGAATTACAGCATAGATTAATATTGTATACCCTTTTGTTCTGCGAACGAGGGGATTGCACATTGAACAAAAAAGTAAAATATCACAATAGAAAGTAAAATAATTTACACAAACATGTAAGAGCATATGCAACTCGTATGCAGCATATATATATATATATATATATATATATATATATATATATATATATATATATATATATATATATATATATTCTTGTAGACATGTTTGATTGAAAACGATAGCATACTTAGCTTTTACGTTCTTCTTAGAAAGCTTTTCTTTCCTCCGGATTGTCTTTTTGTGTAATTCTGGGAGATTATGTATAAGGTCCCCAAGACTCATAGATCTGTAAAATTCATGTATGTTTGCACTTTCAATTATACGACGCGTTTCGGAGAAGCGTTCTCCGTCTTCAGGTAAGTACACATAACACACACACCGTCTTGTCACTGTCTAACGATCGCACTGTCTACTTGAATAAAATAAATAAATCATGATTTGTTTCATATCTAATTGTTCTAATTACAGTTTCGCGACGTTCGATGGGCTATCAGGGTAAAAAAAGGACACACTTGAAAAAACAATAAGCTAACCAAATCGTGAAGTCACAGTCATTGGACTTCCGGCGGGAGAAGCACAGGAACTCTGGAATAAGTGCCTACTTGTACTTGAACAAGCACTTATTCATTTAGAGTGATGATGCCCCTATGCTCGAGCTGGTCACACATAATCGGTGAGTATTCCTGTATGTAGGCTGCTTCGAGGATCTTGAGGCGTCTGTGGTTGGACTCACGTTGTAGGATGCTGGTGTTTTCCACCAGCTCAGCCCTTGTGATTTCCGTTCCATGGACGTTCCTCGAGTGTTCGGCGATACCGCTGGTGTGCAGGTGAGTGGTGAGCCGTCGTGAGAGAGTGTTCCGTGTGTGCCCAATGTAACAGGCCGTGTTGCGGAGCTTGCAATCTCCGGTTTTGCATTGATATTTGTACACGACATTTGTTTCTTTGAGCTTGCTCTCTGGTTCTTTGTTGCACATGATCAGGCTGGATGATGTCAGGGACTTGTAGTATATATGCAGCTTAACTTCGTGACCTTCCTTTGGTACCACATTCCTTTTGATTATCTTTTTCAGGACGCGCTCATCTTCAGTGTATGCGTCTGAGAATCGGTTCCTGTAGTACAACTTGTGCACCTTGGTTTTGTCACGTGCTGGTTCTGGCTGGTTTACAGTTGACCCGTCAGATCGCCTGTCTGTGCTGGTGTCTTGGGCAGGTGTCGTTTGTATGTCTGTGCTGGTGTCTGGTTCAGCTCCTTCAAGACCTGCGTCTACAGAAAACCCACCGACATTGGACTCTGTATGAATCCCCGCAGTGCCTGTCCTGAGCGGTACAAGAAGGGGGTGATTCGTACCTACCTGCGCAGAGCACTCACCCACTGCAGCACCTGGGAACTCGTCCACAAGGAAATTCAGTACGTCAAACAGATGCTTGTAAATAATGGTTACACCTGCTCCGAGATAGACAGCGAGATCAAAGCACACCTAGACAAGCACTACAAGACAGCTGAACCAGACACCAGCACAGACATACAAACGACACCTGCCCAAGACACCAGCACAGACAGGCGATCTGACGGGTCAACTGTAAACCAGCCAGAACCAGCACGTGACAAAACCAAGGTGCACAAGTTGTACTACAGGAACCAATTCTCAGACGCATACACTGAAGACGAGCGCGTCCTGAAAAAGATAATCAAAAGGAATGTGGTACCAAAGGAAGGTCACGAAGTTAAGCTGCATATATACTACAAGTCCCTGACATCATCCAGCCTGATCATGTGCAACAAAGAACCAGAGAGCAAGCTCAAAGAAACAAATGTCGTGTACAAATATCAATGCAAAACCGGAGATTGCAAGCTCCGCAACACGGCCTGTTACATTGGGCACACACGGAACACTCTCTCACGACGGCTCACCACTCACCTGCACACCAGCGGTATCGCCGAACACTCGAGGAACGTCCATGGAACGGAAATCACAAGGGCTGAGCTGGTGGAAAACACCAGCATCCTACAACGTGAGTCCAACCCCAGACGCCTCAAGATCCTCGAAGCAGCCTACATACAGGAATACTCACCGATTATGTGTGACCAGCTCGAGCATAGGGGCATCATCACTCTAAATGAATAAGTGCTTGTTCAAGTACAAGTAGGCACTTATTCCAGAGTTCCTGTGCTTCTCACGCCGGAAGTCCAATGACTGTGACTTCACGATTTGGTTAGCTTATTGTTTTTTCAAGTGTGTCCTTTTTTACCCTGATAGCCCATCGAACGTCGCGAAACTGTAATTAGAACAATTAGATATGAAACAAATCATGATTTATTTATTTTATTCAAGTAGACAGTGCGATCGTTAGACAGTGACAAGACGGTGTGTGTGTTATGTGTACTTACCTGAAGACGGAGAACGCTTCTCCGAAACGCGTCGTATAATTGAAAGTGCAAACATACATGAATTTTACAGATCTATGAGTCTTGGGGACCTTATAATCTCCCAGAATTACACAAAAAGACAATCCGGAGGAAAGAAAAGCTTTCTAAGAAGAACGTAAAAGCTAAGTATGCTATCGTTTTCAATCAAACATGTCTACAAGAAAATATACTGCCTGCTTACACGAATATATATATATATATATATATATATATATATATATATATATATATATATATATATATATATATATATATATATATATATATATATATGTATATATGTTTTATGTACATGTATATGCACGCGTGAATATACATGTATATACGTCATATGCGTACATTTGCATTGCTTCATAAGGACATACGTATTCACTATACATGCCCACATAAAATATACCTACGTACTAATATATAAAGTAAAACATAATTCACCAGAATGTAGCTTGGGGACGTCAAAGTTATTATACCCCCTTCCCCCACCCCCAACCACGCGCCGTCGTCTGCCCTTCACGTACGGTTCGTCGCTGCGCTGCGCCGGCCCGGCCGGTGGCTGTTGCCTAATAGAGATGCCACAAATTTGCAATTTCATTACCCGCCCCGCTCCGCAGCTACCCCTTGCCCAACCACAACTACCCGCAAGCTGATTTTGGCTGAGCCGAACCCGCAAAAAAACGCAATTTTAAAAACCTGCTTTTGCAAGAAAAAAAATACAGCTGGGTCAATGCTAGAGCTATATAAACCTTACTTGATTCATTGCTGTGCAGAAAAAGGCAGCCAAACAAATAGTAAGGACTTGAAATTTCTGTGCTAAGTCCTCAGGAAGTGCAGCACACTGGATAGTGGAAAATGAATAATGCATCAATACATTTGAAATTCCTTTCTGAAAAGAGTTCAGTAAAATCTTTCTCTCACCTTACCCTTCAGCATTGGCTGAGGATCAAAATTTCACTCTAGCTCCCTCTCAATATTAGGCTTCTAGAATGATATTGTTATCAAAATGAATGTTAATATAAAAAGATATGCGATTTCCAGTTAAAAATAAATAGTGACACGGTGAACAATGAGTATCCAGTCAATCTACACATAAAACAAATCATGCAAAATCCCAGCAAAAACCAACTAACCACCAGGGTTGTGCTTGACTCATGAGTCGAGTCAGAAATTTGACTCAACTCTGACTCAAATGAGTCAGATTTGAGTCGAGTCGGATAAAATGTTGAGCTGTTGAGTTGAGTCAGAGTTGAGTCGGACAAAAATATTAAGGTGTTGAGTTGAGTCAGAGTTGAGTCAGTAAAATAACTTTTGACATTGAGTTGAGTCAAAAACATTTAGGAACATGAGTCAGCTGACTCAACTTTCTAGAAACAATATATAGTAAAAGTTTTTCATTCTCCCCCCGCTCAACAACTTAGGCCTGGCCCTGCTGCCGGATTTTTCCCCCCCCCCGCTCAACAACTTTTTATCTGAGTCAATTTTAAGTCAGCACATTTGACTCAACAAAAAATTTGAGTCAAGTTTGAGTCAACTCATATTTTCATTGAGCCGCTTGAGTCATGAGTCGAGTCAAGGGAAAAAATCAGCACCTTGTTTGAGTCAGAGTTGAGTCAGGGCATTCTGAAGTTGAATGATGAGTCGAGTCGGCAAATTTTTTTGAGTCGAGCACAACCCTGCTAACCACCAATGAACCACGCGTTTCTGGAAACATGCCTCAGAAGCGTCACCAACAGCTGATTGCAAGGAATGTTACAGCGACTAAATTATTGCAACCGTAGTTAGTGCGAACTTGTTGCGAAAACACCGTTGTATAATGCATATTCATGTGCCATTCTGATAAAGTTATTTTACACAACAGCTTAACCCTATTAGTGGCAGGGGGGGGTTGTTTTCATCCACCCCTCAGGTTTTTCGGGAATATCTCCGAAACCGCTGAAGCTACGATGCTGAAATTTTCTGACTTTTCCTAAAACTAAATTGGGCACATTCCCTGAAAATTTCAAGTTCATAACTTTACCAAGGGCGGCTCCAGAGCACTGGGAATTGGGGGGTCCTATTCGTGAAGCGAGTCATTTGGGCGATGATCACGATGCTGATGTATTATAACTGTATGCACCAGTTTTATCATGTGATAACATATACAAAGTTATTGTGCATCCTCTTTTGACACGTTTTTGCTATAATAGGCGGATCCAGGCGTCCAAAAAGGGGGTTTATGCTTTACCTCCCAACATAGGTGCCCTGACACCGCCTATGCATGACCAATACAATTGTAGTCGTTCTCTCATAAGAAAATTGTAACATAACAAGACCATTACCACCCTTTTTAGAAACAGTACCAACAAAAACCTTATTTGCTATACTTTTTGTGTACCCCCAATCTCAATGATCTGTATCCGCCTATGATTTTTGAAAATGCATATTTTTAGGATCCATGTGAATTCCTGGTTCATTCTTTATCGATCGGCAAAAGTTGCGTTAAGATTGGTTCAGAAACCTGGCCGTGATAAGCAGTCTAAAATGTATCTGCAATTTGCCCGTTTTTACCCCCCTCAACCCCCCTTTTGACATTTTCTTAATTTTTTTTTTTAGAAATGTAGATCACGTTGAGCGAAGTCGAATGCCGTTTGAATTTTGAAAATCGGCCCGTTAGATCTCGAGATATCAAGGGGGGGTCGTAAACAGCCCCCCCCTGCCACTAATAGGGGTAGCCAGGAGCCTGCCACTAATAGGGTTAAGTTTTACAATTCAGGGTTAATCACCTGTTAAAAATAAAGAGACAGTAAATACTAAATAAAATGTAATAATTTTAAAGATGGTCTTGGTAATGCTCTCCGGCTGGTCATCTCTCGGCATACAAATGACAAGTAAAAGACAAAAGAAATAAATGCGACCAGCTACGTGGTTTTGTAACATGTATAACTGCTATTTTGAGGTATTCAAACACCAAAACAGAAAAATTGATTGCAAAATTATTATTGCGTCATCAATGTCAGCTTTCCTTCGCCTCTCCTTTTGTTCCTTTCCTCGCCTGTATGGATGCGTGTGCCTTCCGCCGTGGTGGTAAATAGCAGCCTACATGCAGAATTAGGCAGGCTTATTGGCGGGCTCATTATTGGATTCATTGTGTCACGTTTGTCGGCACGTGTAAGATGTGCTTAAATGCCATTGGCTCTCGGCCTGGCGACTTCTGGGGACCACGTAATGGGGATGACAATTGGGATCCTGTGCCTTAAGCCGGCCATTTACGTCCATGGCTATATACCCCCGTACTAGGGCTAGTTATGACGTATATAGGGATCCACGAGATCTTTTTTGATGAATGGGTTGTGCAGTGTTGAGATCCGCGTGTAACGTCACTGTTTGGCCAGTCTGCCCTCAAACGGGTCATCTTTACTCATATTTTATTTACATGAACGCTTTGCATGGTCCAGTGGTTTATATAGACATCTTCCTTCCACTAGCTAGTTTTATGTGGCCAGGTTGATTGCCTGTCAGCGCGGTCACGCTGTCGTCTTTCGATTGGTGCGCTTAAATGCGGCGAGATGAATATAGGATTTCCTTTGATGCTATTTAGTACCTGCGCCCAGCTCAACTGGGGAAAGGGGGGGGGGGGCACTGCCGACTTTTGGTCCCATTCTTTCCATGTAACGCCCATAGAGCCCATGTTAAAATGCCAAAATCAAAGGGGGGCACGGTGCCCCGGTGCCCTCCCCGTTCCGCCGCCTATGCACGAAAGTACCAACTACCATCAGTTTCCAGTTGTTTGTGTCCCAATGTTTTTTATGAGTTGGACGATTGGGCTTTTCCTATCGCTCATAGGTTATGCAATTATTTTGTTAAACGCTCTAAAATTGTTTCTCTACAATACAAGTCCTTAGAACTTAGAACTGAAGCAAATAGATATTGATGGATACGATCTCAAGGGGGCCGATAAGAAGGAAGAGCGCGCGGCGCAATGATTGTGGAGCACAGCACACGATTAATGTGAGGCGCATTTGAGCGAGAAAAATATTGAGCAGAAATGAGCAGAGTACCAGCATTGAAACTGCACCAGTACCAGCATTGAAACTAAATATAAGATATCTCAGAAGGTTGCGCTTTTGGGGTGAGTTGTGGTGCTTTACGCCGTACATCATGCTTAATGAATGTGACCGTCGTGTTTGTGGGATCCCCGTCGGTACTAGTCAGCCCCACAAATCGTGGTATCATAAAGATAATCTTCGCCTCCGGTTATCATTTTGATATATCTACGAAACGGGTGCTGGGTGGTACACGAAAGCAGCTTTTTCAGGTGAGTTGAAAAGGGAAGAGGTTCTTTGAATTACCATTTCGGACCATGGTTCTAAAAAGCGCTAGTTTAAAACTATTGTTATAATTCCTATCGTAAACCATCGGACGCTCGACGCTGCATTGGCATCCTCGGCGAGCGATTACCGGCACATCGTACCAATTGGTACGATGTGCCGGTAATCGCTCGACGAGAATGATAACGTGGCAGGTTTACTGATATGGGGCGTTCCACGACAAATCGACAAATAAAAAATTAAATTTGCACCCTCATATTTTATTCTTCGTTGAAAACTGGTGTAAGGGTTTGTGATGGGCGGGGAAGCCAGCTGTGGCAAGGATTTTTTTCTTCGAACAACGGTTTCCGAGATATAGCCTCGGGCAATTCCTGGAGTTCGCGCTGCAGCCCTATGTTTGGCGGCCTAAAACTCAGAAACTATTGGTTTTTTACGATAAAAACTTTATATGGTTCAACTCACAATCAACCATCAAACATTTTGGCTATCTCGGATTTTCAATTTTGGAAAATTTTGATCACGTGACCTTTTGTCCTATTTTTCGAAGAGTGACCTTGATATTTTCCCCACCGAAAGTTGCAATTTTGTCTGATGACGATTAAAGCCTTATCAATTGTCATTCATATGCTATAATAAAAAAGTGGTTATCGCCCTGCGTTGACCTCAGGTCAGGTCATTTTTAAGACCTGTCCATTATTACCAGCGGGAGCGACAGCGAGATCTCGAGAATAAAGCAAGATAGCGACAAGCGGTAAACGGTAAAGGGTACACACGGATAAGGTCTATAATTTTTACTCAGGTCATTTTCAGGTCAGGTCAAAGATGACGTCACAGGAGCTAAAAGGAAGTCAAAATAGCGGCACCATACATATATATGAAGTTTTTCTCGAATAACTTTCAAGGTATCCCAGCTAGGAACAAACTAATAGCACCATCGTGATCCTCTCGTCGATCCGCATCGAAACATATGTATGTTGACCTCGAAAGGTCGAAAGGTCAAAAGTTGACCGTAGATCACGTGACCTAAGGTCAACTTTTGACCTTTCGACCTTTCGAGGTCAACATACATATGTTTCGATGCGGATCGACGAGAGGATCACGATGGTGCTATTAGTTTGTTCCTAGCTGGGATACCTTGAAAGTTATTCGAGAAAAACTTCATATATATGTATAGTGCCGCTATTTTGACTTCCTTTTAGCTCCTGTGACGTCATCTTTGACCTGACCTGAAAATGACCTCAGTAAAAATTATAGACCTTATCCGTGTGTACCCTTTACCGTTTACCGCTTGTCGCTATCTTGCTTTATTCTCGAGATCTCGCTGTCGCTCCCGCTCGTAAAAATGGACAGGTAATAAAAACGACCTGACCTGAGGTCAACGCAGGGCGATAACCACTTTTTTATTATCGCATATGAATGACAATTGATAAGGCTTTAATCGTCATCAGACAAAATTGCAACTTTCAGTGGGGAAAATATCAAGGTCACTCTTCGTAAAATAGGACAAAAGGTCACGTGATCAAAATTTTCAAAAATTGAAAATCCGAGATAGCCAAAATGTTTGTTGGTTGATTGTGAGTTGAACCATATGAAGTTTTTATCGTAAAAAACCAATAGTTTCTGAGTTATAGGCCGCCAAACATAGGGCTGCAGCACGAACTCCAAGAATTGCCCGAGGCTATATCTCGGAAACCGTTGTTCGAAGAAAAAAATCCTTGCCACAGCTGGCTTCCCCGCCCATCACAACCTATTAGACCAATTTTAAGCAAAAAATAAAATATGAGGGTGCAGGGCACTTGTCGATTTGTCGTGGAACGCCCCATATGTAGGATTATCAAATAAATGTAATAGAAACGATATTAAATCCACTACCTCTTTAGAAGCTCTTGAAATAAACCTGGCTATCTGGTTGGCGAAGCCAGGCAAACTATATGCTTGGAATGGCTAAATGTCCACTGTACATGACATCATTAAATTGAATTATTTTCCTTCTTAGCACTTAAAATACATTTCAGCGACACAAAACTCCCAAAAGTCTGATATCTTGCCCGTGGTATCGTGGTACGATCGGCGAGTACCTTCCTACGCAATGTCCATGGCTATGCGAAGTCTAAGGTTGGCCTACATAGCCTTGGGTTGGCCTGTTTATCCTATTTCATATCGTATCTATGAAAATAAAGTGTTCACGATCGCATAGCCAAACTGAGAACAAAATATTTATTTGTAAAACTCCAGCAATACCCCTCGCTTGATACTATAAAAAAATATTGCACACAATCATGCAAAGCCGTGAATCCTACCGCCTTTATTTAGCGCCGGCGTTCCCGCGTTAATAATTTCTCCTGAATCGGAGGACCAATAATCAGCTGACGCACCGTTGTTTTGATCAAGATACCTAAAAGAAACAGGTAGGTCGGGTGTTTTGAGTAAAGCCCTGGTGACGTCACGGACATTTCTTATATGGAGAATTTCGCCTTTAAGGAAAATATTTTACAAACGAAAATTTGTATTTTATAAGCAAAAAATACAGTCCTTCAATTTCAATATGAAACTTATATAACTTAATTACAAAACTTGAAATCCTTTGAGTGTTTGTCCCAACCCCCTGCTATACCCTTGGTCACGTGACTAAAATGATAAACTTTGCGTTTTACAATGTTATGACTTAAACAGAAGTAATAAATATTAAAAGTGTACTATTTATGATGTTTTAGGCAGAAATCGTGTAAATATATCCTTAAATTATATATAATCTGTTGAAAAGAAGTCACGTGATGTTACCAGATTGTGCTCGGACAGCATCTTCTTGAACTTCGATTTCGAGTACTTTGTACCTCCATAGAGGCCTAATAACGGACGTTTTCAGTTATAAAATGAAGCGCTGAATCTAATAAGGGCAAAATGTAATCATTTGTTGCCCTTCAGGCTTGGCTATCCAGGCATGAACTTTGGCCAGTTTGTGTGCAAAGCCTATGGTGAAGGGAAAACTTCACGCCCAGCTGACGTCACAGACCTCTGCTACCAAATCGTGTCCGGTGGGGGTCGGTCTTGATGTCGGCGGACCGTGCCAGCCTGGTTACCCTACAAAGTTTGATACGCGGTGGTACGCGTGGAAACATATCAAAATGTTCTCCAATAATTTCTGCATCGGGGGCAACTCTCATTTTTTGCCGAAATTTGCCTTTCTCTGAACTTTAGAGGCTCGCATAGGCGCGGGAGCCGGGGGGGGGGCAGTGGGGGCAGCTTGCCCCCCATCTCTGGGGCCGTGGGGGCGGTGCCCCCACAGCTTTGAGACGGAATACCACACTTTTTTTGCAAATGTTTTCTTTTTTTGTTGAAAAAGCCGAGGGATGAAAAATAAGTGGCCTAAAACCGGTGAGAAAACTAGATTTGGGGGTACCCTAGGTTAATCTCTATTATGGTGTGCCCCCCCCCCCCCCCAGTCGGAAAGTAGTTCCCGCGCTCCTGGAGGCTGGCTTCAGCCGGTAGCCGACACGGAATTTCGGGCTAGGTCAGCCAAGTGCTGCTGTTGTAATGTGGTGATTGTTTCCAGGAAAATGATCTAGATCATTCCAAAACTGAAAAGCACACGAGAAACAGTGTACGTACCGGGGCACTACAGAGTCGGCTACTCCAGTTTTTTTTTCCTAGTATATACTAGAATTATACTATATCAACTAGAAAAACAACTAGAATTGAGAGCTTTCAACTATATACCGAAAATTATCCCAGGATATGGCTGCGCTCAAGCGCGGCGCAGCTGGCGCTAGATTTCAATACATTGCGCTTATATTTACTCAAGGCGGCCTGTGGTTATATGGCGTTCTCCCTTCATATAATGACTGCAAATTGTCCTTGAATAAGTATTTAATAACTATCGTACGCAGATAAAAATCCGCTCTTCATCATGCATGGAATCATGTGAACAAAGGCCTTTCTGGGCAGTTGTGTGCAAATTTGCAAACTGCTTCACTTGAATTTGGGTGGTGGGCCAGCCTCGTGCTTTCTCATTCTTTCACTCTTACATAACAATTTTCTAACAAGAAGTTTCAAGGAACTTTATCACATGTGATACATTTAGACACCTTTCGACCTAAATGTGAGTATGCTTTCGGTTCCTAAGTGACAGTTTCCATATTTCCCTAATTGATTTATACCGGTGAGGACTGAGGCACCTGACTGTTCACGTTAGTGTAACTGCGCCTTTAGTACTGGTCAGGAAGTGAAGTTTAGCGCGGACTTACCTCGACAGGGGTCTGCAGACAGATGTGATGGAGGACACGGTACACGGTCGTCCCGTCCACCGCGACCAACTCGCGCGTCAGCGCGCCCGTCTAGCTTGTGGAGATCCCGTGGTCTAGCAGGTTGTTGTGCAGACGCTTCGATACATGAGACGGTTCGCCCGAACCCATACCTTCCTGAGGAAGCAGTTAGATAATTAGGTGCACAGCAAGACTGATGAGATGCATGCATGCCTTCGTATATGGACTTCACTCAATATACCCTGTATGGACCACCCCCCGACGAAGCTAGTAGGTAGCACTGCTGCTCCACGGCGTACCTACATTTCCTACCAGCCCATAGGGTTTACCAGGGGGCGTCGAAGTCTAGTTCCTACCAACCTGGCACTCCCATGCCTTCGTCGCCACGAGGACGCCCGAGGGCATTTACATGTTGAAGATAGGGAAATTGCCATAGTTTAGAGCCGCCTGAAGGGCAACCTTGAGATAGATGATAATGTAAATGTGTGCTAATATGATCATCAACATGTTATTTATCCAAATCCAGGGCCAATTAATGGATAACTTCACGTTTTCCCGTGGTGATGCGCTAACTTTCGTGATTCTTGCAGCCAATAAGGGTGTTTCATAGTGCGATTCAGCCGCATTATCGACTTAAATGCCATAAACCGCCACGGAACATACGATTTGCAGCTTCCTGGCGTGATAGCGCCCAGTAGGGCTCCGGAGTCGGAGTCATGAAGTACAGGGTGACACAAAAAAAACGGTCATCACCAAAATTTGAATAACTTCGGAAGTTTTATTCAGATCATCACCAAACTTCGGCCACTTTAGGTCACACCTATGTAGCAGACATCCACCAAGTTTCAAGTCTTCACTACGAATACTTTTAGTACAGTGTGTGTTTTACGGACGCTCCACAATGTGCTCCAGGTGAGCGCCCCGGCGCTGCAGGGCGTAGGCACACCTGCATCCGGCGGGCAAAGTTGCCGATAACCCGATAAGAATAACGTTTCAGGGGTAGCACACCCCCTGAGCACTGTCTCCAGAGGCCATTGCACTCTGTAAAGTGCACAGCCATCGGGTTATCGACAACTTTGCCCGCCGGATGCAAGTGTGCCTACGCCCTGCAGCGCCGTGGCGCTCACCTGGAGCACATTGTGGAGCGTCAGTAAAACACACACTGTACTAAAAGTATTCGTAGTGAAGACTTGAAACTTGGTGGATGTATGCTACATAGGTGTGACCTTAAGTGGCCGAAGTTTGGTGATGATTTGAATAAAACTTCCGAAGTTATTCGAAATTTGGTGATGACCGTTTTTTTTGTGTCACCCTGTAGGTCAGAGTTTACAGTTCTGACCTGCAAGTCGTCGAGTCGGAGTCAGAGTCGATTTTAAAAGCTGGAGTCTGAGTCAGTCACCGAAATTCGATCCTCTCCGCAGACCTTTTAGGGTTCCGTAGTCGGAGTTGTAGTCTGTCGGAGTCGACAGTTCTGACCAGAGTCAGAGTCAGAGTCGATTTTGAAAGCCAGTGTCGGAGTCGAAGTCACCAAAAATCCATTGCCTCCGCAGATCTGCTAGGGCTGTGGAGTCTGAGTCGATCAGAGCCGACATTTGAAATCAAAGTCAGAGTTGATTTTTAAAAGTGTGAGTCAGAGTCGGAGTCATAAAGAAACCCATTGACGATCTGCAGTACCATGCAGTAAGGGCGCTGCCGATCGATGCCCTGAATTGCCTATGAATTGAATGAATAGATAAAAATTAATTAGATAGGTACCTCCTGTTATTCATCCCCTGCCACTTGGAGGACTTACTTTCAGTAGAAAAAGACGCATTATTTGTTTGTTTATTGTTTGTTTATTTATATTGACAAATATTTTTTGCCGGTTATAGGGATACAGACACAAAACACAATGATAGCACCTTGGTCCTCGCTGGTGCAAATCATTACTAGATAGATGTTGAAATGTGTTGCCATTGAAGAATCTACTGATTTTCCTGGCGGCTCTCGTTTTCAAGTAACTAATGGTCTTGTAAGATCTCTTGATTGCTCACCGTCTGGCGTCTTCCAAGGTTTTCTGAAAGCTAATCAAACGTTACCATGGCTGCTCTTGATTGCATGGCGCTTGCTGGTTCTGGGTTCTTAATTGATGGTTGTTGCGTCTGATCCTGTTGCTTCATGTTCCATCACATTCACATCACATTAAATTTCTAATGGAACAGACACTTCTACCTTTTATTTCGCTATCAGTCGACTTGCATTTACCCCTGTGGCCTGCTCGCCCTTTTATTTCCACGCTACAATCTACCAATTATTGAAAAAGCCTCGGATAAAAAAGCAAGAAAAGTATGTCAAGTTAAATAATTGCGACGGTCCTAGAAAACCAGAAAAAAATCAAAAAGCTTGTCCATATCTCACTTCCCGCACTTATAACAAAAACCAGGCAGCAAAACATGCGAAATAGTCCTTAGCAACGCCCTAGCAAAGCATTTGTCTAAAGTGCGCAATATGTGTCACATTTGGAAAATTTAGTAGCTACTTGATTATTCAACTAGAGTTGGACTATATATGCTAGGCTTTTGTATAAAACATAAGTATTTGTTTATTGAATTTATAGCAACTGGTTGGTTAACTTCAAAATAATGATTTATTACAGAAAACGCTTGTTTGCGACATATTTGTAACGAAACAACGGAAATAGCTTTGACTCCTGCGCTGTTCTAGTACATTTTTGGTAGAAAACTTCGTCTAACCTTATGTTTTAGGGCCTTGGGGTTAACATGTGGTCTGTTTTCGGCAAGCCATATCCTAGCCAACGTTTGAAGACTTTCACGGCTCTTAGTCTCATATGGTAGATCGACGAATGTTCCTCCGACAACTCCTCTACCATTTTTCACGAAACCCAGCCGATCTACGGCAGACATGGTAAGCTTTATCCGCACGGCCGCGCCCGCGTCGCTCCTCTCCGGAGACGGCGGTGCCCGGTCACATGTAGCGTCTCGCACTACGGATTCGTCGGTTGTGAGCTGGAGATTTTGGTTTTTGCGGTCATTTTTGCCCGCACAACTGTCTACCATCAGTGCTACCATATTCTAGTTTGAACTGGGTTTTTGCTAGTCCCGACTACATAAAGTAGGGTTTCTAGCAGTTATACTAGAAACTTCTACCAAAGTTAGTCCTACCGATGATACCCAATTTTAAAGTCCTAGATCATCGGGTGACCTTCCAGGTCAGGTCAATGACCCAAAAACCGGGAAAATCGGGCCCTGTTAGAAAGTCGTAGTGTGGCTGCTAAGTGGTTTTCCGGGGTGCTGATCACGAATATCGTGTTAGTTTTGATCAGAGATGATGTCTTTAAGCATTTAGACCAGGTCGGGTCAGGTCAGGTCAGGTCAACCGGTAGGGGTTGTGACGGGTATTCGTAATACGTGTCAAACGCCTCTGACAGCTTCGTACCATGTCACGAAGGCACCAAAACTACTTCGTAAATGTTCAAATGATTGCTAAATTCGAATTCAGCTCCAAAAACTAGCCTAGAAACATGTAAAACTCGAAATAGTGAACCGAGGTCACCCGAGGTCACCAAAGGTCAATGACCTGACCTGACCTTCAGGTGACCTTGACACCCACCCTAATGCATGGGAGCAGCATCAAATCACATCTTTGAACGTTTGAAACCACGAGAAGCTTGCAAACGCGCGGCTAATGCGAGCCGACATGCGCCGAACCGCGATTTCGGCCAAACATGGTCTCGGAAAAGAGGTCACAGGTCAAAGGTCATTTGGGTCAGGGTCATGAAATTTTCAGGGTAGGTGTAAAATTGATCAATGCGAGGGTACTGAAAGTTTCGTCGCGATCGGCCGCTTTTTACGCGAGTTATTCGCGAAAAACCTTAGGGGGGGTTGCATCAACCCCCCCCCCCCTGTGCCGGCGAGGGTTAATTCAATATTTAATCTTGAGCGCACCCTAGCAATGGTGAAACAAGCATGGAGCACCGAGAGAAGCTGCGTGCCAACTGGCTTGTAAAGCATTCACATGAACAACAACCTGTCTGTGACATGCTAAGGCCATTATGGTAGGCCAGCACCGACGTCCGGTCCGGCCACGCCGGTCGGCACCATAATAGCACAACATTCACTACCACAACACAACAACATTCACAACATTCACTAGGATGTCAAAAGTGTTTTAATAAGTTTGTTTCTAGGAAGTCTACCATTCTGTATGGATTTTTCGGTGACTGAATGACGGTAAGGCACACTTCACTGGTAACATTATGCTTGAGAGGGTAAATCACTTTTTAGGAATAATAATCCCGCGTTTACCATATGACCAAAGCACGGATTGCGATTGTGATTCATAATTACCCATCGTCAGACACTTGCAAACGAACGATCGATATCATATCACACTTTTACATACTAATATTGGTGTGGGAGCCAGCAATGATGGACGGAAATATTACTAACGAATGGTGAAATGCATACCAGCACAGGACAACGTAAAGATAAAACCTTTTTGTGAACAGACCCCATATATGGATAGATAGTGTGTGCACTAAATAGTTCGCCATCTGACTATAGCAGCCGGCCCCCACTCAAGGGCATTGGTAGCTTCAGTTCTGGTGACGTAGGCAGAGCGTGAAGGTTTTTATTTTCCCTTCACTAGTGGTAAACCTATGGGAGAAACCGATTTCGAGGGCAAAACTAAAAGTCGATTCATGAACTTATTAGTCGAGATACGTAAAAACCGAGTGTACCACACGACAGCCTGATCTTTCTTCTATCGATACCCGCATCCACTTTGGCGATGGTACATACATAAAACGCTAAAATATGACGATAGGCGGGAAGATGTCATCCTTAACGGTATCATTCAATTACATCTTGATGGTTGCTTTCTCGAATGCTCAGAACGTACCGAGTGGTGATGAACCTGACCTCTGATTCAAGCCGGATCTTGTGATACCAGCAGCTTTTTCAGGTCAGGTCAAGTCACTGACCTTTGGCGTCATAAGTGAATAGACCAATGGACTCGGGAAGACCTGCCAAATCGAATGGTATATGACATGACCTCCTTTGACCAAGTTCGTGACCTGGGCGTACGGACGCTCGCTCCGCCCGCGTGCGCGCGCGTGGCGTTACCGGTCAGTGTGCGAGAATTTGAAGCCGGAGTGTGAGTGCCAACCCTATCGTGCCCACTGCCCATACAGTGAAAAAGTGAAAAGCAATCTTCCCGGATCATGACTAAGCAAAGGAAGCGGAGACACGAATCTGGAACGCCGGATAAGGAGGAAGGTGAGCCACCACTGAAGGATGTGGTAATAGAGCTGAAAGCTTTTATCCAGGAAAAAACAGGCGAGGCTGTTTCAGATATCAAGAAGTCATTGGATCAAAAATTAACTGGCTTAGAAGAGTCTCTGAACTTTGCGTTCGAATCAATAACGGCCGCATCCCGCAAAGTTGGCACTCTAGAAAAGCAAATGCAAATGACTCGCTGCGAGTGTGAAGATATCAAAGCGCGTATATGCCAACTAGAAAGAGAGATGGAGGAGAGAGAGAGAGAGAGAGAGAGCGAATAGGCTATCATCGCTAGTATTCGCTAGACAAGACCTCCATCTCCCAGACCAGGATGATCGTCTGAGATCAGTCATCACCGCGGTGATCAACCGTTGCCTTGAATTGGACGTACACCCAGGAGAAATCGCCTACATCAAACGTTTGAACCGAGACAGAGTCCTGGTCAGGCATCGGTAAAATCCTTTTTGAAAGGATTGCATTCCCAATCCACATTCCTAGTGCCGAAGTGGATTGCATTCCTACCCGCAATCCCCTTTTTTCACTTGGATTGTGATCAAATCCGCAATCCTTTTTTTGCAATCCTGTTGTATTATTATGTGCACTAGTGGATCTGGGGGAGAGAGGGGGGCATAGGGCCGTGCCTCCATCCTCAAATCACCCATTTCTAGTACCTAGTCTTGCGAGTAATTCCTATCTAAGGCACAGGTATTTTATGGGAAATATGTTTTGCCTCAAACACCCCCACATTTAAACCTCTACCCATCCAGTGTTTTATATTTTTAAAACTCGCCTTCAAATACGTAATTTTGCCCTTCCTATGTAGTTCATGTATGTATATTATTTTGAGCGTTTAACCCGCGCCGGGCCGGGGGTGTTTGAACACCCCCCTGTGGTTTTTCGCAGATATCTAACAAACGGCGGCGCTCCGCGCCGCCGTTTTTGGCACACCTGTTCGTGCATCTTTTCCGCACATGTTGTTAAAATTTCAGACCCAGGTCACCTTAGGTCAGGTCACCAAGTCACGCCAAGTGACCTCACCTCAGAAAAAATAAGAATGCTCGTCATAGCTACACCGATTGATCGATTGCCTTGAAACTTTCAGCGATTGATTAGCCCTCGCCCGTATAGGGGGGGGGGGGGTCGAACGGACCCCCCCCATGGTTTTTCGCGAATAACTCGCGTAAAAAGCGGCCGATCGCGACGAAACTTTCAGTACCCTCGCGTTAATCAATTTTACACCTACCCTGAAAATTTCATGACCCTGACCCCAATGACCTTTGACCTGCGACCTACTTTTCGAGACCATGTTTGGCCGGAATCGAATCGAATTGCTTAAAAACCGCTTCACATACGTAATGAGCGTAACGCGTAAGCGCGATGAGCATATAAGTGAATAGGGCTTTACCGTTTACGCTCCGTATGTGAAGCGGTCTTTAGGCGAAAAATACCGGCAGGCGGGTATTTTTCTGTCGGTAAAACTGGCCTCTGGACCCATAATGATCATTGGCTTATGAGCTTTTTCTGGAGATCATCTTGAGCCATAAAATCTCACTTCCAGAAGTTATAGCGGGTCCCGATTTTCTCGACATTTGACCTCCTGAATGAGACGAAATGACCAAGGACCTTAAAGATGGGCAGCAGCGGCTTCCTATAGTCCCGAGTAATACGCTCGTTTTTTATGCACAGCTCCGAGTCCGAGAGGCCGCGGGGGTCCGATCGACTCCTCCCCCTTACGTTAGCGGCTGAGGAAACGCCAACAGACGGGCGACGGTTAAAAATTGCAGGTGCTTTTGTACGACTGTTCGGAGCCGCGGTGAGATGGTGAGGCGCGCAGCTACGTGAAAAATGGTATCTAATCAATGTGTGCTTTGCCTTTGACCTGGGCTAATCTTGGGATGCAACAGTCACGATGGTTTCATCAATGGAGCCACAAACTCTAAAAAGATAGGTTTTCTCATAATCCCTCATTACCCCCACCAAAAGGGCTCCATTACCCCCAAAGGGGGCATGCCCCACCATTTGCCGACCCCTGTTCTAACAGGCCCCGATTTTCCGACTTTTGGGTCATTGACCTGACCTGCAAGGTCAACCAATGACCTAGGACCTTAAAATTAGGTATCATCGGCTTCCTCTCGTCACGGGCAACACGCTCGTTTTTTCCGCAAAGCTCTAGCTCGATCAGGGGCGAAACGGCAAGGGGGGGGTCCAACGGACCCACCCCCCCTTATACGTTCGCGGCTGGAAAAACACCAATACGGGCGAGGGTTAAAGCAACATTATCTATAAAATGTTTATCTCGAAATTTTGATATCGGTGACCTAAGGTCAGGTCAATTTTGCGGCCTCTCCATTATAAGTCAATGGGAGAAAATTGAAAAGCGCCTGTTTTGCACGAACGCTATTCTAGACACTCTCAAACATCGAGATGTAGATAGAATTGACACACTGAACCGGAAAATGGCAACTGTGACCCCCCGTTATGTCCCCGAGGTCATCTCAGGTCACGAACAGAATCTAACAGTTTTTCGCTAATAACTTCTGATAGAGGCGTGCTAGAGCGCTGAAAACGCCTTAGATGTGTTCGGCTCGACGTTGCGGATCGACTGATAAGCAACATGAACTTTTCCGGTCAGGTCATGACTATCACCTGAGGTCAAATTTTCAAGTTGACCTTTCAAGGTCAACTTATAGTTCATTTGACGCGTCTCGACGAGAGGAACACGATGCTGGCAAAAGTAATGTCATGGCTCTTTTGAGTCAAAAGTTATCGCCGAAAAACCGATTTACGTAAAAACGGCTATTGTTGGAGTTTTTGCCCTCTGGAGGCTAAACCGTTGACCTGAGGTCAAATCATAGAACATTATTCAGAAATGTCTGTAAAAGGGCTATCGAATGCGCTTTTCCGCGGCGCTCTAGCTCTATTGGTTCCCGAGATAGCCGTTGGCAGTTTCCAAGTTGTTGAATTAGTCAACATTTTACCTTTGGTGACCTCTGGTGACCTGACCTTTGACCTGACCCAAAAAATGACCGAGGTGTTTTCGTCCTTATTTTGGACGTTCTTTCGATTGCCGCTTACCGCATGTCGCTACGTGGCCCAGGAGCCGAGTTAGAAGGGGGGTGTTCAGACACCCCCTGGCCCGGCGCGGAATCTCAGAGCACCGCCCCGGCGCGGGTTAAATTAAAAGCGTTTAAATTATTTCGAGTTTCGATGTAAAGCCCTTGATAGCAAAGTACAAAGCCGATGAAGCCGATCTCATAATTTTCAATCGCAACAAGCCATTTCAAAGCACTAATCAAACACAATCCGGATTGGATTGCAAAAATTGGAAGTATGATGCAATCCAATCCGCAATCAAATCCTGTTTTTTGGAATGGATTACAAATCCAGGTGCAATCCACCAAAAAGGAATGCAATCAGGATTTTGCAATCCTGCAATCACAATCCTACCGATGCCTGGTCCTGGTGAAATTCACCAATGCTGAGAAGGGATCGCTCAGGGACCTCATCTTTCGGTCAAAAAATAAATTAAGAGGTCAAAGAATATACATAAATGAGTTGTTCACGCCACTGAGACAGGAGCTGTTCAATCAGCTGCTGCAAAAACGAAAACAAGGTCTTATAGCCTCTGTACAATCTCGAGGCGGTGAGATTTTGTATGTCGTCAGCAGAGGTGAGAGACTCAGTCGAGTTAGAAGCCAAGAAGAATTGGATCGTCTCAGCAGGCTTCTCTCGGGACAGGATGCTGATGCTCCCCCCGCTCCCCCCGTCGGTGGTGCCTGGCGCCGCCCATGCGACCGGAGACTGCCAGACGGCCGCTGACCGGGCGGTGCCGGGTGCTGGTGGGAGCGGGGCGGCGCGGGCCGGTGGTGGACCGGCGCCGGCTGAGAATACCAACCGACCCGCTCACCTGAGTACGCCCTTGCCTCAAAGCTCGCGACCGGGCCCTCAGGGGCCCCAGCAGCGTGGCGGCGCCGGGGAGCTGGACAACGGCGGGCCGAGTGAGACGTCTACTGCGGCGGGGACGGCTGTCCTATGTTCGCGGCCTGTACTGGCTGACCGAGTCTCTGAGCTGGTGCCGCCTATGGACTGTCAACCTGGCTCGATTTCCGTGGCTGACCTCCCAGGCGGAGGTGGTGGAGCTCGGCCGGAGCTCAGAGAGAGTGGAGAGTCGGCAACGCCCTCGTCAGACCGGCCTCGGGTAGAGGGTGAGGGGAGGGCTCGCGGGATGCAGAGCGTGGGTGAGCGCGCCCGGCGACCGTCCAGCGTTCCGGCAGGTCGCTCGCGGGATGGGGTGGGGCGGGGTGGAGCGAGTTGTGAGCGCCATCTCTCGCCGACTCCGGCAATTCGGGGTGCGGGTGCTCCGCCGGGGAGGGCGATTCATATGACGGAGCGTGGGAGTGGGAGGACGGCGGCGTACAGTAGGTCTATTAAAAAAGTCCCCAGCACCAGTGGGCGCTGCCTTCGCTGAGCTGAACCCCCGTCTGCCCGTCCCATATCGCGCCGGGCTCAGGTCAGGTAGGGTCAGCGGGACCGCTCGGTCCGGCCCGCGGGCGGTGGACGGGCGGCCGGTAACGCTTTCCGCCAGCCAGCTGTAGAATCCAACAAACGGGACGGCCACCGCTCAGCGCAGCGAAACCGGTGTTAATGAATGGCAGTAGATGTTCATGGCCACAATGATTATGAGATAGTCATTGTTAGCCCGTGCCCCACAGGAATGCCTAGACTCTCAAGCCCTGTTGGAGTGGAAATGGGGATTGAGAATCATTCTTATAACTCAGCTTTGGGCATTTAAGTGGTATTCGAAGTAGCGTCAAAAGTAGCAAAAAGAAGAAAAGATACTTCAGCCAATTTTAGATCGGGTCAGAGCAAAAGATCATGTCACCAGAGGTCATCGATGATAAAATTTTGCTTGGACAGGGTGCGTTGCGCGCACCGGTGCATTGGGTTTCCAATTTCCATGGATGCATTAACAGACTCGGAAGCTCATAACGCTAGCGTGGAGCCGAATTCATATCAACCGCCGCAACAATGCATGGCAGCGCAGCGCAGCGTGCTGCAGCGCGGGGCCGTGAAACACCGCCCACGGCTATCCATGTGTCAGGGCAATCCAACCCACGTGATGGGCTCGGCCCAGCGGAGCATGAGGCCCAGGACTCCCGCCCAGGCCCCCTGTCTCCCCCTAATTCCTGTCATCCTTACCACTCTGAAATTGACCGAAAGAGCCTAACCTAACACAACAAGCAGCTCGTTTACCGCTATGTCTGAATAATATTGTCAGATTTAATTAAGGGCAACGGCTAAGCACGTAAATAACAGCAACTGCCATCATCGGTATTATGAAAAACCAATTGCTTTTCCACAAACACTAAAAGTTTTAAGCTAAACTTGCATGAAATTAATTTTACCAGCCTCGTGTTCTTCTTATCAAAACGCTTCGAATGAATCAAAAGTTGATCTTTAAAGGTCATTTGAAGAATTTGGCCGATGTTCAAAGACATGACCTGACCAGAAATGGTCATGATGCATAGCAGGATATTAGATCCGTATCGTGGAACTTTACAAACACTTTAGATGATTTCATAACTTAAGCATGTCTATCAAAAATATTTATTACATGGCTCACGTGTAAGCTGGGTGTGTGATCATGCTTACGAGTATGTTGAACGCAACTGATAATGTTCTGTTGGCCACAATTTCTATATTTAATTTATCATCCCGGATTTCATATTTTTATTAATGACACCTTGACGATGTCGAGAAAAAAAAAAAAACGCTTAGGAGATTTAACAGCCTGAGATACATTCAGTATAAGGAAGGGTCAAGGGTGCTAGATTCCTTCCGTCCTCGCTATCCTCAGGAAAAACCAATCCGCATCGCCCCTAGTCTTCATGCTTCCCTCTCTGGACTGGAGGTCACCCCACCAGCCAACCTGTAGTTGATGTCGGTTTCATTCCAGGACACATAATCCTCTTCGGGTGACCGTTGGGGAGACGACTGGACCGCCCTGACAGGGCAATCGTCCCACGGGAACAGTCACGCTTCCGCAGATCACTGTCGCTGGCTCGCACAACCAAATTTCTACACCAGAGCATAGTTATGTCATAGCTCTGCAAGGGCCTTCTCAGACCGAAAAAGATGGCTCCCAACAAAAAAAAAAACAATTTCCTCATTCAGTATTGTATCTCATCAGGCACCACATGTTTTCAGACTTCAGAGTGTTTATTATGCGTTCCGTCAAAAAAAAAAGCGCAGTTCAACTTTCTCCCATTGACTTTAGCGATCTCAAAATTGACTCGACCTTTCTGTCAGCAATGTCAAACTTGCAAAGTAAACGTTTCAAAAACATATACTGTTGCCCATTGAAATCGCTGAAGGTTCTAAAGCGATCGGTTAGTCGATGCATTTAGATATGATGAGCACAGGAACTTTCCTTGAGGTAAGGTCACTTGACGTGACCTGGTGTTATGACCTTCAATTGAAAGACTTGGGCGGAAACAAATGGGTCATTTGAAATCTTAAAATGTTAGATTTTAACAATAATTGCGAACACTATCCCGGCCAAATAGTGAGTGAGAAGGGAGCGATTCCCCAACCCCATGTTTAGCTCCTATAATTGAGCTAACTGCTAGAGCCTCGCGGAAAAGAACGAGCGTTTGCGTCGTTACGTGACGCAGCGACTGTTACCCCATTTTAAAATATCAGTGACCTCTTAGGACAGGTCAAGGGCCCCACGGCATTGGATTGGTTTTTGGTGACAAACTTCGCAAAAAAATGGTCGCATTATCGTCATTTCGATACAATCGTGTTTTCTGTTCTCAGACGCGTCGATTTATATGCTTTTTTGCTTAGGTGAAGCAATTTAGGATGTTTAGGTCAATGTCATGTTAGGGCAACACAGGTCACGAAGCTGTTGAAAGGAGGACATGTTGCATAACATTTGATTCGGCAAGTCTTGCAGAGTCCATTGATGGCTGTCCCGACTGGCTAGCTCATTTTGATCGGGGGTTATTGACGAAGCACTCCGATTGACGAGCACTCCGTCACGCAAGGTGAACAATGCAAAAGTGAAGCATTAAACCTTGCCAAGAATGTATGAAGTCACGATTTCATGTGCTTGAGGTATAGTTTTAGGTCATTTCCGACGCCAAATTAACAGTTTCCATATTTTCCCATTATGCTTATATGAGACTAAGTGCATTACGGATTTGCATCATTTTATAACCGACAACCGTGCAGTCTGCAGAGGTTTACTTAAGACGTCATAGTTAACCCGCGCGGGGCTGGGGGGTAAATTTTTCCCCCCTCGCGATTTTTTGCAATATCTCAAAAACGGCGGCGCGCAGCGCCGCCAAACTTTCAGTACCTTTTTTTACATCAATTTGACACGTTCCCTGAAAATTTGAGCGAAATTCGTCGGATTTTTTTTGAGAAATTGACGTTTTAGTGACGTCATGTTCGCCATTTTCGCCTCAAAAACGGCAAAATTTCAAACGCCGCTAACATCTTCATTTTTAAAGGAATCAAGACGTAACAAAAAAGGTTATACGTAATTCTACTTTGTCTATCAAATGGCCATCTCGGTTTTTTGGACATTTTGGATTTTGGCCCCAAATTTTTTCAAAAAACTGATTTTTTGGAAAAATAATCATAAAATCCAAAATTTTGAGTGTATCGAAAAAACCGGAATATATGTCAGCGAAGTGGTCTATGTGCACCTACATACCAATTTTCAGGAGAATCAATTCAAAAATGTGGGATTTATTCAAAATTTTATGACGCCACGACACACACAAATTTTGAAAAATGATTTTTTTTTTGAAGTTCTAGACCTCGTACGGAAACAAAAATAGCACCATTCGATTCGCCGTGAAAAACTGCATCAGATAGACACCTTTTTAGGCCTTAGCAACCAACTTCAAAATTTGACCTCACTTGACCTGACCTTGACCTGACCTCGACCTGAAATTCATCCAGAGGTGGTCCATATCACTTATTGAGTGTGCCTATTGAATTCTATGAATAAATGACCCATAAAATATGTGTCGCACATGCCCTTTTCTATATTTTGTTTTTGGTGACCTGACCTGACCTGACCTGACCTTGACCTTGACCTCTGAATGATATTGTATGCAGCGAATATTGTCTTGGTAGCCTAAAAACACGTTTTGGGCAATCAGTCTCAGTCCATGACTCCATTCTTCGGCAACTACGGTGCAAGGCCGATACTGTAGGAACTTGCAATTTGTACCCTTGACCTGACCTTGACCTTGACCTCAAACTTTAAATTAAGTACATGTTTTTAGTTGTTCGTGATGAGATCTTTCGATTGGCGTTTGAATTTTCCAAATCGGACCATTAGTTCGGGAGATAACAGGGGGGTAAAATTTACCTCCCCCAGCCCCGCGCCTTCGGCTGGAGACCCCAGCCCCGCGCGGGTTAAGTGACCTGACATGAAAACGTGGTTGATTTCAAATGATCCGGCTTGAATCAAATGTAAGGCATATGAAATGTCAGCCTTCATCAGTGTGCTTTGAGCTACCACAAAAAAAATACAAGGTGGCGGCATCCACCCCTTTTTCTCGGCCGGCGAGGGTTAAACCTCGTTTCGAATTATTGCAGATAATGATGCGACCGAAAACAAAGTATTTATCTGTGTCTAGAACGGCCGCTGACTTGTTGGACAAGATCCCCAATCCTAATTTGCTAGATGGGAATAAAATACTCGGCATATGATACATATATACCCCTCGATTTGCACTCGCGCTAAGTCAATTCTAATCATCACTGCCGCTTTTTTATCCGAGATGATGTCGCCGCTAAACGGGTTGTTTTGTTTGCTTGCTTGCGTTGAATGGTCATTACGGATTATTGAAGGATTATGATATACATAATAGGAATGGGGCAAGGGAGGATATGCACTGCAGTGCAGGTGTTTAATTTAGATTACAAAGGCATCATTTCCGGCATCGTGCAGTCACTATCTTCCCCTCCTCTGCACTGCGGCATCGCTGCGCCCCACACATGGCGTCCTCACTCCACGGCCGGCCGCCGCCAACTGACCCACTCGCCGGGCGCCGCGACCTGACCCGTGTCGCTGCCGCGGCCTGCGCAATAGAGTCGGGGCTGGAATCCGGGGGTTCGGCCGGCCGGCCGCCTCTGGAGCGGGGGACTTTTTTAGTAGACCTACTGTACGCCCGGGGAAGAGGGGGTGGCAATGGTAGAGGTGCACGTGATATTCGCTCCTACTGGAGCTGAGCCGAAGGTCGATCAAAGCAATGCCGTTTAGACTAAGTTTTAAAGTGTCTGTGTTTAGGGGTTTGCTTGTTCGGAAATATTGTACACACATTTTCCTTTATTGTTTTCTTCTATGTAGATACTGCTACTTTACGAGCTGCTACCGTTTATCATGCAGAGATGCCAAACTTTCCAGCTCAAAACATTGGCCAAAGAGAACGAGAGAGAGAAAATACTATCCTAAATGGATGAACTAAGAATCATTTCGTTGAACTGTAGGGGATTGAAGGACTATAAGAAAAGAAAAGATGTTTTCAGCCATTTACGGAATCAAAAAGTTAACATAGCAATGCTTCAGGACATACACTGTACTGAAATTGGAATCCCTTTTTTCAAAAGCTGTTGGGGAAACGAAGTCATTGTAGCACCTTACACAAACAATGCGCGAGGTGTGGCCATCTTAGTCAATAGTGTGGATGTCAGCTTCAGTAGCACTTCTTAAGATACAAACGGCAACTTCATTGTCACCAGAGCCAAGATAGACAACTGCTGGGATTTCTGTTTAGTAAACATATATGGACCAAACAACGATGATCCGGATTTCTATAGATCAGTGGTTACGCGCATCAATGACTGCATTGCAGACGAAAATATTCCCCTAATAATTGGTGGGGACTTCAATTTAACGCTTGTTCAGAACCAGGATAATTTCAACTATCGACGACATAACAACACGAGAGCGAGATAATGTGTTAAGAAGATTATGTCTGAGAAAGATCTCATTGATAGTTACAGAATGAAAAAAACCCGATGCTAAACGTTTCACATGGAGAGTTAACGGTCCACCAGTTAAACAAGCAAGGCTAGATATGTTTCTTATTAGTAAAAGTCTGGAGGGGTACATTACGAAAACTGATATTTTACCAGGGTATCGATCTGACCACTCGATAGTAACGCTAGATATGAATTTAACGCAACAAACTAAAGGAAGGGGCCTGTTTAAATTTAATGCTTCCCTCTTAAATGATAAACGGTACGTCAAAGTTGTAAAGAAGGCTATACTTGGGGTAGTTCGTGTATATGCACTCCCAGTTTACGAACCGAAGTATGTAGACTAGACTTAAATCCATCGACAGTGCAAATGTCGATAGACCCTTCCCTTTTCTTTGAAGTTTTGCTTCTTACTATACGTAGGGAAACGGTTTCTTTCGGAATCAATAAAAGGAGAACCGAGCGGAAAAGAGAGGAAGAATTACAAGCCTCCATTGTAATAAGTGAGAGAGAAGTGGATCTCTTTGGAGATCCCGAGAAAATGGAGGAATTGCAGGAACAAAAAAAAGGAATTGGAACATCTAAGGGAGCGCAGACTCAAGGGAAGCGTTATTAGATCGAGAGCAATTTGGAGGCAACTCTCTGAGAAGCCGTCAAAGTATTTCTTAACGCTAGAGAAAAGGAGATTTGACAGCAAGAGGATTGCGTATTTAAAAACCAGGGGCGGTATTAAAGAATCTCAAACAGAAATCTTAACAGCCTTCAAAGAATTTTTCCAGAGCAAGTTTAGCAATAAAGATGTTATATTAGACGAGGATGAGTGCAGCGAGTATTTAAATGAGAAACTAGAAATATAGGGCCGGAAGAGAAATGTGAGTTGCAAAAGCCAATCACTGTCGAAGAGTTAGGGAAGACGCTCATGCGTATGAAAAATGGAACTTCCCCCGGTAGTGACGGTTTCACAGTAGAATTCTACAAATTTTTCTGGGCTGATTTGAAGTCATTCAAGCAGGGGTGGCGTTTAAAGCCAACCACGGCACGGCGACAGGAGCGGCAGCTCAGGGCTCTGTTCAGGGAGGCGTCGGACTCAAAGAGTCCCTCTGATATACTGCGGAACCACCTCGACGACGTGGAGCGACTTCTCCTCAAGAAAGTCCCCCACCAAACTTCTTCGGTGAAATCGGCAGTCATCGCCCTTTTGGAATTCGAAAGGTTCGCCAGCGTACGTGAGCCAGAGCACGCTGTGCAGTGGGATGCCGCCCGACGGCGCTTACAGACTTGGAAGCGCGATGCATCGTCTCTGGACCTACATAGAGAGGCGCAACTCCAAGATAAACTCGGAGAAGACGGTTACCTGCCCATCCGAGAACAGCTGAATGAGCTACGGAAACTAGTTGAAGCCGAGCTCCCAAAGATGTGCGCGGTGGCTTCCGACATTCGGCGGACGGACGCCGTAAAGATGAGACGGCTTCTAACTTCTGCGATCCTCCTTCAGAACTTCCAGAGGTCTGGGGTTATCAAAAATGCAAGACTGGACGAGTATGCTAAAATGAAGAACGAAGTTCTGCGAGTGAAGGACCACAAGAGTAACGCAACGTACGGATCCGCGAACTTGGTCGTTCGCGGTCTGGTGAAACATCTCGAGGTGTACGTCGAACACTTCAGGTCGTTCCTGGTAACAGAAGATAAGGTGGCCCTGCTGTTCCCCTCATCGGACCCGGCGGACGACATCGCCGAAGTCTGCCGTGGATTCCAGGTAAAAGTTCAAGTTCAAGTTCGGTGTATTGAGGACATTTCCACATAGTGGCTTAATATTTAGTCCGAGTCAGAGTACATAGATAAAAACATGACACAGTCAATATCACAGTAAATCACAATCGAGAGATAGGTATATAAAAACACGGTCCAAAGTCGGACAAACCAGACCCTCGACTAGTTCGACAGCCGGCGCAGAAACTCGGCGCGGGTTGCAGAGCCGGTGACAGCCGGCGACAGGCGGTTCCACGCCGCGGCCGCTCGGTAAGAAAACGCGCGGCGCGACGCGGACAGGCGGTATGGAGGCAGCTCGAGAGCGCCCGCCTCAGTCGACCGGGTGCCGCGCCGGGAAACCGCTGTACGAGGGACGAACAGGGAGCGGATCGCCGCGGGAGCGTGCGGGTCCCTCAGCGCCCTGTAGACGCCGAGGCAGTCACGGCGCTCAACCAGCTCGCGCACGTCACACCAGCCCAGCGCAGCTAGGATCGGCGATGTATGGTCATGCCTGCGCACGCCAGAGACAACCCTCGCACCAAAATTCATCGCCTTCTGCACACGGTGAAGGTGGCATGCAGCGGCGCCACCCCAGACAGAGAGGCAGTACAGGATGTGAGGAAAGGTATGACACTGGATAAGGAGCTTAAGGATGTCGGGACTAAGATGATGGCGAATTTTATACAGACATATAAGGATGGAATTGCACTTTTTGACAACGTTGGAGATGTGCTTTTCCCAGGATAAGGTGGGGTCTAGGGTCACTCCCAGCATCTTCACGAATGGCGAGGGTGTTAGTAAGTAGTCTGGCAGGTTAAGGTGGAAGGATGAGGTTTTCTCAAGGTTTTGGGCAGTGCCGACAAGGAGCAGAGTGGTCTTGGATGGGTTCATTTTTAAGGAGTTGGATGTGAAGTAGGAGAGGACAGCACGGAGGGTATCCTCCTGTCGGGATTTAAGGATGGATAGATCTTTAGGACGGGCCGAGTCAAGTAATTGGGTGTCGTCGGCGTAGGAGATGAGGCGACCGTGAGGAAGATAGGATGGAAGGTCAATTATTTGTTATCATGTATCAAACTGTTGTGCATCTATGCTTGAGACGTACCGTTACAACTTTTCCTCGTGGCGGTTTACTTTTTGGTAGACATGTTTGAAACGTATTGTCTTGTGTTCTAATGCATTTAAAAAGCAGGCTGATGAAGGAGGCAGCAGCCCCCGAAAGCTACCGATCATATACATATTACTGGTGTCGAATAATTCGTTTCTGAATATTTACCATGTCCCAGTACAACAATTCCATATTCAAAATTATCAGTCATGTAGAAACTTACTTTCTATGTGTTTTGTGAAGGTCAGGCATTGGATCTGATGGATGCTTTCCCCCACCCAAACATGTCCGTGCATATATCAGATTTGGTAATTGCATGTTACTTTCACAGTAACCGATTGGCTGAGGATGTCAAGATAACTGGTCGATGAGCCACTGAACGATGACTTAGCTGAATACAAAGGAAGATTTTAAGCATGAATTTTGCTGATTCAATTACGGGCAAATCACAGTTAAATGGCCACATTTGTTTTTGTTTCGTTGGGTTAGCCCCTTCCGGTCTGACAAGGCCATTTCAGAGCCAGAAGGATGATAGGAATAAGGGGGAGACATTGGTCTGGGCAGGAACCCTAGAGAGTCACCGGGACTGAGCCTATCCCCAAGGTCAGGCCGATCAGCCCCCCCCCCCCCCCAAGTACTCGCTGCACCCGGCCACAGGTGCGCTCCCTCGGGGGCAGCAGTGTCGCTCCAAGGGAGCAAGCAGCCCGTATGAGATAAAGGTGCCTGGAAGCATGCTTTAACATGCTTCCAGGTTGAATTTAAATGAGGGCAGGCGGCCAACCACACGTATAGTGATTCATATCAACGATAAATATAACGCAAATAGTGAATAATCGTGAGCTCCCTACATTATTTTAGTGGTTTTCTGATGAAGAATCAGACGTCAATGACGTCAGACAGCCTGACAAATGACCACACATCTGACTGGAATCACAGGTCAGGTAGGCTAACTTTCAGCTATCCAGCACACGCGCATTCCGAGCAATCGGAAAACGGTTTCAAGAGGTGGCACGAACCCCGTACCTTGGACGGCGAGGGCTAAGGAGGCTGTCCAGAGTCGGAGTCGGAGTCACGGAGAATCCACCGACTCCGCGGCGCTGGGCGGAGTGTCGTGACACCGGTCTACACTGGAGGACGCCTGCAGCGTCGCTGGACCGAGCTGTCAGCCGGGGCCCACCATGTGCTTGATGGTGCTGCCATCTAGCGGCGGAATGAACAGGTCAGCTGTGACCAGAGGGCGCCTCGGTCGGGTTACAGCGCTGATATAGCGATCCGACACGCAGGACAGAGTAGAGGGAACATCTGACATCAGGAATGCGATTGATCAATGACTGTAAAACAGTACACCCAGGTGAATATATACGGCCGAGCATGACAAATGGCTCCAGATCAGAATAGGTCTCGATACAACATTACGGAAGAAAATGGCACTTGTGACTTCCACAGCGATAATCAAACCTCCGCTTCTATCCCCAACTCCTTACCTTTGCTAGCTTGGCCTTGTGGTGGCGGGATCACCGTCTGGCAGGGCAGCGGCTGAAGGCCCCTCTCCGACTCTACCCGGCGCCACACCAGCACTCCACCACTGTGACGGAAGGCAGCACGGTTGGAGCGGTAGCACGCGGTTGGACGGGGCAGCACAGAGGGCTGAACGGACGGGCGCCTTGCTGAGGTCGTCCAGACGGTAGCACGTGCTGTAGTAGCGTCACTGAGACTAGTATCAGGTAGTCCAATCAGGTAGGTAGATTCAGGGCAGACATGTCCATGGATCCGAGTGATGGATCTATGATCTCAGTGGATCTCGAAGCAAAGTACAGGTTGGGATCTATGATCCCACCGGATCCGGCGTGAAAAATACATCTTGGATCTATGATCTCATATGATCTGACGATAAATTAAAAACATGGATCTATGATCTGAGTGGTACCCATCATGTACATACCACATTTGAAACCATGCTGTAAAGGGTTTTTATGCCAATAAGTGACACAAAACTATGGATTATGACGTGCGATTACATAAAATCACTAAAACAGAACGCTTGTGAGTTGAAACAAGTGCTTTTTTGGGATATATGTGTTGACAAAAAATAATTGAGGATCTATGATCTCACTGCCCACTGGATCTCCAGCAAAATGAGACTCGGATCTGTGATTCCTACGGATCTCTCGATAAATCACAGAGCTAGATCTATGATCCCGTCGAATCCGAGACCAGGTTCCGTGGGATCAGATCCCAGATCCATTTTCTCGGATCCATGCACATGTCTGATTCAGGGTATATTGAATTAAGGGGTAAGACCAAGTTAGGTAGGCATGATCCACGGAATTGTCTTGTTTTGTAAGTCGGTTTTTATAATCACAATAAGATTTTTTATATCATGGACTTTGTAGGGGAGAGTGGGGCAAAGCGGGCACTCGGGGCAAAGTGGCCACCCATCGTTTTAGCCCTCCACAGCTTTATGCCTCGCCCGCACATGCCATTCTTCCATCTTAGAACGCACATGGGGGGGAGTGGTTGCCACCCCCACCCCCCGCGCCATTTCGTTCCTGTTGGAAATAGAGCTTCGCGGTAAAGACCAAAAAGATTCTTTGGGAAGAGACAAATCCAATGATACCCAGTTTTACCTTCTCAGGCCAGTCATTGACCCTCCAGATCAGGTCAAACTAAAAAATGTTGCTGTTTTGGGTCACCGTTGGATATCAAGTGCGCTGCTCACCATATACCGATGACAATGCCATTTTGTGGTGCCAAGTAAGCTAGAACCTCTTTGTCACACTATCCGACCAGGTTTTTGCTGCTGAGGTCATTTCAGGTCAAGTTAGGTCAAGGTCAATGATATGTGTTTGTATTGTATGTCTGTGTGTGTCTGTGTGTATACTGATGTGTACACCGATTGTTTATGTGTCCATATTACATCAGATCATGAAATGAGAAGCTTTTACCAAAAATACAGTCGAAGAAATTTCACAAAAAGGAAATTCAGCTTGCCTAAAGCGCAATGTTTTTAGATGACCTAGGTTCACCTCGACCCTGACCTTGACATCTGTACATCGTCAAACAGCATGTTCCATGATAGTTGGGAGGTAAGACTGGCAAAAAAGGCCGAAATCAAGGTGTCAAAGCCGTAGCCAACGCAAGATGTTGGATATTTGTCATTTGGGTCATGGCATGACCTGAAGAACAATGTCATATCTCCGAAACCAAAAACCACAGAAACTTGAAATTTTTAGTGGACATAAAGAAAGGATAGAGGAACAACTATACGAAAAATCAGCCTTCTAGCTCTAAAAATGTTGAATGCAGAGCAGAAAACCTACCTGGGGGAGGGGGGTGGCAACTGGCAACCCCCCCCCCCCATGTGCGGGCAAGGGTTAACGATGGGTGGCTTAAGCGTTTTAGCTCTAGCGTTTTAGGAGCTGGCTTCCGGTGGGCCGGTGGACGCTGACCGTGTGCGAGCTCCATAGGTGTAGGAACGTTTTCGAAAGTGGGGGGGGGGGGGCAGGCTCCCAGAGGCACAAAACCTCACCTACCCCCAAAATCCATTTTCTCCTCGGATTTCGGCCACTTTATTTTCGCAAGCATGCTCAAATCGGTAAAAAGGTGACAAGAAAAATAAATCGACCAAAATCTCAGGGAGACTCCGTCCAGATATTAAATCTCATGAATACGCGTCCCCCTGGCCTCCGCAGCCGCGTTGGCACCAGGAGCGGATCCAGGAAAACTCCTAGGGGAGGGTCATGAATCGAAGTAACATGACCCTTTTGGGTATAGGTTAGTGCCCCTACCTATACCCAAAATTAAAACCTCAACGGATTTCGGCCACTTAATTTTGGTGGTGCCCTATTTTCATTTTTTTTTTTGCCCTGGCAGGCCTGTGGTGACCCCTGGCGGGCCTGTGGTGCCCCTGCTAGGCCGCAGGGGCCCTGGCAGGTTTGTGGTGCCCCTGGAAGGACTGTGGTGCTTCTTACGAGCCTGAAGTGCCAACGACAGGCCCATGGTGCCTCTGCGAGGCCGGTGGTGCCCCGGCGAGGCCGTGGTGCCCCTGCTAGGCCGCTGGTGTCCCTGGGCCCTGACAGGACTGTGGTGCTCCTGACAAGCCTGAAGTGTCCCCGACAGGCACGTGATGCCCCTGACAATCCCAGGGTGCCCCTGCGAGGCCAGTGGGTGCCCCTGGCAAGCCTGTGGTGCCCCTGGCAGGTCTGTGGTGCCCCTGCTAGGCTTCTGGTGCCCCTGACAGGTCTATGGTGCTCCTGACAGGCCTGTGGTGCTCCTGAAAGGACTGTGGTGTCCCTTGGCTCTGACAAGCCAGAGGTGCCCCCGACAGGCCCGTGGTGCCCTTGACAGGCCCAAGGTGCCCCTGCGAGGCCGGTGGTGCCCCTAGAAGGCCTTTGGTGCCCCTGGAAGACCTGTGGTGCCCCTGACAGGTCTGTGGTGCCCCTGGCAGACCGGTGGTGCTCTTGCTAGGCCGATGGTGCTCCTGACAGGCCGGTTTGTTTGTTGTTTGTTTTGTTTGCTCGATTTTATTGAATATTTTCGCATAAATAGACATAAGGCAATCTGGGATCGGTGCAAAAGCTATTCAGCTTATTTCATGGCACCTCTCCCTCACACACTCTAGCTCATTCACACGTCATTCATGACAAGAAGAAAAAAAAAACATCGGGTGCAACACAAATAATGATAACCGAGGTTTTGTAATCAAATTAAAAGAAAAATACAATGAAAAATTAAGTACACTTAAAAGTATAAAATAATCGTTGGTATCAACTAAGTTACGTATAAACATAAGTAACTGAAGTAAAGCTGCCGCCTCTGAGGTAGTTCACTGGCGAGTGGCGATGTCCGCAAAAAAGGGCTGCTGTCACCGCCGCGCGGCCACGCCGCCGCCAGCCGCCGCCGAATTCCTGATGGTGAGGGATTTTTCAATGTAAATCTGGAAGCACTCGGCGACGCGCCGACCATCCTCTGCGCTGAGGGATTTGCCGTGGAAGAGGATGTCAAGTTTTTGTTCTGATGAAAGGTGTGTAAAGTTTTGAATTGTATCGGAGAGATCGGTGAATAAATTATCTCTCAACGACTGGTACAGTGGACAGTGTAGAACAAAGTGTTGGACATTTTCGGTTCGGAAGCCACATGTACAACAGCACGATTCTGATTTTTGAATTTGATATAGGTATGCATTTAGCGGTAAAGTTGCGGTTCTAATTCGTGTATGAAGGATATTTCTAAATTTACTGCCAAATGAGTAGTATGCAGGGGGAGAAGGGCAGTCCCACAGCTCGCTCGACGATGCCATTTACAAAGGTTGAAAGGCAAGGTTGTTGTCGGATTGAAGTTGGAAGTTGGTTCCATTTCCTGACGGTGCTTGGTATGAATGATCTTTGGAATGATGTTGTATTGTATTGTATTGTATTGTATTGTATTACCTTCATGGACAATCCACGCGGGGCGTGGCGATTACAGTCCAGAGTCTGAGTCGGGCACAAACAAAAACATGCGGGAACAAGAAACACAGGCATACAGATTCAATCGCTGGACATTCGCTCTCTCTATATACAAACGGACGATTCAAGACAGCACACCGCACACGGCTGCGGATACCCCCTCCCCCTGACACGGGTCATCGTCGGGCGGTCGCCATCGCCGGACAGACTGCAGCCTTGGCCGCACGGGCGAATTGGGCGGGGCGCTGTTCGATGACACCGGGAGGAAGACCGTTGAGTAGCGCCGCGGCCCGGTAGCCGAATCGTCGCTTGCCTGTCTCGAGCCGCGAGCGTGGAAGGTGGAAAAGGTGGTCCTGTCGAGTGGATCTCTCTCGCGCGTCACTGTTATTCGTGAAGATGGCAGCTAGTGCTTCGGGCTCGCCGTTGCTTATTATTTTCTGCGCAGTTACCATGGCTTTAACATCGGCCATAGCTTTCGGAGGCATCCATCCGAGTGAATCGCGGAGGCCAGAGACGTGATCGAATTTCCGGCGGCCGAATATGACCCGTGCTGCAAAGTTTAGAATTTTTTGGAGTCTGTCTAAGTTTTTCTGGGAGCCATTTCCATATACAGTGAGGCAGTACTGGACGCGCGAGATGACGAGTGCAGTCACGATCGTTTTGAGGATACCGTCTGGGAGGCAGTGTCGTGCGTGGGAGAGGCCGATCAGTACGCCCATGCAGCGACGGCTCAGCTCGGCCACGTGTGCTTCCCAGGTGAGTGCGCCGTCGAATACAACACCCAGGTTTCCCACCTGCGCGCACGGCAGGAGCTCAGCGTCACGGAAAGAGATTTTGAAGCGAGGCAGGTTACGTAGGTTTTGTCGGCTACCGAATACCATCAGTTGAGTTTTAGAAGCGTTGACTTTCAGGGCGTGTGCGCAGAACCATGCGTTAACCCTCGCCCGCACATGCCATTTTCCCATCCTAGAACGCACATGGGGGGGGGGGTTGCCACCCCCCCCCCGCGCCATTTCGTTCCTGTTGGAGATAGAGCTTAGCGGTTAAAGACCAAAAAGATTCTTTGGGAAGAGACGAATCCAATGATACCCAGTTTTACCTTCTCAGGTCAGTCATTGACCTTCCAGGTCAGGTCAAACTAAAAAATATTGCTGTTTTGGGTCACCGTTGGATATCAAGTGCGCTGCTTATCATATACCGATGACGATGCCGTTTTCTGGTGCCAAGCCAGCTAGAACCTCTTTGTCACACTACCCGACCAGGTTTTTGCTGCTGAGGTCATTTCAGGTCAAGTTAGGTCAAGGTCAATTATATGTGTTTGTATGTCTGTGTGTATCTGTGTGTATACTGATGTGTGCACCGATTGTTTATGTGTCCATATTACATGAAATCATGATCTGATAAGCTTTTACCAAAAATGCAGTCAAAAAAATTCACAAAAAGTAAATTCCGCTTGCCTAAAACGCAATTATCTTAGATGACCTAGGTTGACCTTGACCTTGACCTTGACATCTGTACATCGTCGAACAACATGTTCCATGAGAGGTGGGAGGTAAGACTGGTAAAAAAGGCCGAAATCAAGGTGTCAAAAGCTCACAAGACCCATAGCCAACGCAAGATGTTGAGAATTGGCCATTTGGGTCATGACATGCCCTGAGAAACAAGGTCATATCTCCGAAACCAAAAACCACAGAAACTTGAAATTTTCAGGAGACATCAAGAAAGGATAGAGGAGCAGCTATACGAAAAATCAGCCTTCTACCTCTAAAAATGTTGAGTGCAGAGCAGAAAGACTACCTGGGGGGGATGGCAACCACCCCCCCCCCCCATGTGCGGGCGAGGGTTAACCCGGCCGGGCCCGGGGGGTAATCCCAACCACCGCAGCCCGGGGGGGCGTTTTTCGCCCCCCCCCCCCTGTCTAACTCCATAAAGAAGGGAGCTACGGAAACAAAAGCGATACCAAACGAAAGGTCCTTACGAGACGATTCTAAAGCACCTAAAATTTTTGACCTCAGGTCAATTTTCAAGGTCAGAGGTCAAGGTCAAAGGCAAAAACCGGCACATGTGTAGTGATCTCAAAGTAAGCCTCCTAGAGGACGGTAGACTGCATCAAACCGGCAAAATTGGGTGTCAAACGAAAGAAGAGAATCTGAGGATTCCGAAAATGTGCTCCAAAGCAAAGGTCAAGGTCAAGGTCACGCTTAAAATTGACCTCAAACTTGGCACTTTTTCGCACATCTTGCCTGCTAACTTCCAAGATGTTTTGAAATGTTTTGAGGCTTATCAGTTCCCTATTTGTGGTTCATCTTACGATACAAGGCTGCTCAAAGGTCAAGGTCACAGAAGAGTATCCCTGCTAGAGGCTATTTCACTGATTCAAGTTAGTAATAATAAATAAGACAATTTTGCCATCCGGAAGCTCTAAATGAGGGCTTAGAGGAAAATAGATGCCAGATTCGTGATCAGCGGGTACAAATCCATCATAAACGACCTTTCATGTGTCAAGGTCAACCAGAGGTCATTCGAGGTCACATGAGGTCAACATAAAACTTGACCTTTTCCGAACAAAATATATATAATTCGACGCGGCTTGACAAGGGGAATGCGATGGTACCACTGCCGTAGCTCTAGGACCATTTTTGTCGAAGTTATTTGCGAAAAACTAAAACCACATTTCGGGGTCGTTGACCTGACCTCTGACCTCAGGTCACCAAAACTATTTTTCTATTTTTCTCTAGGTCAAACGCTACACAACCGTGCTCGTAATTTGTCTTTATCTCTAAAACTCTATTTGTAGCAGCTATTTGAAGTTTGCGTCTGTGACGCCGAAGTTTGCCGTGCAGGGGTCTAGAAAAATGGACCTTGTGACGTCATCAAGGGGGCTAGGTCCAAATTTTTTGCTTCAGAAGATGTCAAATTGATGGGAGAAAAGGTACTGAAAGTTTCGCTTTCCTAACCCTAAGCGTTCGGGAGCTATCGCAAATATTCGCCAGGGGGGGGGGGGCGAAAAACGCCCCCCGGGCCCGCGAGGGTTAAGTGACTCTAGCGATGCCTACATGCGCGAGATGAGACTCCTGATGTCGTTGCGTGGGCCGCTCACCAATATCTGGGTGTCGTCTGCGTACTGATAAGCGGTGGCGTCTCCGGCAAATAGTGAGAGGTCGTTGGAGAATATAGTGAAGAGGAGGGGACCCAAAGCCGAACCCTGGAAAACTCCTACGGTGTTTGGGAGCGGTCGAGAGGTTATCTTACGGCCGGTTTTGTCTTTCAGGGATACACTCTGCGTGTGTCCCTGAAGATAAGCGGAAAACCAGGAGGTCTCAATACCGTAGATATACCGTCAATACCGTTGTGTTATTTGCAGGGAGAGTTCGGGCGTTGGCGTGTCTTGTGTTTCGTTCTGTGTCTGTGATACGTGTTTGAGGTATGATTGTTTTGATGTACTCGGGTTGTGTGTCTGGACGATGCATTATTTTGTGGAATAGGATTAATTTGTGTTGTTCTCGTCTTGCTTTCAGTGTTCCCCATCCTGTTTCTAGTCTCAGTTTGGCGGTAGAAGTCCGGAAAGGTGTACCTGTCATCAATCTTGCAACTCTATTTTGAAATTTGTCAAGTCGAAATTGGTCGTGTGTTGTCAGTAGTCCGTCAAAAGCTACGTCCGCATAATCGTGAAATGGTCGAATGTAAGTGGTGTATAGACTGTTAATTGTTGATCGCGTCAAATATTTTGCTAGTGGACATATTGGACTTAGCGCCTTGTTCATTTTTTTTAGTACGGTGTTAGTGTGCTCGTGAAACCGAAGATCTTTAGAAAACGTTAGTCCCAGGTGCTTATGGCTTTCTGACACAGATATACGTTGACCGCCGAAAGTGAGGATAGGAGGACTTATTCCGGTTTTACGGGTGAAAAATTGTTGAGTTGTTTTTGTTGGATTGAAGGAAATTGCCCATTGAGTTCCATAGTCGTAAATTGCGTCCAGGTCTCGTTGTAATGATTGTCGAGCTAAATCAGCGTTTTGTTTACTTTGTGGTGCGTATAAAGATGTGTCGTCAGCGTACAAGAGAATGTCGTTAGTCACTTTCGTTGTCAGTCCGTTCAAGTACATTAAAGCAAGAAGAGGTCCGAGCACTGATCCTTGTGGGCAGCCGGATTCAATGTTTTTTGTCGAAGAAAAGTCATTGCCAATACGTACTTTTTGTCTTCTGTCTGAAAGATACGATTCTAGCCAGGAAAGGAGAACGCCAGATATGTGAAATTCGTGTTTGCATTTAAAGAGAAGTCCTTTGTGCCAAATTTTGTCAAAGTACTTTGAAATGTCAAGATAGATTGCTGTTACGTCGCGTCCCTCGTCTAAATTTTTATATATGTTGTGTGTCAGGTACGCCGGTGGTGCCCCTGTCAGGTCTGTGGTGCCCCTGATAGGTCGGTGGTGCCCCTGGTAGGCCTGTAGTGTCCCCGGACCCCAAGGGGGCATGACCCATGTGACCCATGTGAACATTTCGATGGGGGGATTGGGCACGGTGGGTCCGGTCCCCCTTGCGGACGGGCCCCTCTGTCTGTCTGTCTGTCTCACTGTCTGCCTGCCTGTCTGTCTGTCTAAGCCCTGAAAAAATGTGGAAAATCGGCAGATAAAAGCATCATTTTGCCTGAGAAATGTGCATAAAATGCACGGTTTTTATGAAGAAGCGAAGCGAGCGAGCCCCTCAGAGTCGCCGATGTTGGTCCCTCAGACGTGTCTGTGAAAGGCCGTCAAATGCGCTGGTGTGGAGTCCACACAGGCGCCGTTGCGGGGGTCTTAGGCTTAGAGACGCTGGTAGGGGCCGTCATAGGCATGTATGGGTACCTGAAAGTTACTAGTGGCCCTCCATAGGCCGGCAAGGGAACCTCAGATGCCGGTAAGAGGCCCTCAGAGTCGCCGGTAAATGGCCGTTAGATGCGCTGGTATAGGGCCCCCGGAGGCGCCGGTGAGCGGGCCTTCAGAGCCGCCGATGTAGGCCGTTGAGATGCACTGGTGTGGGGACCTTAGAGGTGGCGGTGAGGGCCCTCCCAGGCGCCATTATGAGGGCCCTCAGAAACACTGGTGTGGGCCGTGGGGGCATAACAAACAGGTATGGGGCCCTTACAGCTGATCCCTCATTAGCCTTCAGGGACCCTCAGAGGCCGGCAAGGTCCTTCAGAACCTGGGGTGGGGCCCTTCTGGAGATAAGTGTGCCTGCATAAGAGCCCATGACGTATTCTCAAAAGCCCCGTGGTGTCCTTTCACTCCTTTCCAGTTGAACCGTGGCCAGCGCGGACCCTCTGATGTCAATTGGCACCGTAGGGCCCCTCGGGCCCGAGGGGACCCTAAACCATATAACGGACACGTGTCTCCTCGCCCCCTGGCTATGCAATTGAATCCAAGTGATCAGGGGCCCTTTAGGTAATCAGGGGCATCTCAGGTGACTGCTGGGCTTTTTCAATTGATCAGGGCCCACCAGGTTACCGTAACCAGGGGACCCTCTGAAAATCAGGTGCCGGTTATACCAAGGGCTCCTCGGGCAACTAAGGGCCTTCATGTGACTGCAGAGGCCCTTCAGATAACCAGGTACTCCCCGGGTAAACATTGGCCCCTCAGGTGACCAGGGCTTCTTTAGATGACTGGCCAGGGACCATCCAGGGGATCAGGAGCCCCTTGGGTAACTAGGGGCCCCCAGGTAACCAGAGGCCCCTCGGGTAACCAGGGGCCCTTGTAACCAGGGGTCCTTTACCAGGAGTCCTTCAGATAACCAGTGGTCCCTCAGGTAACCAGGGGCCCCTCAGGTAAACAGGGTCCCGTGACCAGGGGCCCTCAGGTAACCAGAGCCCCTCAGATACCTAACCAGGGGCCCCTCAGGTGACCAGGGGCCCCTCGGGTAGCCAGGGGGTCCCTTAGACAACCAGGAAGCTCTCAGACAGCCAGGGGCCCCTCAGATAACCAGGGGCCCTCAGGTAACTAGGGGCTCGTCAGATAACCAGGGGCTCCTCAGGTGACCAGGGCGGCCCTCAGGTAACCAGGGGCTGGCCCCTCAGGTAGCCAGGGGCTCTCAGGTAGTTAGGGGCGCTCTGTGTTCGTCACTGTGATAGATATCGCTCTTTGATATCAGTTTTTCTTCCGAGTAAAAGACGTTCTGTCTAGTACTGGAATTAAGGCAAGGAGACCCAGAACGCCTTCGTCACGCTGGTCCCCCTGAGTCATCCTTGGACCTCAGGGGCCCCCGTGGCCCCCCTTGGGTTGGGTACGTCACTGCACTCAAGTGACCCAAAGGGTTCACTTGCATGCTTGATCCCAAAGGGGGAGGCCATGGCCTCTTGGCCTCCCCCTGGATACGCCACTGTAACTGCTCGCACTTTGTAGGTACACTCGGGGGCAGATTGATGTTCCACCACTCCCTACCCATCGGCCTCCCATGGTTCAGCACTGGCTGCTGCCAGTGGCAGCACTGGCAGCACTGGCACTGACAGGCAGTGCTGAGCAGTGCTGAGGGCAGGCAACACTGGCAGCAGCCAGTGCTGAGCCATGGGATCGCCCGATGGGTAGGGAGTGGTGGAACATCAATCTGACCCCGAGTGTACTAGCTACTTTCATCTACTAAATATTTAGCTTCACTAGCTATTTTGACGCTAGCGATTTTGTCATTAGCTGTTTTAACCCCCGCCCCGCTGGACTATTCAGCCATACGCGCCCTGCTTGGGGGGGGGGGGGGGCAGATTCTGCCCTCCTGTCTGACTTGTGTACCGATGGTCGTAGAAAGACGGGGAAAACGGCAATCGAAAGTTCTCAACAAGGTGGATCTTAAGAGCCAACTTTTTTGCTTAAGTATTTCAGAGGTCAGGTCAAGGTCAGGTCAAGGGTACAAAATGCAAGTTTCTACAGTATCGGCCTTGCACCGTAGTTGCCGAAGAATGGACTGAGACTGATTGCCCAAAACGTGTTCTTAGGCTACCAAGACAATATTCGTTGCAAACAATATCATGCAAAGGTCAAGGTCAAGATCAGGTCAGGTTACTAAAAACTAAATATAGAAAAGCGCATGTGCGACACATGTTTTATGGGTCATTTTATTCATATAATTCAATAGGCACACTCAAAAAGTGATATAGTGAGTGATATGGGTCATGGTCCAATAGCCCCCCCCCCCCCCCTCCCCTAGGATCCGCCAGTGTCGCGACCTAGGCTATGTGCATGAATAGCTCATCTGTGATTATAGCAAATGCCAATATCGAAATGAGGACTTCAAAAACAAAAGGCAGCACAACATCCCTAGAAAGTTTTAGCAGTTACAATGTTCCCGACATTTGGGTCGCCAGCCTAGCCCCGGGAATGCCCAACCAATGAACTAGGACCTTCCAAACGTCACCATACAATCGGGTACTATTTAGTCAGAAAGGGGACGCTAGTAATTTCCAGGAGCCTCTAGCTCTATCAAGATCTGAACGGTGGGGGGGGGGGGGGGTTCACGGACTCTTCCTCTTTACGTTAACGGCCGGTAAAACACCTAAACTGGCGATAATTTAGCCATTTCTAACAGTAAAAGACGGTAACTAGCATTGAAAAAAACTACGGTAAATATGCCGTTAACATCAATAGCGGCCGAACACCTTCAATTAAGGAGGGGGGGGGGGGCACTGGCCACTGCCGACTTTTGGTCCCATTCTTTCCATGTGACGCCCATAGGGCTTATGTTAAAATTCCCAAATCAAGGGGGAGGGGGTGGGCATGGTGCCCTCCCCGTTCCGCCGCCTATAGTTTACATGCATATTTGTTGTTAGAGCTGAACCCCTGCACACAGTATTGCGTCGGGTGTGGACAACTACCGCCATCTGTTGACGGCGATACAAGTTCGGTTACTGCGGGACAGCCTAACTTCAGGCGCTCGTCACCTGCGCCATCTATGGAGAAGTCTACGAAACAGAAGTACGCCTTACCTCAGTTATGCGTTAGAGCTGAATCTATGGTGTTATCCCAATTTCCCAGTGCTTTCCAGCATAGCTAATTTTCGGACCCGCGATAACGATGAAAAGATAAGAAAGGTTTGCGATAACGATAAACGATAAACGATAAAATTTTCAAAAAATTAACAACGATAGCGATAAAACTATAACGATGATTTTTTTTTTTAACAGCAACCCGGTTTACATAGGGTTTGTTGCAAGCTTATATCTCCGTCCGTGATGTTGGAAAAGATGCCAATGGTGCTTAACAATATACAAAATGATCCCCTTTAAATATTTGTAGACCACTGCGTCGAAATTATCGCCAAATTAACGAGCTAGAGCCTCGTCAAATATGCTATGTAAACCGGGTTAGCGTTAACGAAACGATAAACGATGAAACGATAACGATAATTGTTTTTAACAGCAATAACGAAACGATAAATGATACAACGATAACGATGATTGTCTTGAACAGCGATAACAAAAGCGATAAGAAATACAGCTTAAATAATTGTACTTACAATTTATTTTCAGATCTATACAGTTTGCAGATGGCAACAGGTTGCGCACACATACTGTCGCGCGGCATACACTGTCGATCGTCTTCCATTTTTCCATCGTCCCGTTTTAAGGCCTGGCTACACTATGCGTTTTCTGCGTGCGTTTTTTGCGAGTTTGCGTGTTTTGCGTAATATCGTTCTAGAAAAAGGTTATTATTAATTTAACTTCTTTAATATTTATATAAAAATTAAAAAAACGTTTATGTTAATTAAAAGTTTATATGAAAAACATATAACAAAAACGTAATGTCGTTTCTTTTTAGAGCGATATTCCGCAAATCACGCTAACTCGCAGAAAACGCACGCAGAAAACGCATAGTGTAGCCAGGCCTTTACATTTTATCGTTGATCGTTCATAATTTTTGTAACTTGCGTAAGTGGATGAGCGATAATTTTGAAAATTTAGCGATATACGATAACGATAACAGGTTTACTTAACAGCCATAATTATCGTTCATCGTTTATCGGTCATCCTATCGCATGCGGAAAGGACTGCAATTTCCTTACCGTTTTTGTATCATCTTCAACCAACTATTTGCTCTAGCCAATTGCTCTACGAGTTTTTCGAATGGAAGCAAATGCGATTTGAGTTTGCTTGTTTGTATTTGTTGTTTCGTGCTGATGTGTCACGAACTAAGGCCGCCACCACTAGGTCAGCTGGATCAGCTGGGCGACAGCTGATCGGCACACGCGGCGTGGCGCCGCAGTTTTTGAGACCGAGCTGGTTCCTTTTTTGTCGACATTTTTGTAACCAAATTGACGGGCAAGATTTGGTGAGTGACTGTATTGCGCTGATGTCATGTTTAGTTACCCTCGTATGTCATGAAATGTCACTATCAGACTATCAGTCATGCATTCAGAAACGAATTATTCGACACCAGTAATATGTATATGATCGGTAGCTTTCGGGGGCTGCTGCCTCCTTCATCAGCCTGCTTTTTAAATGCATTAGAACACAAGACAATACGTTTCAAACATGTCTACCAAAAAGTAAACCGCCACGAGGAAAAAGTTGTAACGGTACGTCTCAAGCATAGATGCACAACAGTTTGATACATGATAACAAATAATAACACATAATTAAGTCGCCATCGTCCGTAATATCCGTAATAAAGCATTCGACATTAATCGTGATCCGTGGTCGTAACAACCACGGATCACGATTAATGTCGAATGTTTTATTACGGATATTACGGACGATGGCGACTTAATTATGTGTTATTATTTGTTATCATGGATCAAACTGTTGTGCATCTATGCTTGAGACGTACCGTTACAACTTTTCCTCGTGGCGGTTTACTTTTTGGTAGACATGTTTGAAACGTATTGTCTTGTGTTCTAATGCATTTAAAAAGCAGGCTGATGAAGGAGGCAGCAGCCCCCGAAAGCTACCGATCATATACATATTACTGGTGTCGAATAATTCGTTTCTGAATATTTACCATGTCCCAGTACAACAATTCCATATTCAAAATTATCAGTCATGTAGAAACTTACTTTCTATGTGTTTTGTGAAGGTCAGGCATTGGATCTGATGGATGCTTTCCCCCACCCAAACATGTCCGTGCATATATCAGATTTGGTAATTGCATGTTACTTTCACAGTAACCGATTGGCTGAGGATGTCAAGATAACTGGTCGATGAGCCACTGAACGATGACTTAGCTGAATACAAAGGAAGATTTTAAGCATGAATTTTGCTGATTCAATTACGGGCAAATCACAGTTAAATGGCCACATTTGTTTTTGTTTCGTTGGGTTAGCCCCTTCCGGTCTGACAAGGCCACTTCAGAGCCGGAAGGATGATAGGAATAAGGGGGAGACATTGGTCTGGGCAGGAACCCTAGAGAGTCACCGGGACTGAGCCTATCCCAAAGGTCAGGCCGATCACCACTCGCTGCACCCGGCCACAGGTGCGCTCCCTCGGGGGCAGCAGTGCCGCTCCAAGGGAGCAAGCAGCCCGCATGAGATAAAGGTGCCTGGAAGCATGCTTTAACATGCTTCCAGGTTGAATTTAAATGAGGGCAGGCGGCCAACCACACGTATAGTGATTCATATCAACGATAAATATAACGCAAATAGTGAATAATCGTGAGCTCCCTACATTATTTTAGTGGTTTTCTGATGAAGAATCAGACGTCAATGACGTCAGACAGCCTGACAAATGACCACACATCTGACTGGAATCACAGGTCAGGTAGGCTAACTTTCAGCTATCCAGCACACGCGCATTCCGAGCAATCGGAAAACGGTTTCAAGAGGTGGCACGAACCCCGTACCTTGGACGGCGAGGGCTAAGGAGGCTGTCCAGAGTCGGAGTCGGAGTCACGGAGAATCCACCGACTCCGCGGCGCTGGGCTGAGGGCCGTGACACCGGTCTACACTGGAGGACGCCTGCAGCGTCGCTGGACCGAGCTGTCACCCGGGGCCCACCATGTGCTTGATGGTGCTGCCATCTAGCGGCGGAATGAACAGGTCAGCTGTGACCAGAGGGCGCCTCGGTCGGGTTACAGCGCTGATATAGCGATCCGACAGGCAGGACAGAGTAGAGGGAACATCTGACATCAGGAATGCGATTGATCAATGACTGTAAAACAGTACACCCAGGTGAATATATACGGCCGAGCATGACAAATGGCTCCAGATCAGAATAGGTCTCGATACAACATTACGGAAGAAAATGGCACTTGTGACTTCCACAGCGATAATCAAACCTCCGCTTCTATCCCCAACTCCTTACCTTTGCTAGCTTGGCCTTGTGGTGGCGGGATCACCGTCTGGCAGGGCAGCGGCTGAAGGCCCCTCTCCGACTCTACCCGGCGCCACACCAGCACTCCACCACTGTGACGGAAGGCAGCACGGTTGGAGCGGTAGCACGCGGTTGGACGGGGCAGCACAGAGGGCTGAACGGACGGGCGCCTTGCTGAGGTCGTCCAGACGGTAGCGCGTGCTGTAGTAGCGTCACTGAGACTTGTATCATCAGAGGTAATATCAGAGGTGGTACATTACCTCCACAAAATTGAATGTCCAAAACTGACAAAAAATGAGGCTGAATTACTAGATAAAGATATAACGGTCGAAGAATTAGGGGAAACGCTGAAAAAAATTGAAAATAATAGAAGTCCTGGCTCTGATGGATTTCCGTATGAATTTTACAAAGTATTTTGGGGAGAAATAAAGTACTTTGTTTACAAATCGCTAAGATATGGATTATCTAAAGGATCTCTTTCAGTCAGTCAACGGGAAGGCCTAATTACTTTAGTTCCAAAACCATCAAAACCACGAAATTTAATTAGCAGTTGGCGTCCGATTACGCTCCTAAACTCAACGTACAAGATTCTCTCCGCAACCATAGCAGACCGCCTCAAACAAGTTCTAAATTCTATTATTCATGAGGATCAAGTGGCGTTCTTAAAGAAACGATGTATTGGTGAGAACACCCGAGTTGTATATGATGTATTATGGGAAAGCCAGAAAAACAATCAGGATGGCATGCTTTTGTCTGTAGACTTCAAGTCCGCTTTTGACGTAATGAGCTGGAAGTTCTTGGAATTATGTTTGTTAAAGTTTAACTTTAGTTCTACTTTTATCAAAATTTTCCAATGTCTGCACAAAGATAACATATCGCGCATAACTTACAATGGACACGCTTCAACGCGGCAGATAAATCTTGAAAGAGGTTGTCGACAGGGTGACCCAGTGTCATGCTACTTTTTTATCATAGGCGCTGAGATACTTGCAAATATAAGACATAGCAATATGATCAGAGGAATGAAAATACGTAATACAACAGTAAAAATAATTCAATATGCAGACAACACAACATTTTTCCTTGATGGATCTGAAGAAAGTTTGAGGAACGTTTTCAACGAGCTGGGCTGGTTCGCCAAATTCTCAGGTTTAAAGCCAAATGTAACAAAATGTCACGCAATGTGGATTGGAAAAAAGGCACTTAAAGAAAACATTATTTGCCCTGATATTGAATTACGATGGGTAACAAAACTGAGGTTACTCGGTATTGTTTTTAACCCGTTGTGCTCAAATATCACGGAAGAAAATATACAGCTAAAAAAAGACGCGATGTTAAGAATAATCAGAACATGGCAAAGCCGCAACCTAACACTGGTTGGGAAAAATTGTCATAGTTAAATCTCTTTTGCTATCACAAACATAGGCGTAGGAACCGGGGGGGCCAGGGGGGCCACGGCCACCCCACCATTTTGGAGTGGGGGGGGCCAGTAATGTGTGTGGCCCCCCCCCCCCACTTTTGAGAGCACTCCAATGTCTGAGATTCGCTCTTTACTTTAAACACGATTCAACCAACTAAACACAAAAAGATGGACCACGGTGCCGTTTCTGTCACGGACTATCTGTGCTTTGCAGGTAGAATTAACACCGTCTAAAACATGCAGCAGTTTAGCGCTTTAGCGCGTAAATTTTCAAATTCAGCGCAGAAGAGACATATCTGATATGTTTATTGGCCAACCGGTTTCGTTTTGTGGATCTGGTCAAGGCCCTAAGATGAAGATCTGGTTTGAGTCAGGTAGAATTTAGAAATGAGATGGATATAAGAAGTTTTTTTGCGAAAAAGGTGGGTGTGTATCTGGTGAATATACATATTGCATGATTAATGCGACCTTGACTGGGGTGGAGAATTATGTAAATCCCAGGGTTGCCTTTTCTGGACGGACCTATGCACCTACCCTACCTACAATTTCCCCAATTTCATTCAAAATCTATATTATGAATTATAAGTCGTCCGTGCGTTCTCCATCCGTGTGTCATGCCTTATGTGTCTTATTGCGTCGGAACGGCGGCACGTAGCGACGTGAAATTTGGCATGCCGAATCTGTGGGCGTGGGCGGCCTTTGTATTAAAATTTGGGGGTGATCGGCCCAGGGGTGCGCCGTCGGCACGTGCAAAAGGGTGCTCCCATAGGCTTAACACGTGGCCGGCGAAAACCGCCAACGGGCGAAAACCGGGCCTGCAGCGCTCCTTTCCCGAGCTTATATCTCGGTAACCGTAAGTCGCAGCGACATGCGGTTTTTACTGATGGATACAGAAGAGATGGGCCTATCGTATGCAAGAAGTTTTTTTCTTAGGTATGTACCAAGTGCAAAGAAATAGCCTCTAATCTCGAGAAAACGGGCATTTTTTACACATTTCAGGAAAAACGTTGGCATTTGAAAACGATGCACTCGAATGACACGGGGTGCATTTCACGGACTAAAAGAGGATCTGGCCTCTTCAGAATATATATATTTTTGGCCATTCACTCGCACATCTTTATAATTAAACGCTTACAAATTGCGAGTTTTACGTGAAACAGGCACGCTTACCTTTACAACATCATAATATATTGATAACGTAGACTTATGGCTAAAAGTCCTTAATATATTGAAAGAGCACTCTTTTCTGATCAATATCCACCCAAAATATTTTCAAAAAGTCATCAAGGGCTCTTAGAAACAGAGCAATCATTGTACCGTTTTCGACGCATTTTTACCGGTTGAGCGGCGGCCGGGCTTGAACGCGGCCAGGGCGCGGTAATATTACCGTGTGCCTTATATTCGTCTAATACTCGACGCTCTTTCGCTGACAGCGCGGCCGAGTGGAAAAGATGCCTGTCTCATAATCCGAAGGCAGATGGTTCGCGGCTGGTCAGCTACGAAGTTTTTCGCCCGAATTCGTCCCTAGGTAGCATTCGGCCAGCCGGCAACCGCCGAGAGGGATGCGAATGTTACATTTTAACGAGCTGGCGTACCGTTAGGGATCGACTCAGATCGACTATATTATGAATTATAAGTCGTCCGTGCGTTCTCCATCCGTGTGTCATGCCTTATGTGTCTTATTGCGTCGGAACGGCGGCACGTAGCGACGTGAAATTTGGCATGCCGAATCTGTGGGCGTGGGCGGCCTTTGTATTAAAATTTGGGGGTGATCGGCCCAGGGGTGCGCCGTCGGCACGTGCAAAAGGGTGCTCCCATAGGCTTAACACGTGGCCGGCGAAAACCGCCAACGGGCGAAAACCGGGCCTGCAGCGCTCCTTTCCCGAGCTTATATCTCGGTAACCGTAAGTCGCAGCGACATGCGGTTTTTACTGATGGATACAGAAGAGATGGGCCTATCGTATGCAAGAAGTTTTTTTCTTAGGTATGTACCAAGTGCAAAGAAATAGCCTCTAATCTCGAGAAAACGGGCATTTTTTACACATTTCAGGAAAAACGTTGGCATTTGAAAACGATGCACTCGAATGACACGGGGTGCATTTCACGGACTAAAAGAGGATCTGGCCTCTTCAGAATATATATATTTTTGGCCATTCACTCGCACATCTTTATAATTAAACGCTTACAAATTGCGAGTTTTACGTGAAACAGGCACGCTTACCTTTACAACATCATAATATATTGATAACGTAGACTTATGGCTAAAAGTCCTTAATATATTGAAAGAGCACTCTTTTCTGATCAATATCCACCCAAAATATTTTCAAAAAGTCATCAAGGGCTCTTAGAAACAGAGCAATCATTGTACCGTTTTCGACGCATTTTTACCGTTTGAGCGGCGGCCGGGCTTGAACGCGGCCAGGGCGCGGTAATATTACCGTGTGCCTTATATTCGTCTAATACTCGACGCTCTTTCGCTGACAGCGCGGCCGAGTGGATAAGATGCCTGTCTCATAATCCGAAGGCGGATGGTTCGCGGCTGGTCAGCTACGAAGTTTTTCGCCCGAATTCGTCCCTAGGTAGCATTCGGCCAGCCGGCAACCGCCGAGAGGGATGCGAATGTTACATTTTAACGAGCTGGCGTACCGTTAGGGATCGACTCAGCAACAAAGCATTCTTACTCTCAGATCAATATACTGAAAGCTGGCCATCTAGGGTATGAGTATTAAATAGTGTATGGGCAGAGTAGGTATGGGCAGGGTAAGGACGGGTAGGATAGGGTAGAAGTTGTGTATGGGCCGGGTAGGGTATGGGCAGGGTAGGGTATGGGCAGGGTAGGGTATGGGCAGGGTAGGGTATGGGCAGGGTTAGAGTATGGGCAGGGCAGGGTATGGGCAGGGCAGAGTATGGTTAGGTGATGGGTAGGATAGGATAGAAGTTGGGCATGGGCAGGGCAGGGTATGGGCAGGTAGGGTATGGGCAGGTAGGGTATGGCTAGGGACCCAAATAATACCAATAAAACGATTTTTAACCCAGCATAATGCATCCGTAAAACCAATTTAATCAAAACATAAAGTTATAGCGCAAAACATGCCATCTAGTCTATCTATATTATGAATTATAAGATGTCTGTGCGTGTGTCATGCCTTATGTGTCTTATTGCGCCTGAAAGGCGCCGCGTATCGACGTGAAATTTGGCATGCCGAATCTGTGGGCGTGGGCGGCCTTTGTATTAAAATTTGGACGCGATCGGGCCAGGGGTGCGCCGTCGGCACGTGCAAAAGGGTGCTCCCATAGGCTTAACACGTGGCCGGCGAAAATCGTGATCGGGCGAAAATCGGGCCTGCAGCGCTCCTTTCCCGAGCTTATATCTCGGTAACCGTAAGTCGCAGCGACATGCGGTTTTCACTGATGGATACAGAAGAGATGGGCCTATCGTATGCAATAAGTTTTTTTCTTAGGTATATACCACGTGCAAAGAAATAGCCTCTAATCTCGAGAAAACGGGCATTTTTTACACACTTCAGGAAAAACGTTGGCATTTGAAAACGATGCATTGGAATGACACGGGATGCATTTCACGGACTACAAGAGGATCTGAACTGTTCAGAAAACATATATTTTGGCTCATTCACTCGCACATTTTTATAATTAAACGCTTACAAATTGCGAGTTTTACGTGAAACAGGCACGCTCACCTTTACAACATCATAATATATTGATAACGTAGACTTATGGCTATAAGTCCTTAATGTATTGAAAGAGCACTCTTTTCTGATCAATATCCACCCAAAATATTTTCAAAAAGTCGTCAAGGGCTCTAAGAAACAGAGCAATGATTATACCGTTTTCGACGCATTTTTTACCGGTTGAGCGGCGGCGGCCGGCCTTGAACGCGGCACCGGCGCAGTAATATTACCGTGTGCTTTATATTTGTCTAATACTCGCATGTCATCCGCTGACGGCGCGGCCGAGTGGATAAGATGGGGCGTTCCACGACAGATCGACCAAAAAAATCGCGAAATAACACCCTACCTCTCATATTTTGATGAAATTTCGTCTATGGGGTTATCTTGTCTATATTATGAATTATAAGTCTTCCGTGCGTTCTCCATCCGTGTGTCATGCCTTATGTGTCTTATTGCGTCGGAACGGCGGCACGTAGCGACGTGAAATTTGGCATGCCGAATCTGTGGGCGTGGGCGGCCTTTGTATTAAAATTTGGGGGTGATCGGCCCAGGGGTGCGCCGTCGGCACGTGCAAAAGGGTGCTCCCATAGGCTTAACACGTGGCCGGCGAAAACCGCCAACGGGCGAAAACCGGGCCTGCAGCGCTCCTTTCCCGAGCTTATATCTCGGTAACCGTAAGTCGCAGCGACATGCGGTTTTTACTGATGGATACAGAAGAGATGGGCCTATCGTATGCAAGAAGTTTTTTTCTTAGGTATGTACCAAGTGCAAAGAAATAGCCTCTAATCTCGAGAAAACGGGCATTTTTTACACATTTCAGGAAAAACGTTGGCATTTGAAAACGATGCACTCGAATGACACGGGGTGCATTTCACGGACTAAAAGAGGATCTGGCCTCTTCAGAATATATATATTTTTGGCCATTCACTCGCACATCTTTATAATTAAACGCTTACAAATTGCGAGTTTTACGTGAAACAGGCACGCTTACCTTTACAACATCATAATATATTGATAACGTAGACTTATGGCTAAAAGTCCTTAATATATTGAAAGAGCACTCTTTTCTGATCAATATCCACCCAAAATATTTTCAAAAAGTCATCAAGGGCTCTTAGAAACAGAGCAATCATTGTACCGTTTTCGACGCATTTTTACCGGTTGAGCGGCGGCCGGGCTTGAACGCGGCCAGGGCGCGGTAATATTACCGTGTGCCTTATATTCGTCTAATACTCGACGCTCTTTCGCTGACAGCGCGGCCGAGTGGAAAAGATGCCTGTCTCATAATCCGAAGGCAGATGGTTCGCGGCTGGTCAGCTACGAAGTTTTTCGCCCGAATTCGTCCCTAGGTAGCATTCGGCCAGCCGGCAACCGCCGAGAGGGATGCGAATGTTACATTTTAACGAGCTGGCGTACCGTTAGGGATCGACTCAGATCGACTATATCTATATTATGAATTATAAGTCGTCCGTGCGTTCTCCATCCGTGTGTCATGCCTTATGTGTCTTATTGCGTCGGAACGGCGGCACGTAGCGACGTGAAATTTGGCATGCCGAATCTGTGGGCGTGGGCGGCCTTTGTATTAAAATTTGGGGGTGATCGGCCCAGGGGTGCGCCGTCGGCACGTGCAAAAGGGTGCTCCCATAGGCTTAACACGTGGCCGGCGAAAACCGCCAACGGGCGAAAACCGGGCCTGCAGCGCTCCTTTCCCGAGCTTATATCTCGGTAACCGTAAGTCGCAGCGACATGCGGTTTTTACTGATGGATACAGAAGAGATGGGCCTATCGTATGCAAGAAGTTTTTTTCTTAGGTATGTACCAAGTGCAAAGAAATAGCCTCTAATCTCGAGAAAACGGGCATTTTTTACACATTTCAGGAAAAACGTTGGCATTTGAAAACGATGCACTCGAATGACACGGGGTGCATTTCACGGACTAAAAGAGGATCTGGCCTCTTCAGAATATATATATTTTTGGCCATTCACTCGCACATCTTTATAATTAAACGCTTACAAATTGCGAGTTTTACGTGAAACAGGCACGCTTACCTTTACAACATCATAATATATTGATAACGTAGACTTATGGCTAAAAGTCCTTAATATATTGAAAGAGCACTCTTTTCTGATCAATATCCACCCAAAATATTTTCAAAAAGTCATCAAGGGCTCTTAGAAACAGAGCAATCATTGTACCGTTTTCGACGCATTTTTACCGGTTGAGCGGCGGCCGGGCTTGAACGCGGCCAGGGCGCGGTAATATTACCGTGTGCCTTATATTCGTCTAATACTCGACGCTCTTTCGCTGACAGCGCGGCCGAGTGGAAAAGATGCCTGTCTCATAATCCGAAGGCAGATGGTTCGCGGCTGGTCAGCTACGAAGTTTTTCGCCCGAATTCGTCCCTAGGTAGCATTCGGCCAGCCGGCAACCGCCGAGAGGGATGCGAATGTTACATTTTAACGAGCTGGCGTACCGTTAGGGATCGACTCAGATCGACTATATTATGAATTATAAGTCGTCCGTGCGTTCTCCATCCGTGTGTCATGCCTTATGTGTCTTATTGCGTCGGAACGGCGGCACGTAGCGACGTGAAATTTGGCATGCCGAATCTGTGGGCGTGGGCGGCCTTTGTATTAAAATTTGGGGGTGATCGGCCCAGGGGTGCGCCGTCGGCACGTGCAAAAGGGTGCTCCCATAGGCTTAACACGTGGCCGGCGAAAACCGCCAACGGGCGAAAACCGGGCCTGCAGCGCTCCTTTCCCGAGCTTATATCTCGGTAACCGTAAGTCGCAGCGACATGCGGTTTTTACTGATGGATACAGAAGAGATGGGCCTATCGTATGCAAGAAGTTTTTTTCTTAGGTATGTACCAAGTGCAAAGAAATAGCCTCTAATCTCGAGAAAACGGGCATTTTTTACACATTTCAGGAAAAACGTTGGCATTTGAAAACGATGCACTCGAATGACACGGGGTGCATTTCACGGACTAAAAGAGGATCTGGCCTCTTCAGAATATATATATTTTTGGCCATTCACTCGCACATCTTTATAATTAAACGCTTACAAATTGCGAGTTTTACGTGAAACAGGCACGCTTACCTTTACAACATCATAATATATTGATAACGTAGACTTATGGCTAAAAGTCCTTAATATATTGAAAGAGCACTCTTTTCTGATCAATATCCACCCAAAATATTTTCAAAAAGTCATCAAGGGCTCTTAGAAACAGAGCAATCATTGTACCGTTTTCGACGCATTTTTACCGGTTGAGCGGCGGCCGGGCTTGAACGCGGCCAGGGCGCGGTAATATTACCGTGTGCCTTATATTCGTCTAATACTCGACGCTCTTTCGCTGACAGCGCGGCCGAGTGGAAAAGATGCCTGTCTCATAATCCGAAGGCAGATGGTTCGCGGCTGGTCAGCTACGAAGTTTTTCGCCCGAATTCGTCCCTAGGTAGCATTCGGCCAGCCGGCAACCGCCGAGAGGGATGCGAATGTTACATTTTAACGAGCTGGCGTACCGTTAGGGATCGACTCAGATCGACTATATCTATATTATGAATTATAAGTCGTCCGTGCGTTCTCCATCCGTGTGTCATGCCTTATGTGTCTTATTGCGTCGGAACGGCGGCACGTAGCGACGTGAAATTTGGCATGCCGAATCTGTGGGCGTGGGCGGCCTTTGTATTAAAATTTGGGGGTGATCGGCCCAGGGGTGCGCCGTCGGCACGTGCAAAAGGGTGCTCCCATAGGCTTAACACGTGGCCGGCGAAAACCGCCAACGGGCGAAAACCGGGCCTGCAGCGCTCCTTTCCCGAGCTTATATCTCGGTAACCGTAAGTCGCAGCGACATGCGGTTTTTACTGATGGATACAGAAGAGATGGGCCTATCGTATGCAAGAAGTTTTTTTCTTAGGTATGTACCAAGTGCAAAGAAATAGCCTCTAATCTCGAGAAAACGGGCATTTTTTACACATTTCAGGAAAAACGTTGGCATTTGAAAACGATGCACTCGAATGACACGGGGTGCATTTCACGGACTAAAAGAGGATCTGGCCTCTTCAGAATATATATATTTTTGGCCATTCACTCGCACATCTTTATAATTAAACGCTTACAAATTGCGAGTTTTACGTGAAACAGGCACGCTTACCTTTACAACATCATAATATATTGATAACGTAGACTTATGGCTAAAAGTCCTTAATATATTGAAAGAGCACTCTTTTCTGATCAATATCCACCCAAAATATTTTCAAAAAGTCATCAAGGGCTCTTAGAAACAGAGCAATCATTGTACCGTTTTCGACGCATTTTTACCGGTTGAGCGGCGGCCGGGCTTGAACGCGGCCAGGGCGCGGTAATATTACCGTGTGCCTTATATTCGTCTAATACTCGACGCTCTTTCGCTGACAGCGCGGCCGAGTGGAAAAGATGCCTGTCTCATAATCCGAAGGCAGATGGTTCGCGGCTGGTCAGCTACGAAGTTTTTCGCCCGAATTCGTCCCTAGGTAGCATTCGGCCAGCCGGCAACCGCCGAGAGGGATGCGAATGTTACATTTTAACGAGCTGGCGTACCGTTAGGGATCGACTCAGATCGACTATATTATGAATTATAAGTCGTCCGTGCGTTCTCCATCCGTGTGTCATGCCTTATGTGTCTTATTGCGTCGGAACGGCGGCACGTAGCGACGTGAAATTTGGCATGCCGAATCTGTGGGCGTGGGCGGCCTTTGTATTAAAATTTGGGGGTGATCGGCCCAGGGGTGCGCCGTCGGCACGTGCAAAAGGGTGCTCCCATAGGCTTAACACGTGGCCGGCGAAAACCGCCAACGGGCGAAAACCGGGCCTGCAGCGCTCCTTTCCCGAGCTTATATCTCGGTAACCGTAAGTCGCAGCGACATGCGGTTTTTACTGATGGATACAGAAGAGATGGGCCTATCGTATGCAAGAAGTTTTTTTCTTAGGTATGTACCAAGTGCAAAGAAATAGCCTCTAATCTCGAGAAAACGGGCATTTTTTACACATTTCAGGAAAAACGTTGGCATTTGAAAACGATGCACTCGAATGACACGGGGTGCATTTCACGGACTAAAAGAGGATCTGGCCTCTTCAGAATATATATATTTTTGGCCATTCACTCGCACATCTTTATAATTAAACGCTTACAAATTGCGAGTTTTACGTGAAACAGGCACGCTTACCTTTACAACATCATAATATATTGATAACGTAGACTTATGGCTAAAAGTCCTTAATATATTGAAAGAGCACTCTTTTCTGATCAATATCCACCCAAAATATTTTCAAAAAGTCATCAAGGGCTCTTAGAAACAGAGCAATCATTGTACCGTTTTCGACGCATTTTTACCGGTTGAGCGGCGGCCGGGCTTGAACGCGGCCAGGGCGCGGTAATATTACCGTGTGCCTTATATTCGTCTAATACTCGACGCTCTTTCGCTGACAGCGCGGCCGAGTGGATAAGATGCCTGTCTCATAATCCGAAGGCGGATGGTTCGCGGCTGGTCAGCTACGAAGTTTTTCGCCCGAATTCGTCCCTAGGTAGCATTCGGCCAGCCGGCAACCGCCGAGAGGGATGCGAATGTTACATTTTAACGAGCTGGCGTACCGTTAGGGATCGACTCAGCAACAAAGCATTCTTACTCTCAGATCAATATACTGAAAGCTGGCCATCTAGGGTATGAGTATTAAATAGTGTATGGGCAGAGTAGGTATGGGCAGGGTAAGGACGGGTAGGATAGGGTAGAAGTTGTGTATGGGCCGGGTAGGGTATGGGCAGGGTAGGGTATGGGCAGGGTAGGGTATGGGCAGGGTAGGGTATGGGCAGGGTTAGAGTATGGGCAGGGCAGGGTATGGGCAGGGCAGAGTATGGTTAGGTGATGGGTAGGATAGGATAGAAGTTGGGCATGGGCAGGGCAGGGTATGGGCAGGTAGGGTATGGGCAGGTAGGGTATGGCTAGGGACCCAAATAATACCAATAAAACGATTTTTAACCCAGCATAATGCATCCGTAAAACCAATTTAATCAAAACATAAAGTTATAGCGCAAAACATGCCATCTAGTCCCCCTATATTATAAATTTGAAGTTGTCGGTCACAGCCGAAACCTGTCATCGCTATTTGCGTGTCTAGCGCCGGAACGGTGCAGCGCAGCGGCATGAAATTTTGAGGGCGTATTTTTTAGGTGAATCGAACCATCGTATCAAAGTTTGGTTGCCATCCGCCGACGGGGACGTCGTCGGCAGCGTCTTAAAAAAGAGGTACGATCGCCATTGGTTTAACATTACGAGCGGAAAACGGCCGCCGTCCGAAAAAAACGGTTCGACTCTTTTGCGTATATCTCGGGAACGGAGGGTCCCAGCGACACGGGGTTACCACCGATCGATAGAGCGGAAACAGACCTGGCGTATGCAACACATAGTTTCGTAAAACAATCACCACACGCAAAGAAATGGCCTATAAACTTGAAAAATGGGCCGTTTTTTATACTTTTCAGGAAATGCATTGGCATTTGAAAACGGTGCATTTGATCGACACGGGATGCAGTTCACGGACTACAATAGGATCGGACCTTTTCAGAAAACATAGATTTTCGGCCATTCACTCACGCATCTTTATAATTAAGCGCTTACAATTTGCAAGTTTTACGTTTACACGGTATGATCATCTTTACACCGTCATAATGTACTGATAACATAGACCTATGGCTATAAATCTACCATTGACTGAAAGAGCATTTTTTTCTGATTACTACACACCCAAAATATTTTCAAAAAGTCAACAAGGGCTCTAAGAAACAGCGCAATGATTGTACCGTTTTTGACGCACGTTTTCCGTCGTAGCGGCGGCGGGCATTGAACGCGGCGGCGATGAAGGGAATATCACCGTGTGCTTTCAATACGCGTAATACTTGCCGCTCGTCAACTGGCCGCGTGGCCGAGTGGATTGGGTGTCCGGCTGGAAATCCGGAGGCGGGGAGTTCGCGACCGGCCAGTTTCGAACTTTTTCGCTCGCCTTTGTCCAAAGGTAGCATCCGGCCGGCCGGCATTTGCTAAGAGGGCCCGGTGTGCTATACATAGATTCACGAGGTGGCGGAACGTGACGTTATACTATTTAACGTTAGACGTATTTTCCGACAAATTCCGATCGATGGCTTATCGCCGACATGCCTTTGAACTTTTGACAATGGTCAGCACAGCAAGGCCGCAATCCACCTCTCGCCTAGGGGAATTCGAAAACAGTTAACATAAACGCTCGACAGCAAATAACATAACTTTGAAACAGCGATAACTTAGATGTCATTAGGCCGAATCCTCTGAAACTTGGATTGTCGGTAGGCAGGGCACTCACTACTCACCAGGCGATGCATGGTCATTACGAGCGAGCGAGCGCAGCGAGCGAGCGAGTTCATACTGAATTAAGGGAAAATCCTGAGTATGAGCGGCCGGCCGTGGGGACGCTCTTCAAAAGCTAATATCTTAGGAACGGGACATCCGATTGACTAGCGGTCTTCTTTACTGAATGTCACTTGGACGTAAAAGTTTTGTGGTGTGATGGCCACCATGCGTTCTTGCGAACCACCGCACGTGGCGCGTGGTAAAGTTGGACATTTTTTAGGAACCCCCAAAATTGCAACCTCAATAAGGGCACAACGGTTGGGCCGATTGATTTGAAACTCGGTACACAGTTAGGTTTCCATCAGATAATTCATCTGCATGTGTTAAAGTTGGGGTGCTACAGCACGTGCACACGTGCAGGGGGCGCTCCCAGATCTCGAGAACGGCTGGGCCGATTGCGCTCAAATTTGGTACACGGTTGGGGACCAGTTATTAGGGTGCCGTGCAAAAGTCAGTTTGAACTTTGGACCCCGCTTGCACGTGCGCACGTGCAGAATGCCGCTTCCGGATCTCAGGAACGGCTGGGCCGATTTCGTTCAAATTTGGCACACCGCTAGCGACCGGTTAGAAGGGTGCTTTGCACCAGCCCGTTGGAAGTACCCTCTCGCCCTTGCGCACGTGCAGGGCTCACTATCTCGCTCGCTCGTTCTTCGCCCAAAAGGCGTTTTACTGGTGTGTTACAGATGTGGTGGACCGACTGCACGTGTACACGTGAGGTGACAGGGTCCGCTTCTCCATCTAAGAAACGGCTGGGTCGATGTCGCTCAAATTTTGCACACTGTTGGGAACCATTTAGACAGGTGGCTAGCGCAAGTAATCTGGAGTTTCAACTAGCGTGTACGCACGTGTAGGGACCGCTTTTATATCTCAAGAACTAATAAGCCGATTGCACTCAAATTTGGAACACCGCTTCGGTGTGAAAAGAGTATGGGTAGGGTATGGGATAGTATATGTAAGGTATGATAGAGTAGGGTAGGGTAGGGTAGGGTAGGGTGGGGTGGGGTTGGGTAGGTAGGGTAGGTAGGGTAGGGTAGGGTAGGGCTGGGGTTAAGTAGTGGCAGGGGTTGGGGCAGGGGTAGGGTAGGCTAGGGTAGGGTAGGGTTGAGGTTAAGTAGTGGCAGGGGTTGGGGCAGGGGTAAAGTAGCGGCAGTGTAGGGGTAGTGTAGGAAGGGGGTTGTGTAGGGTTAGTGTAGGGGTAGAGCTGGGTTGAGTAGTGTAGGGGTAGGGGTAGGGGGAGTGGTAGGTTAGTGCAGTAGTAGGGTAGTGTAGGGATATCACAGGCGTAGGGTGTGTATTTTACTGACCTATCTACTGCGTAGGGACGACCGAATTTTCTTAAAACATACATACGTTAGTCACAAACACGTATGCGTAAGTCGCAAACCTGTATTCTAGTCTATATTATGAATTATAACATGTCCGTGCGTAATCCGTCATGCCTTATGTGTCTTATTGCGTCGGAACGGCGGCACGTAGCGACGTGAAATTTGGCATGCCGAATTGATGGGTTGAGGCGACCTTTGTATTAAAATTTGAAGGTGATCGGCCCAGGGGTGCGCCGTCGGCACGTGCAAAAGGGTGCTCCCATAGGCTTAACACGTGGCCGGCGAAAACCGCCAACGGGCGAAAACCGGGCCTGCAGCGCTCCTTTCCCGAGCTTATATCTCGGTAACCGTAAGTCGCAGCGACATGCGGTTTTTACTGATGGATACAGAAGAGATGGGCCTATCGTATGCAATAAGTTTTTTTCTTAGGTATGTACCACGTGCAAAGAAATAGCCTCTAATCTCGAGAAAACGGGCATTTTTTACATATTTCAGGAAAAACGTTGGCATTTGAAAACGATGCACTCGAATGACACGGGGTGCATTTCACGGACTAAAAGAGGATCTGGCCTCTTCAGAATATATATATTTTTGGCCATTCACTCGCACATCTTTATAATTAAACGCTTACAAATTGCGAGTTTTACGTGAAACAGGCACGCTTACCTTTACAACATCATAATATATTGATAACGTAGACTTATGGCTAAAAGTCCTTAATATATTGAAAGAGCACTCTTTTCTGATCAATATCCACCCAAAGTATTTTCAAAAAGTCATCAAGGGCTCTTAGAAACAGAGCAATCATTGTACCGTTTTCGACGCATTTTTACCGGTTGAGCGGCGGCCGGGCTTGAACGCGGCCAGGGCGCGGTAATATTACCGTGTGCTTTATATTCGTCTAATACTCGCCCCTCTGCCGCTGACAGCGCGGCCGAGTGGATAAGATACCTGTCTCATAATCCGAAGGCGGATGGTTCGCGGCTGGACAGCTTCGAAGTTTTTCGCCCGAATTCGTCCCTAGGTAGCATTCGGCCAGCCGGCAACCGCCGAGAGGGATGCGAATGTTACATTTTAACGTGCTGGCGTACCGTTAGGGATCGACTCAGCAACAAAGCATTCTTACTCTCATCAATATACTGAAAGCTGGCCATCTAGGGTATGAGTACTAAATAGTGTATGGGCAGAGTAGGTATGGGCAGGGTAAGGACGGGTAGGATAGGGTAGAAGTTGGGTATGGGCCGGGTAGGGTATGGGCAGGGTAGGGTATGGGCAGGGTAGGGTATGGGCAGGGTAGGGTATGGGCAGGGTTAGAGTATGGGCAGGGCAGGGTATGGGCAGGGCAGAGTATGGTTAGGTGATGGGTAGGATAGGATAGAAGTTGGGCATGGGCAGGGTAGGGTATGGGCAGGTAGGGTATGGCTAGGGACCCAAATAATACCAATAAAACGATTTTTAACCCAGCATAATGCATCCGTAAAACCAATTTAATCAAAACATAAAGTTATAGCGCAAAACATGCCATCTAGTCTATATTATGAATTATAACATGTCCGTGCGTGCGTGCGTGCGTGCGTGCCTGCGACTGTCATGCCTTATGTGTCTTATTGCGCCTGAAAGGCGCCGCGTATCGACGTGAAATTTGGCATGCCGAATCGGTGGGTTGATGTGACCACTGTATTAAAATTTGGGACGGATTGGCCCAGGGGTGCGCCGTCAGCACGCGCTCGCGTGCGCCATAGGGTTAACACAGGAAACGGCCAAATCGGCGATCAGGTGAAAACCGCCGTGCAGTGCTCCCATCTTCAGCTTATATTTTGGTAACGGATTGGCGTAGCGATGTGGGGTTGCCACCGATGGATAGAGGAGAGATGGTTCTAGCGAATCGGTATAAGAAAAACGTATAGCACGCGTCACGTGCAAGACAGCACCCCCAGTTGTGAAAAAATGACCGATTTCGGGCATTGTAGAAAGAAAACCGATGCCGCTGGAAAACGGCTTGACGGAATGAAATCGGTGTTGTATCATTTTGCAGACAACTGTATGTGTAATCAGATAATAGCAAACAAAAACTGATGATCCGTACCATTTCCTTAATAATGAAAAATTAATTTCAAAATTTGATTCGCGCGGAGCGCGACGTCCTTTACAACATCAAAACGTATTGAAAACGCTGATCAATGGCTATGAAACCTACATATTCGGAAAGAGCATTCTTTTCTGACCAATATCCACCCAAAATATTATCGAAAAGTCAATAAACTTTTGTGAAAATGACTCAATCATACGACCGTGTTTTGTTAACGTTACAGGTATTTTTCGTCAAAATCCGATCGATGGCTTATGGTCGGCAGGTCATACAACTTTTGACAATAGCTATCAAAGCATGGGCTGCAATGCACCGCCCGCAAAGGGGAATTCCAAACACTGAAAATAAGCGCCTACCAGTAAACAGCACATTATTGTACTAGGAATAACTCAGCTACTACTGGGCCGATTGCGCTGAAACTTGGACTATGGGTGGAGGGGGCACTAGCCTGGCGATGTATGGTCATTGGTCATTTGTGACAGGTAGGGTGAATCGAATGCACGTGCGCACGTGAGGGGTCCACTTATACGTCTCAAGAACGGCTGGGCCGATTTCGCTCAAATTTTGTTTACTGTTGGGGACAATTTAGAAAGGTGGCTGGCACAATTCATCTGGAGTCTCAGCTAGCGCGTGCGCACGTGTAGTGGGCCAGTTTTATATCTCAAGAACGGCTGGGCCGATTGCGCTCAAATTTGGTACGTTACTTTAATCGAGTATGAGAAGGGTAACTATGTGTAGGTTATTAGTAAGGTAGGGTATGGGTAGGTTAGGGTAGGGTAGGGTGGGTTTGAGTTCGATAAAGGAAAATCATGAGAAAGGCTCTAACCAACCCGCAACCAGCACCAGCATAACATGCCGTTCAAACAAATATCCAACTCCGACAAAATAAGACAAATAAAAATCATAAGTTCCCATACCCAAACAAATGCCCCATCAAACGCATCTATCAAAACGCACAGTTATAGCGCAAACATGGCCATCTAGTCTATATTATGATTTATAACATGTCTGTACGTGCGTGCCTGCGACTGTCATGCCTTATGTGTCTTAATGCGCCTGAAAGGCGCCGCATATCGACGTGAAATTTTGTGGGCACAATCTTTGGGTTGAGGCGACCTCTGTATTAAAATCTAAGGTTGATCGGACCAGGGGTGCGTCTTCAGCACGTGCAAAAGGATGCTCTCATAGAGATAACACGCGGCCGGAGCAAAACGCGAACGGGCGAAAAATGGGCCGACATGTATCGCTTTCCGGGCTTAGATCTCGGCAACGGGTGGTCGTAGCGAAAAGCAGTTGCCACCAATGGATAGAGGAGAGATGGAACTAGCGTATTGATATGGTTTCATAGTATAGCACGCGTCACGTGCAAGGTAAAACCCCCGGTTGTGAAAAAATGACCGATTTCATGCATTGTGGGAAGAAAACCGATGCCGCTGGAAAACGGCTTGACGGAATGCAATCGGTGTGGTGCCATTTTGCAGGCAGATGTACGTGTAATCAGAGGAAAGGAAATAAAAAGTGATGATTCGTACCATTTCCTTAATAATGAAAAATTAATTTTAAAATTTGATTCGCGCGGAGCGCGATGTCCTTTACAACATCAAAACGTATTGGAAACGCTGATCAATCGCTATGAAACCTACATATTCGGAAAGAGCATTCTTTTCTGATCAATATCCACCCAAAATATTATCGAAAAGTCAATAAACTTTTGTGAAAATGACTCAATCATACGACCATGTTTTGTTAACGTTACACGTATTTTTCGACAAAATCCGATCGATGGCTTATGGCCGTCAGGTCATTCCACTTTTCACAATAGCTATCAAAGCATGGGCTGCAATGCACCACCCGCCAAGGGGAATTCCAAACACTTGAAATAAGCGCTAAGCAGTAAACAGTACATTTTTGTACTAGGAATAACTCAGCAGCTACTGGGCCGATTGCGCTGAAACTTGGACTGTGGGTGGAGGGGGCACTCACCTGGTGATGTATGGTCATTTGTGACAGGTAGGGTGGATCGATTGCACGTGCGCACGTGAGGGGTCCACTTATACATCTCAAGAACGGCTGGGCCGATTTTGCTCAAATTTTGTACACTGTTGGGGACAATTTAGAAAGGTGGCTGGCACAAGTCATCTGGAGTCTCAGTTAGCGCGTGCGCACGTGCAGCGGTCCGCTTTTATATCTCAAGAACGGCTGGGCCGATTGCGCTCAAATTTGGTACGTTACTTTAATCGAGTATGAGAAGGGTAACTATGTGTTATTAGTAAGGTAGGGTATGGGTAGGTTAGGGTAGGGTAGGGTGGGTTTGAGTTCGATAAAGGCAGACCATGAGAAAGGCTCTAACAACCCGCAACCAGCACCAGCATAACATGCCGTTCAAACAAATATCCAACTCCGACAAAATAAGACAAATAAAATCATAAGTTCCCACATCCAAACTAATGCCCCATCAAACGTATCTATCAAAACGCACAGTTATAGCGCAAAATATGCCATCTAGTCTATATTATGAATTATAAGTCGTCCGTCCAATCTCCATCCATCCGTGTGTCATGCCTTATGTGTCTTATTGCGCCTGAAAGGCGCCGCGTATCGACGTGAAATTTTGTGGGCACAATCTGTGGCTTGAGGCGACCTTTGTATTAAAATTTGGGAGTCATCGGCCCAGGGGTGCGCCGTCAGCACGTGCAAAAGGGCGCTCCCATAGCGATAACACGGGGCTGGCTGACATGCCGATCGGACGAAAATTGGGCCTGCAGCGCTCCGTTCCCGAGCTTATTACTCGGCGAAACAAGGTCTCAGCGACACGGGGTTGCCACCAATGGATAGAGGAGAGATGGAACTACCGTATTGTAATGGTTTCATAGTACAGCACGCGCCACGTGCAAGACAGCACCCCCGGTTGTGAAAAAAATGACCGATTTCGTGCATTGTGACGGGAAAATGGATGCCGCTGGAAAACGGTTTGACGGAATGAAATCGGTGTGGTACCATTTTGCAGACAAATGTACGTGTAATGATAGCAAAACAAATAAAAAGTGATGATCCGTACCATTTCCTTAATAATGAAACATTAATTGGAAAATTTGATTCGCGCGGAGCGCGATGTCCTTTACAACATCAAAACGTATTGAAAACGCTGACCAATGGCTATGAAACCTACCTACATATTCGGAAAGAGCATTCTTTTCTGACCAATATCCACCCAAAATATTATCGAAAAGTCAATAAACTTTCGTGAAAATGACTCAAGCATGTGACCGTGTTTTGTTGACGTTACCGGTATTTTTCGACAAAATCCGATCGATGGCTTATGGCCGGCAAGTCATTCAACTTTTGACAATAGCTATCAAAGCATGGGCTGCAATACACCGCCCGCCAAGGGGAATTCCAAACACTGAAAATAAGCGCCTTCCAGTAAACAGCACATTTTTGTACTAGGAATAACTCAGCTACTACTGGGCCGATTGCGCTGAAACTTGGACTGTGGGTGGAGGGGGCACTCATCTGGCGATGCATGGTCATGTGTGACAGGTAGGGTGGATCGATTGCACGTGCGCACGTGAGGGGTCCACTTATACATCTCAAGAACGGCTGGGCCGATTTCGCTCAAATTTTGTACACCGTTAGGAACAATTTAGAAGGGTGGCTGGCACAAGTCATCTAGAGTCTCAGTTAGCGCGTGCGCACGTGCAGCGGGCCGCTTTTATATCTCAAGAACGGCTGGGCCGATTGCGCTCAAATTTGGTACGTTACTTTAATCGAGTATGAGAAGGGTAACTATGTGTAGGTTATGAGTAAGATAGGGTATGGGTAGGTTAGGGTGGGGTAGGGTTGAGTTCGATTAAGGCAAACCATGAGAAAGGCTCTAACAACCCGCAATCAGCACCAGCATACCATGCCGTTCAAACAAATATCCAACCCCGACAAAATAGACAAATAAAAATCATAAGTTCCCACACCTAAACTAATGCCCCCTCAAACGCATCTATCAAAACGCACAGTTATAGCGCAAAATATGCCATCTAGTTAGCTACAAATGAAAGGTTGCCTTTTGTTCATGGGTACCTTTGGAAATAAGAGAGTGTTTGCACACCATGAATTTCTCAAACCCTTTAATTCTCCATCCCTGGCCCTTGGGTATTTAGTCTCAGTAGGTACCTATGGGCTCACGGACGTTATTTGTGGATGTAGGTCATGTGAATGTAGGATGAGGTAGGTAGCCACCACTCCCAACAAATTTCTTAGCAGTGATGCACCCATAAATTTTCTGAAGGGGATGGCCCAAACACCACTTTATCTAATCTGTGTTGTTGTGTTCTTCATCAATACCTGCCAATGGTCTACTCTACATATTCACTTTCGTTCCTTCCAATTATTTGTATATTGTGATATATTATAAGGGATTTGGATGGTTTTCCAAGTAGGTATGTAGGTACTTAGGTAATACGTAGATAGGTACCTACCTCAGGGATGGAGAATGGCTAATGTTTCTTAAATACCTACCTATTAATTACTATTAATTATTGTTTGGTCCAGCTCACCTGGGTTGAATTGCCTGCTTAGTCTTTGTCTTGCATTTCCTTAATCAATTTTGTTAATGTTGCATGGGTGCAATGTCAACATTGTCATTGCCTATTGTTTTGTAGCTGATAGCAATTAAAATGCCTACTCAAACTGTTTCTGCTACTTTCAGCTTCTAGCTTCAAGTCCAAATCCCATTCATTTATCACATGCTCCAATTCACATTCCACAGTCCTCTCCGGATCAAGGAGCCACATCCACTACTACACCTCGGTCTGCTTCACCAGCTCCTGTGCCTACATTGTCATCTGCTCCTGTGGAGGAGCCCACACCTGTGTCTCCATCCACCTCTTCTGCCAGTCTTTCTGACTATGGAAGCTCCTCAACATCTGCAAGTGCAGGTAGGAATGGAACTTTTTTGTTACTCTATAATTACTATCTACCTACTTTTTTCTTACTTTGTCCCCCTCGTGGCCGAGTGGTCTAAAGCGCCGGAGTTCGACGCTGAAACCGGTGGTGAGAGCCCGTTTCAAGCCCCGGTGTGGGCGGTCGTCAGGAACAAGCTATGTTTAGTGCGGGCTCTGATCCCTGAAGTCACTGATCCCTGGCAGGCGCCCGCGGCGCCTGCCAGCCGCCGCGGGTAGGCTGGCAGGCGATGCACCACCTAGCGGGCTCTAGCTGCATTAGTAACATGTATATGTGGTGTGTGGTGTCGCTTCGATCGCCCGGGATTGGTGCTCCGCCAACACTCGGAGGCTGGTCTTCGCCTGGTGGAAGCCCCTGTTGGTGTCAGCATCAAGCGATAATCGAGATTATACATTTATTGACCAGGGTTGTGCTTGACGCAGATTTTACGGGCTGACTCAACTCTGACCTATGCTATAAATAATGCATGGGACCAATGCTACGGAGTCGGAGTCGGTAGTTTTGGCCGGCGTCGGAGTCAACAATTTTTCACCGACCGAAGTCTGAGCTGGAGTCGGAGTCGATTTTTTTTTTCAATCCGGAGTCGGAGTCGGAGTTGGAGTCGCCGAAATTTGGTCGACTCCGAAGCACTACATGGGTCTCAACTCTGACTCAACCCACCACTTTGATTTTATCGATTGACTCGGCTCTGACTTAACGTAAATCCCATATTTTCTAACCTGACTCAATTCATGGTCTCTGGCTCAACTCATTTCAGTCAGGATGAGCAAGAGTTAGTGAATTCTGTCTCATGACTTATCATACTTCACCTAATAGGTACGGCCAAAAGCTGTTGACGGGAGGAGGGGTGTGGTCGAATGTAGCTGTTCCCATGTAACGCAACAAAGAAAGGGGAAATCTTAACGTTTCAGCAAAACAAGTGACTAAACTTAGACTCGCGCAGTATCTAGTTGACTCAACTCTGGCTCAAATCAGCCTCCGAGCGCACCAATCCCAGGCGACCGAGGCGACACCACACACCACATACCTATACATGTTACTAATGCAGCTGGAGCCCGCTATGCGATAGGCGCACAGTGTGAGCAAAGTGGTTTTGCGACCCAAGTTAAAAGAACAAATTTTCTCTGTCTGACAGATCCAAGGCCGTATGACAGAGCAAAATTTTGTGAATTTTGGAGCCAACTCATTTAAAAACGAACTTCTGTGATTTTTTGCCTTGGTGACACAAAGGAGCGTTCAATCACATACCAGGCATCAGCAGTTGGTTGATTGCTGCGTACTGCGTGTGTTTTGGAAGCTTTTGTTGTGAAAGTATGCAGCAGCAGACTAAAAATTGCCGTTTGTAATAGTGAAAGGTCCACAGAACAAAACTTCAAAGTTCCTAAAAACAGAGAAGCAGGTCACTTTTCTGACACGCGCACCGCCTGCCAACCTACCATCCGTGGCGCCATGCTGATGATGTTACGGGCCTGCACATGCTGTTCCTAACAACTCCGGCCAAAACTACTGACTCCGACTCCACAGGACTGCTAGGTAACAACCAAAAACTTTCTTTTAAACAGGGTCATATTCCCATCCTGCCCCACTGCGAAGGGCAACAAACAATATGAATATGTGATGATGTGATGGTGATTTTAAAAAGACTGTAACATTGTCAACTCAAAGCCGTTTAAAACATAATTTGGGGCACAAATAAAAACCGGACCCAGATAGCCTATTGCCTCGCGCCACCAGGCATCATCCACATATTCTCTCCTAATTGCTTCATCCTTTATTTCCAGCTACATCCTGTGCTTCGGCATGCTGCTCCTCGGCCCATCCTCACCAGCCAACCGATACCGCTACTCTTGCAAAAACAGCGCGTGCTCAGGGAGATCGCAAGAGGGCATTTTGCACCGACTGGTATGCGCAGTATGGCTGGCTGAGTCTCTGTTCGGAATCCGGGAAGGTCTTCTGTCATGTGTGTCGCAGGCAGGACAAGGTGGGGAAGCTCACGATGAGTAAATGGAAGGAGCCTGCGTTCGTGAATGATGGGTTCAACAGCTGGAAGAAGGCACAGATGAGCTTCGCCAAACACGAAAAGTCGATGTGTCACCAAGAAGCATGCATGAAAGAACTGAATGAAAAACAGGAGGGCATCTCTGCGCTACTGTCGCAGCAGGCAAGCATGGAACAGGCTAAGCGAAGAACCTGCTTGAAGAAGGTTATCGAAACCCTGCTGTACCTACTGCGACAGAACATTTCGATCAGGGGAAAAGATGAAGCAGACGGCAATCTGTGTCAGCTGCTCAGCCTCAGAAAGAAGGATGTGCCAGAGCTTCAGCACTGGAAAGAGTATCTCTCTCCGACCATCCAGAATGAGCTGATTCGCGCTATCGGCACGACTCTGTTGCGTGATCTGCTGAAGGATATCCGGGAAGCCCGGTTCTTTGCCATTTTGGCGGATGAAACAACCGATGTGTCGTTGAAAGAGCAAGTCAGCCTATCTATTCGCTGGGTAGACGCTGATCTACAAGTTCACGAAGACCCGGTCGAACTGATTCACACTGAGGAGACCACTGGCGAAGTGCTCACGGCCATTTTGAAAGATGCACTGGTGCGTATGGAGCTGCCACTGAGTCAGTGCCGTGGACAGGCGTACGACGGCGCAGCGAATATGCAGGGCAAGTTGAAAGGAGTGGCGACAAGGATCAGCCAAGAGTGCCCAGCTGCCCTGCATGTGCATTGTCTCGCTCACTGCACAAACTTGGTGTTGCAAGAGGCTGTCAGGAAAAACAAGATGATTCGAAATGCACTTGACATCACGAACGAGCTCACATCCTTCGTCCGAAACTCTCCGAAGACGGCTGCGTTGCTCCGGCGCCTGGCACTGGGGACAGAGTCAGGGACTGGCTCTCTGCGTCCACTGTGCCCCACCCGCTGGACGTGTCGTACTGCATCGCTGAGAAGCGTACTGGAAAACTACGAGCTCATCATGCACACTCTGGAAGAGGTGAGCACCGAGTCGAGCGGAGAGCACGCTCGAAGGGCGGGAGGAATGCTGGCCCTCATGGGTCAGTTTGACACACTGATGGGCCTACGCATGGCCATCGAGGTGTTTTCCATCGCAGAAGACCTCTCGCGTGGCCTGCAGTCGGCGACAGCGACGGTGGGAGACACACAGAAGGCAGTGACACGTGTGTGTGAGCGATTTGACAGCATGCGGACAACGGTGTCGTTCGACAAGATGTACGAGAAGACCGAACGAGATGCAGAAGAGGTGGGTGTCGACGGGCCTCAGCTTCCTCGCAAGCGCAAGGTTCCCATGAAACTGGGCGGTGGTGATCAGCATCCAGACGCAACGGCAAAGGAGATGTACCGCCGCCAGTTCTTTGAAGTTCTTGACCTGCTGACAAACCAGCTAAAGGAGAGGTTCACTCAGCCGACCTTCGAAAAGGCTCGTGAGGTGGAGCGCGTGTTGGAAGTGCGGGGAGAGACGTCTCCGTTCCCGCCGTCGTCAGAGAGCTCTATGGCGACGATCTGGACCTGGCACGGCTGGAAGTGCAGCTGAAGATGCTTCCAGATGTGGTCGGGGGCGGCAGAAACTCGGTGCATGAGGTACTACAGGCGCTAGTGGATTCGAAACAGACCGGCGGTGCTGTGTTCCAGAGAATGATGAGTGAGGTGCTCACACTGGCTATACTCTACCTCACCGTCCCCGTCACTACGGCTACGGCAGAGCGCTGCTTTTCGTCACTCAGACGTATAAAGAGTTACATCCGTTCTACCATGGGGCAAGGCCGGCTGAATGCCGCCATGCTGTGCGCGACACACAGGCAGCGCGTGGATGAACTGAACGTCGACTTGATCGCAACTGAGTTCTTTGGTGCAAACGATCGGCGCCGGTCGTTCTTGGGACGCTAAGGCACAGGGCACAGACCAAGACTAGTAGAACGTAAGGTTAGGCTGAGGCAGATCATCTTTGGTGACAGCTCACCGCCTGAGAGTTAACAGACATGTGATGGGGGCTGCCACATCGCACAGACGACGACCGTAGAGTTGTGGCAGCGTCAGCACCTCGCTGATCATCCTTGTGAAGTGAGTAGTGGTGATCAACTTCCAGTTCTGTTACCGCCCCAGTCAAAGATGTGTGGTACCTGAAGTGCGTTCGCAGAGTTGCGCCAACCTCACTTAAACTTCAAGTTCTGTTAAATAAACTCTGGTTGAGATTCGTACTCCATGTATTTTCCTTCTTATCGACCGGATCAAGATCCAGTGCATAGTCACCGGATGGTCTGTATGTGGTACGCAGTTGTTGGGCGCGGCTGACGCTGTAAAACTCCGTAACATTTAGTGCAGCGCGGGGACATCAGTGCTTTATCATAGGCTATAGTAAAATGACTCAATGTTTTTACGATAGTTTATAAAGGGACCACCTGGCAACCGCTGTTGTTCAAATCCAGTCATTTGCCCGTGTTATACGCGAAATCCGGCCTCCAAAATAGTGGGTCAAATACGCATATTTTTAGTTTTGGGTCCCATGACGTATCTGGCCCCCCACTCTTGAAAACGTTCCTACGCCTATGATCACAAATAACTCATATTCTTGCCTCCCTACCAAATCCTTGTCAAAAAACAATGAAGGAAATAAATAACATCTTATTAAACTTTGTGTGGGGCTCGCAAAGAAATCCGATAAAAAGAGCACGCCTTTGTCAAACAGTAACCGAAAACGGTCTTGGAATGATAGACATTGAATCGTTTGTGAATTCACTGAAAATCAAGTGGATAAAAAGGCACATTGCTGGAAACAAAGCTACGTGGCATGCGCTTGTACCAAATAAAATAAATGACGATTTTATTTGGAATTACGGTGTCGTGGCACTGAAAAAAAAACTTGAATATATCTTAAATCCTTTCTGGAAGGATGTTATAAACGCATGGATATTTTTTTCTATGAGGTTCTGCTCAGAAGACAGTCTTCTTTGCTACGAAAATATTTTCAACTCAGACCTAACAAAATTTAAAAGAAGAGGTATGCACGATGGGAAAGAAAGGGCGTTAAATTTATTGGGGATTTGTACGAAAATAATAGGCTGATGACATGGCACCAATTTAAAGAAAAGTTTAATATAAACTGTGTCCCATTAGAGTACCAAGGACTCTTGCATAGTTTGCCTGCCCTCTTGAAAAAACAACAGTCACCAGGATGGTACATGCAACCAGCGCTTCCAGCACGTGTTCAGTGCCTATTAACTAAAAAACATTTACGAGATATTTCACAAAAATTGCTGGAAGTGACACCAGAGCACACGAAGACATCGCGAGAATAGAAAGGAAATGGATTTCTGATGTTGGCAATTTTGAAAAGCTATCAGTTTATAATATCGAAAAAGGTGTAAACGCGAGCAAAATAGGTATATCATTCCATTTTAAACTGAATACGCGTATCCTGAAAACTAATGTTTTCTTAAGTATGATTAATGTTCAGGAAAATAACAAATGCACCTTTTGTGAGTCGGAACCAGAGACATTGAAACATTTATTCGTAATGTGTCCAGTACTGGACAGGTTTGGGATGAGGTTTCCAATTTTATGTCGAGCAACAGGTTAGGTCACCTTTCAAATAAAACTAAACTATTTGGGCACAATGAAATACCAATGATAGCACACTGCGTGACGGTGGCGAAATATGTGATATACGAGGCAAGACGTGCACAGAAATTGCCTTATTTCATTCATTTCAAGACATGCCTTTCAAGAGATTTTATTTCCGAAGAATATATAGCACGTAAAAATGGACAAACTGAGAAGTTCAGGGAAAAATGGAAATCCTTGGACACATGCTTACGCACAGATAACGAAAGAAGAATTACAGCATAGATTAATATTGTATACCCTTTTGTTCTGCGAACGAGGGGATTGCACATTGAACAAAAAAGTAAAATATCACAATAGTAAGTAAAATAATTTACACAAACATGTAAGAGCCTATGCAACTCGTATGCAGCATATATATATATATATATATATATATAATATATATATTATATATATATATATATATAATAAAACTTATGCCAGATTAAATATAGCGAACAACTAATAAGTGACGTTTCGACTTTTTATTGCTAAAGTCTGCCTCAGAAGTTAACTCTGGCAAGCCATATCTGCTTCTCAGAAGAGAGAAGCAGATATGGCTTGCCAGAGTTAACTTCTGAGGCAGACTTTAGCAATAAAAAGTCGAAACGTCACTTATTAGTTTGTTCGCTATATATATATATATATATATATATATATATATATATATATATATATATATATATATATATATATATATATATATATATATATATATATATGCTGCATACGAGTTGCATAGGCTCTTACATGTTTGTGTAAATTATTTTACTTACTATTGTGATATTTTACTTTTTTGTTCAATGTGCAATCCCCTCGTTCGCAGAACAAAAGGGTATACAATATTAATCTATGCTGTAATTCTTCTTTCGTTATCTGTGCGTAAGCATGTGTCCAAGGATTTCCATTTTTCCCTGAACTTCTCAGTTTGTCCATTTTTACGTGCTATATATTCTTCGGAAATAAAATCTCTTGAAAGGCATGTCTTGAAATGAATGAAATAAGGCAATTTCTGTGCACGTCTTGCCTCGTATATCACATATTTCGCCACCGTCACGCAGTGTGCTATCATTGGTATTTCATTGTGCCCAAATAGTTTAGTTTTATTTGAAAGGTGACCTAACCTGTTGCTCGACATAAAATTGGAAACCTCATCCCAAAACCTGTCCAGTACTGGACACATTACGAATAAATGTTTCAATGTCTCTGGTTCCGACTCACAAAAGGTGCATTTGTTATTTTCCTGAACATTAATCATACTTAAGAAAACATTAGTTTTCAGGATACGCGTATTCAGTTTAAAATGGAATGATATACCTATATTTGCTCGCGTTTACACCTTTTTCGATATTATAAACTGATAGCTTTTCAAAATTGCCAACATCAGAAATCCATTTCCTTTCTATTCTCGCGATGTCTTCGTGTGCTCTGGTGTCACTTCCAGCAATTTTTGTGAAATATCTCGTAAATGTTTTATTAGTTAATAGGCACTGAACACGTGCTGGAAGCGCTGGTTGCATGTACCATCCTGGTGACTGTTGTTTTTTCAAGAGGGCAGGCAAACTATGCAAGAGTCCTTGGTACTCTAATGGGACACAGTTTATATTAAACTTTTCTTTAAATTGGTGCCATGTCATCAGCCTATTATTTTCGTACAAATCCCCAATAAATTTAACGCCCTTTCTTTCCCATCGTGCATACCTCTTCTTTTTAAATTTTGTTAGGTCTGAGTTGAAAATATTTTCGTAGCAAAGAAGACTGTCTTCTGAGCAGAACCTCATAGAAAAAAATATCCATGCGTTTATAACATCCTTCCAGAAAGGATTTAAGATATATTCAAGTTTTTTTTTCAGTGCCACGACACCGTAATTCCAAATAAAATCGTCATTTATTTTATTTGGTACAAGCGCATGCCACGTAGCTTTGTTTCCAGCAATGTGCCTTTTTATCCACTTGATTTTCAGTGAATTCACAAACGATTCAATGTCTATCATTCCAAGACCGTTTTCGGTTACTGTTTGACAAAGGCGTGCTCTTTTTATCGGATTTCTTTGCGAGCCCCACACAAAGTTTAATAAGATGTTATTTATTTCCTTCATTGTTTTTTGACAAGGATTTGGTAGGGAGGCAAGAATATGAGTTATTTGTGATCATAGGCGTAGGAACGTTTTCAAGAGTGGGGGGGCCAGATACGTCATGGGACCCAAAACTAAAAATATGCGTATTTGACCCACTATTTTGGAGGCCGGATTTCGCGTATAACACGGGCAAATGACTGGATTTGAACAACAGCGGTTGCCAGGTGGTCCCTTTATAAACTATCGTAAAAACATTGAGTCATTTTACTATAGCCTATGATAAAGCACTGATGTCCCCGCGGCTGCACTAAATGTTACGGAGTTTTACAGCGTCAGCCGCGCCCAACAACTGCGTACCACATACAGACCATCCGGTGACTATGCACTGGATCTTGATCCGGTCGATAAGAAGGAAAATACATGGAGTACGAATCTCAACCAGAGTTTATTTAACAGAACTTGAAGTTTAAGTGAGGTTGGCGCAACTCTGCGAACGCACTTCAGGTACCACACATCTTTGACTGGGGCGGTAACAGAACTGGAAGTTGATCACCACTACTCACTTCACAAGGATGATCAGCGAGGTGCTGACGCTGCCACAACTCTACGGTCGTCGTCTGTGCGATGTGGCAGCCCCCATCACATGTCTGTTAACTCTCAGGCGGTGAGCTGTCACCAAAGATGATCTGCCTCAGCCTAACCTTACGTTCTACTAGTCTTGGTCTGTGCCCTGTGCCTTAGCGTCCCAAGAACGACCGGCGCCGATCGTTTGCACCAAAGAACTCAGTTGCGATCAAGTCGACGTTCAGTTCATCCACGCGCTGCCTGTGTGTCGCGCACAGCATGGCGGCATTCAGCCGGCCTTGCCCCATGGTAGAACGGATGTAACTCTTTATACGTCTGAGTGACGAAAAGCAGCGCTCTGCCGTAGCCGTAGTGACGGGGACGGTGAGGTAGAGTATAGCCAGTGTGAGCACCTCACTCATCATTCTCTGGAACACAGCACCGCCGGTCTGTTTCGAATCCACTAGCGCCTGTAGTACCTCATGCACCGAGTTTCTGCCGCCCCCGACCACATCTGGAAGCATCTTCAGCTGCACTTCCAGCCGTGCCAGGTCCAGATCGTCGCCATAGAGCTCTCTGACGACGGCGGGAACGGAGACGTCTCTCCCCGCACTTCCAACACGCGCTCCACCTCACGAGCCTTTTCGAAGGTCGGCTGAGTGAACCTCTCCTTTAGCTGGTTTGTCAGCAGGTCAAGAACTTCAAAGAACTGGCGGCGGTACATCTCCTTTGCCGTTGCGTCTGGATGCTGATCACCACCGCCCAGTTTCATGGGAACCTTGCGCTTGCGAGGAAGCTGAGGCCCGTCGACACCCACCTCTTCTGCATCTCGTTCGGTCTTCTCGTACATCTTGTCGAACGACACCGTTGTCCGCATGCTGTCAAATCGCTCACACACACGTGTCACTGCCTTCTGTGTGTCTCCCACCGTCGCTGTCGCCGACTGCAGGCCACGCGAGAGGTCTTCTGCGATGGAAAACACCTCGATGGCCATGCGTAGGCCCATCAGTGTGTCAAACTGACCCATGAGGGCCAGCATTCCTCCCGCCCTTCGAGCGTGCTCTCCGCTCGACTCGGTGCTCACCTCTTCCAGAGTGTGCATGATGAGCTCGTAGTTTTCCAGTACGCTTCTCAGCGATGCAGTACGACACGTCCAGCGGGTGGGGCACAGTGGACGCAGAGAGCCAGTCCCTGACTCTGTCCCCAGTGCCAGGCGCCGGAGCAACGCAGCCGTCTTCGGAGAGTTTCGGACGAAGGATGTGAGCTCGTTCGTGATGTCAAGTGCATTTCGAATCATCTTGTTTTTCCTGACAGCCTCTTGCAACACCAAGTTTGTGCAGTGAGCGAGACAATGCACATGCAGGGCAGCTGGGCACTCTTGGCTGATCCTTGTCGCCACTCCTTTCAACTTGCCCTGCATATTCGCTGCGCCGTCGTACGCCTGTCCACGGCACTGACTCAGTGGCAGCTCCATACGCACCAGTGCATCTTTCAAAATGGCCGTGAGCACTTCGCCAGTGGTCTCCTCAGTGTGAATCAGTTCGACCGGGTCTTCGTGAACTTGTAGATCAGCGTCTACCCAGCGAATAGATAGGCTGACTTGCTCTTTCAACGACACATCGGTTGTTTCATCCGCCAAAATGGCAAAGAACCGGGCTTCCCGGATATCCTTCAGCAGATCACGCAACAGAGTCGTGCCGATAGCGCGAATCAGCTCATTCTGGATGGTCGGAGAGAGATACTCTTTCCAGTGCTGAAGCTCTGGCACATCCTTCTTTCTGAGGCTGAGCAGCTGACACAGATTGCCGTCTGCTTCATCTTTTCCCCTGATCGAAATGTTCTGTCGCAGTAGGTACAGCAGGGTTTCGATAACCTTCTTCAAGCAGGTTCTTCGCTTAGCCTGTTCCATGCTTGCCTGCTGCGACAGTAGCGCAGAGATGCCCTCCTGTTTTTCATTCAGTTCTTTCATGCATGCTTCTTGGTGACACATCGACTTTTCGTGTTTGGCGAAGCTCATCTGTGCCTTCTTCCAGCTGTTGAACCCATCATTCACGAACGCAGGCTCCTTCCATTTACTCATCGTGAGCTTCCCCACCTTGTCCTGCCTGCGACACACATGACAGAAGACCTTCCCGGATTCCGAACAGAGACTCAGCCAGCCATACTGCGCATACCAGTCGGTGCAAAATGCCCTCTTGCGATCTCCCTGAGCACGCGCTGTTTTTGCAAGAGTAGCGGTATCGGTTGGCTGGTGAGGATGGGCCGAGGAGCAGCATGCCGAAGCACAGGATGTAGCTGGAAATAAAGGATGAAGCAATTAGGAGAGAATATGTGGATGATGCCTGGTGGCGCGAGGCAATAGGCTATCTGGGTCCGGTTTTTATTTGTGCCCCAAATTATGTTTAAACGGCTTTGAGTTGACAATGTTACAGTCTTTTTAAAATCACCATCACATCATCACATATTCATATTGTTTGTTGCCCTTCGCAGTGGGGCAGGATGGGAATATGACCCTGTTTAAAAGAAAGTTTTTGGTTGTTACCTAGCAGTCCTGTGGAGTCGGAGTCAGTAGTTTTGGCCGGAGTTGTTAGGAACAGCATGTGCAGGCCCGTAACATCATCAGCATGGCGCCACGGATGGTAGGTTGGCAGGCGGTGCGCGTGTCAGAAAAGTGACCTGCTTCTCTGTTTTTAGGAACTTTGAAGTTTTGTTCTGTGGACCTTTCACTATTACAAACGGCAATTTTTAGTCTGCTGCTGCATACTTTCACAACAAAAGCTTCCAAAACACACGCAGTACGCAGCAATCAACCAACTGCTGATGCCTGGTATGTGATTGAACGCTCCTTTGTGTCACCAAGGCAAAAAATCACAGAAGTTCGTTTTAAATGAGTTGGCTCCAAAATTCACAAAATTTTGCTCTGTCATACGGCCTTGGATCTGTCAGACAGAGAAAATTTGTTCTTTTAACTTGGGTCGCAAAACCACTTTGCTCACACTGTGCGCCTATCGCATAGCGGGCTCCAGCTGCATTAGTAACATGTATAGGTATGTGGTGTGTGGTGTCGCCTCGGTCGCCTGGGATTGGTGCGCTCGGAGGCTGATTTGAGCCAGAGTTGAGTCAACTAGATACTGCGCGAGTCTAAGTTTAGTCACTTGTTTTGCTGAAACGTTAAGATTTCCCCTTTCTTTGTTGCGTTACATGGGAACAGCTACATTCGACCACACCCCTCCTCCCGTCAACAGCTTTTGGCCGTACCTATTAGGTGAAGTATGATAAGTCATGAGACAGAATTCACTAACTCTTGCTCATCCTGACTGAAATGAGTTGAGCCAGAGACCATGAATTGAGTCAGGTTAGAAAATATGGGATTTACGTTAAGTCAGAGCCGAGTCAATCGATAAAATCAAAGTGGTGGGTTGAGTCAGAGTTGAGACCCATGTAGTGCTTCGGAGTCGACCAAATTTCGGCGACTCCAACTCCGACTCCGACTCCGGATTGAAAAAAAAAATCGACTCCGACTCCAGCTCAGACTTCGGTCGGTGAAAAATTGTTGACTCCGACGCCGGCCAAAACTACCGACTCCGACTCCGTAGCATTGGTCCCATGCATTATTTATAGCATAGGTCAGAGTTGAGTCAGCCCGTAAAATCTGCGTCAAGCACAACCCTGGTCAATAAATGTATAATCTCGATTATCGCTTGATGCTGACACCAACAGGGGCTTCCACCAGGCGAAGACCAGCCTCCGAGTGTTGGCGGAGCACCAATCCCGGGCGATCGAAGCGACACCACACACCACATATACATGTTACTAATGCAGCTAGAGCCCGCTAGGTGGTGCATCGCCTGCCAGCCTACCCGCGGCGGCTGGCAGGCGCCGCGGGCGCCTGCCAGGGATCAGTGACTTCAGGGATCAGAGCCCGCACTAAACATAGCTTGTTCCTGACGACCGCCCACACCGGGGCTTGAAACGGGCTCTCACCACCGGTTTCAGCGTCGAACTCCGGCGCTTTAGACCACTCGGCCACGAGGGGGACAAAGTAAGAAAAAGTAGGTAGATAGTAATTATAGAGTAACAAAAAAGTTCCATTCCTACCTGCACTTGCAGATGTTGAGGAGCTTCCATAGTCAGAAAGACTGGCAGAAGAGGTGGATGGAGACACAGGTGTGGGCTCCTCCACAGGAGCAGATGACAATGTAGGCACAGGAGCTGGTGAAGCAGACCGAGGTGTAGTAGTGGATGTGGCTCCTTGATCCGGAGAGGACTGTGGAATGTGAATTGGAGCATGTGATAAATGAATGGGATTTGGACTTGAAGCTAGAAGCTGAAAGTAGCAGAAACAGTTTGAGTAGGCATTTTAATTGCTATCAGCTACAAAACAATAGGCAATGACAATGTTGACATTGCACCCATGCAACATTAACAAAATTGATTAAGGAAATGCAAGACAAAGACTAAGCAGGCAATTCAACCCAGGTGAGCTGGACCAAACAATAATTAATAGTAATTAATAGGTAGGTATTTAAGAAACATTAGCCATTCTCCATCCCTGAGGTAGGTACCTATCTACGTATTACCTAAGTACCTACATACCTACTTGGAAAACCATCCAAATCCCTTATAATATATCACAATATACAAATAATTGGAAGGAACGAAAGTGAATATGTAGAGTAGACCATTGGCAGGTATTGATGAAGAACACAACAACACAGATTAGATAAAGTGGTGTTTGGGCCATCCCCTTCAGAAAATTTATGGGTGCATCACTGCTAAGAAATTTGTTGGGAGTGGTGGCTACCTACCTCATCCTACATTCACATGACCTACATCCACAAATAACGTCCGTGAGCCCATAGGTACCTACTGAGACTAAATACCCAAGGGCCAGGGATGGAGAATTAAAGGGTTTGAGAAATTCATGGTGTGCAAACACTCTCTTATTTCCAAAGGTACCCATGAACAAAAGGCAACCTTTCATTTGTAGCTAACTAGATGGCATATTTTGCGCTATAACTGTGCGTTTTGATAGATGCGTTTGAGGGGGCATTAGTTTAGGTGTGGGAACTTATGATTTTTATTTGTCTATTTTGTCGGGGTTGGATATTTGTTTGAACGGCATGGTATGCTGGTGCTGATTGCGGGTTGTTAGAGCCTTTCTCATGGTTTGCCTTAATCGAACTCAACCCTACCCCACCCTAACCTACCCATACCCTATCTTACTCATAACCTACACATAGTTACCCTTCTCATACTCGATTAAAGTAACGTACCAAATTTGAGCGCAATCGGCCCAGCCGTTCTTGAGATATAAAAGCGGCCCGCTGCACGTGCGCACGCGCTAACTGAGACTCTAGATGACTTGTGCCAGCCACCCTTCTAAATTGTTCCTAACGGTGTACAAAATTTGAGCGAAATCGGCCCAGCCGTTCTTGAGATGTATAAGTGACCCCTCACGTGCGCACGTGCAATCGATCCACCCTACCTGTCACACATGACCATGCATCGCCAGATGAGTGCCCCCTCCACCCACAGTCCAAGTTTCAGCGCAATCGGCCCAGTAGTAGCTGAGTTATTCCTAGTACAAAAATGTGCTGTTTACTGGAAGGCGCTTATTTTCAGTGTTTGGAATTCCCCTTGGCGGGCGGTGTATTGCAGCCCATGCTTTGATAGCTATTGTCAAAAGTTGAATGACTTGCCGGCCATAAGCCATCGATCGGATTTTGTCGAAAAATACCGGTAACGTCAACAAAACACGGTCACATGCTTGAGTCATTTTCACGAAAGTTTATTGACTTTTCGATAATATTTTGGGTGGATATTGGTCAGAAAAGAATGCTCTTTCCGAATATGTAGGTAGGTTTCATAGCCATTGGTCAGCGTTTTCAATACGTTTTGATGTTGTAAAGGACATCGCGCTCCGCGCGAATCAAATTTTCCAATTAATGTTTCATTATTAAGGAAATGGTACGGATCATCACTTTTTATTTGTTTTGCTATCATTACACGTACATTTGTCTGCAAAATGGTACCACACCGATTTCATTCCGTCAAACCGTTTTCCAGCGGCATCCATTTTCCCGTCACAATGCACGAAATCGGTCATTTTTTTCACAACCGGGGGTGCTGTCTTGCACGTGGCGCGTGCTGTACTATGAAACCATTACAATACGGTAGTTCCATCTCTCCTCTATCCATTGGTGGCAACCCCGTGTCGCTGAGACCTTGTTTCGCCGAGTAATAAGCTCGGGAACGGAGCGCTGCAGGCCCAATTTTCGTCCGATCGGCATGTCAGCCAGCCCCGTGTTATCGCTATGGGAGCGCCCTTTTGCACGTGCTGACGGCGCACCCCTGGGCCGATGACTCCCAAATTTTAATACAAAGGTCGCCTCAAGCCACAGATTGTGCCCACAAAATTTCACGTCGATACGCGGCGCCTTTCAGGCGCAATAAGACACATAAGGCATGACACACGGATGGATGGAGATTGGACGGACGACTTATAATTCATAATATAGACTAGATGGCATATTTTGCGCTATAACTGTGCGTTTTGATAGATACGTTTGATGGGGCATTAGTTTGGATGTGGGAACTTATGATTTTATTTGTCTTATTTTGTCGGAGTTGGATATTTGTTTGAACGGCATGTTATGCTGGTGCTGGTTGCGGGTTGTTAGAGCCTTTCTCATGGTCTGCCTTTATCGAACTCAAACCCACCCTACCCTACCCTAACCTACCCATACCCTACCTTACTAATAACACATAGTTACCCTTCTCATACTCGATTAAAGTAACGTACCAAATTTGAGCGCAATCGGCCCAGCCGTTCTTGAGATATAAAAGCGGACCGCTGCACGTGCGCACGCGCTAACTGAGACTCCAGATGACTTGTGCCAGCCACCTTTCTAAATTGTCCCCAACAGTGTACAAAATTTGAGCAAAATCGGCCCAGCCGTTCTTGAGATGTATAAGTGGACCCCTCACGTGCGCACGTGCAATCGATCCACCCTACCTGTCACAAATGACCATACATCACCAGGTGAGTGCCCCCTCCACCCACAGTCCAAGTTTCAGCGCAATCGGCCCAGTAGCTGCTGAGTTATTCCTAGTACAAAAATGTACTGTTTACTGCTTAGCGCTTATTTCAAGTGTTTGGAATTCCCCTTGGCGGGTGGTGCATTGCAGCCCATGCTTTGATAGCTATTGTGAAAAGTGGAATGACCTGACGGCCATAAGCCATCGATCGGATTTTGTCGAAAAATACGTGTAACGTTAACAAAACATGGTCGTATGATTGAGTCATTTTCACAAAAGTTTATTGACTTTTCGATAATATTTTGGGTGGATATTGATCAGAAAAGAATGCTCTTTCCGAATATGTAGGTTTCATAGCGATTGATCAGCGTTTCCAATACGTTTTGATGTTGTAAAGGACATCGCGCTCCGCGCGAATCAAATTTTAAAATTAATTTTTCATTATTAAGGAAATGGTACGAATCATCACTTTTTATTTCCTTTCCTCTGATTACACGTACATCTGCCTGCAAAATGGCACCACACCGATTGCATTCCGTCAAGCCGTTTTCCAGCGGCATCGGTTTTCTTCCCACAATGCATGAAATCGGTCATTTTTTCACAACCGGGGGTTTTACCTTGCACGTGACGCGTGCTATACTATGAAACCATATCAATACGCTAGTTCCATCTCCCTCTATCCATTGGTGGCAACTGCTTTTCGCTACGACCACCCGTTGCCGAGATCTAAGCCCGGAAAGCGATACATGTCGGCCCATTTTTCGCCCGTTCGCGTTTTGCTCCGGCCGCGTGTTATCTCTATGAGAGCATCCTTTTGCACGTGCTGAAGACGCACCCCTGGTCCGATCAACCTTAGATTTTAATACAGAGGTCGCCTCAACCCAAAGATTGTGCCCACAAAATTTCACGTCGATATGCGGCGCCTTTCAGGCGCATTAAGACACATAAGGCATGACAGTCGCAGGCACGCACGTACAGACATGTTATAAATCATAATATAGACTAGATGGCCATGTTTGCGCTATAACTGTGCGTTTTGATAGATGCGTTTGATGGGGCATTTGTTTGGGTATGGGAACTTATGATTTTTATTTGTCTTATTTTGTCGGAGTTGGATATTTGTTTGAACGGCATGTTATGCTGGTGCTGGTTGCGGGTTGGTTAGAGCCTTTCTCATGATTTTCCTTTATCGAACTCAAACCCACCCTACCCTACCCTAACCTACCCATACCCTACCTTACTAATAACCTACACATAGTTACCCTTCTCATACTCGATTAAAGTAACGTACCAAATTTGAGCGCAATCGGCCCAGCCGTTCTTGAGATATAAAACTGGCCCACTACACGTGCGCACGCGCTAGCTGAGACTCCAGATGAATTGTGCCAGCCACCTTTCTAAATTGTCCCCAACAGTAAACAAAATTTGAGCGAAATCGGCCCAGCCGTTCTTGAGACGTATAAGTGGACCCCTCACGTGCGCACGTGCATTCGATTCACCCTACCTGTCACAAATGACCAATGACCATACATCGCCAGGCTAGTGCCCCCTCCACCCATAGTCCAAGTTTCAGCGCAATCGGCCCAGTAGTAGCTGAGTTATTCCTAGTACAATAATGTGCTGTTTACTGGTAGGCGCTTATTTTCAGTGTTTGGAATTCCCCTTTGCGGGCGGTGCATTGCAGCCCATGCTTTGATAGCTATTGTCAAAAGTTGTATGACCTGCCGACCATAAGCCATCGATCGGATTTTGACGAAAAATACCTGTAACGTTAACAAAACACGGTCGTATGATTGAGTCATTTTCACAAAAGTTTATTGACTTTTCGATAATATTTTGGGTGGATATTGGTCAGAAAAGAATGCTCTTTCCGAATATGTAGGTTTCATAGCCATTGATCAGCGTTTTCAATACGTTTTGATGTTGTAAAGGACGTCGCGCTCCGCGCGAATCAAATTTTGAAATTAATTTTTCATTATTAAGGAAATGGTACGGATCATCAGTTTTTGTTTGCTATTATCTGATTACACATACAGTTGTCTGCAAAATGATACAACACCGATTTCATTCCGTCAAGCCGTTTTCCAGCGGCATCGGTTTTCTTTCTACAATGCCCGAAATCGGTCATTTTTTCACAACTGGGGGTGCTGTCTTGCACGTGACGCGTGCTATACGTTTTTCTTATACCGATTCGCTAGAACCATCTCTCCTCTATCCATCGGTGGCAACCCCACATCGCTACGCCAATCCGTTACCAAAATATAAGCTGAAGATGGGAGCACTGCACGGCGGTTTTCACCTGATCGCCGATTTGGCCGTTTCCTGTGTTAACCCTATGGCGCACGCGAGCGCGTGCTGACGGCGCACCCCTGGGCCAATCCGTCCCAAATTTTAATACAGTGGTCACATCAACCCACCGATTCGGCATGCCAAATTTCACGTCGATACGCGGCGCCTTTCAGGCGCAATAAGACACATAAGGCATGACAGTCGCAGGCACGCACGCACGCACGCACGCACGGACATGTTATAATTCATAATATAGACTAGATGGCATGTTTTGCGCTATAACTTTATGTTTTGATTAAATTGGTTTTACGGATGCATTATGCTGGGTTAAAAATCGTTTTATTGGTATTATTTGGGTCCCTAGCCATACCCTACCTGCCCATACCCTACCCTGCCCATGCCCAACTTCTATCCTATCCTACCCATCACCTAACCATACTCTGCCCTGCCCATACCCTGCCCTGCCCATACTCTAACCCTGCCCATACCTACCCTGCCCATACCCTACCCTGCCCATACCCTACCCTGCCCATACCCTACCCGGCCCATACCCAACTTCTACCCTATCCTACCCGTCCTTACCCTGCCCATACCTACTCTGCCCATACACTATTTAGTACTCATACCCTAGATGGCCAGCTTTCAGTATATTGATGAGAGTAAGAATGCTTTGTTGCTGAGTCGATCCCTAACGGTACGCCAGCACGTTAAAATGTAACATTCGCATCCCTCTCGGCGGTTGCCGGCTGGCCGAATGCTACCTAGGGACGAATTCGGGCGAAAAACTTCGAAGCTGTCCAGCCGCGAACCATCCGCCTTCGGATTATGAGACAGGTATCTTATCCACTCGGCCGCGCTGTCAGCGGCAGAGGGGCGAGTATTAGACGAATATAAAGCACACGGTAATATTACCGCGCCCTGGCCGCGTTCAAGCCCGGCCGCCGCTCAACCGGTAAAAATGCGTCGAAAACGGTACAATGATTGCTCTGTTTCTAAGAGCCCTTGATGACTTTTTGAAAATACTTTGGGTGGATATTGATCAGAAAAGAGTGCTCTTTCAATATATTAAGGACTTTTAGCCATAAGTCTACGTTATCAATATATTATGATGTTGTAAAGGTAAGCGTGCCTGTTTCACGTAAAACTCGCAATTTGTAAGCGTTTAATTAAAGATGTGCGAGTGAATGGCCAAAAATATATATTCTGAAGAGGCCAGATCCTCTTTTAGTCCGTGAAATGCACCCCGTGTCATTCGAGTGCATCGTTTTCAAATGCCAACGTTTTTCCTGAAATATGTAAAAAATGCCCGTTTTCTCGAGATTAGAGGCTATTTCTTTGCACGTGGTACATACCTAAGAAAAAAACTTATTGCATACGATAGGCCCATCTCTTCTGTATCCATCAGTAAAAACCGCATGTCGCTGCGACTTACGGTTACCGAGATATAAGCTCGGGAAAGGAGCGCTGCAGGCCCGGTTTTCGCCCGTTGGCGGTTTTCGCCGGCCACGTGTTAAGCCTATGGGAGCACCCTTTTGCACGTGCCGACGGCGCACCCCTGGGCCGATCACCTTCAAATTTTAATACAAAGGTCGCCTCAACCCATCAATTCGGCATGCCAAATTTCACGTCGCTACGTGCCGCCGTTCCGACGCAATAAGACACATAAGGCATGACGGATTACGCACGGACATGTTATAATTCATAATATAGACTAGAATACAGGTTTGCGACTTACGCATACGTGTTTGTGACTAACGTATGTATGTTTTAAGAAAATTCGGTCGTCCCTACGCAGTAGATAGGTCAGTAAAATACAACCCTACGCCTGTGATATCCCTACACTACCCTACTACTGCACTAACCTACCACTCCCCCTACCCCTACCCCTACACTACTCAACCCAGCTCTACCCCTACACTAACCCTACACAACCCCCTTCCTACACTACCCCTACACTGCCGCTACTTTACCCCTGCCCCAACCCCTGCCACTACTTAACCTCAACCCTACCCTACCCTAGCCTACCCTACCCCTGCCCCAACCCCTGCCACTACTTAACCCCAGCCCTACCTACCCTACCCTACCTACCCTACCTACCCAACCCCACCCCACCCTACCCTACCCTACCCTACCCTACTCTATCATACCTTACATATACTATCCCATACCCTACCCATACTCTTTTCACACCGAAGCGGTGTTCCAAATTTGAGTGCAATCGGCTTATTAGTTCTTGAGATATAAAAGCGGTCCCTACACGTGCGTACACGCTAGTTGAAACTCCAGATTACTTGCGCTAGCCACCTGTCTAAATGGTTCCCAACAGTGTGCAAAATTTGAGCGACATCGACCCAGCCGTTTCTTAGATGGAGAAGCGGACCCTGTCACCTCACGTGTACACGTGCAGTCGGTCCACCACATCTGTAACACACCAGTAAAACGCCTTTTGGGCGAAGAACGAGCGAGCGAGATAGTGAGCCCTGCACGTGCGCAAGGGCGAGAGGGTACTTCCAACGGGCTGGTGCAAAGCACCCTTCTAACCGGTCGCTAGCGGTGTGCCAAATTTGAACGAAATCGGCCCAGCCGTTCCTGAGATCCGGAAGCGGCATTCTGCACGTGCGCACGTGCAAGCGGGGTCCAAAGTTCAAACTGACTTTTGCACGGCACCCTAATAACTGGTCCCCAACCGTGTACCAAATTTGAGCGCAATCGGCCCAGCCGTTCTCGAGATCTGGGAGCGCCCCCTGCACGTGTGCACGTGCTGTAGCACCCCAACTTTAACACATGCAGATGAATTATCTGATGGAAACCTAACTGTGTACCGAGTTTCAAATCAATCGGCCCAACCGTTGTGCCCTTATTGAGGTTGCAATTTTGGGGGTTCCTAAAAAATGTCCAACTTTACCACGCGCCACGTGCGGTGGTTCGCAAGAACGCATGGTGGCCATCACACCACAAAACTTTTACGTCCAAGTGACATTCAGTAAAGAAGACCGCTAGTCAATCGGATGTCCCGTTCCTAAGATATTAGCTTTTGAAGAGCGTCCCCACGGCCGGCCGCTCATACTCAGGATTTTCCCTTAATTCAGTATGAACTCGCTCGCTCGCTGCGCTCGCTCGCTCGTAATGACCATGCATCGCCTGGTGAGTAGTGAGTGCCCTGCCTACCGACAATCCAAGTTTCAGAGGATTCGGCCTAATGACATCTAAGTTATCGCTGTTTCAAAGTTATGTTATTTGCTGTCGAGCGTTTATGTTAACTGTTTTCGAATTCCCCTAGGCGAGAGGTGGATTGCGGCCTTGCTGTGCTGACCATTGTCAAAAGTTCAAAGGCATGTCGGCGATAAGCCATCGATCGGAATTTGTCGGAAAATACGTCTAACGTTAAATAGTATAACGTCACGTTCCGCCACCTCGTGAATCTATGTATAGCACACCGGGCCCTCTTAGCAAATGCCGGCCGGCCGGATGCTACCTTTGGACAAAGGCGAGCGAAAAAGTTCGAAACTGGCCGGTCGCGAACTCCCCGCCTCCGGATTTCCAGCCGGACACCCAATCCACTCGGCCACGCGGCCAGTTGACGAGCGGCAAGTATTACGCGTATTGAAAGCACACGGTGATATTCCCTTCATCGCCGCCGCGTTCAATGCCCGCCGCCGCTACGACGGAAAACGTGCGTCAAAAACGGTACAATCATTGCGCTGTTAGAGCCCTTGTTGACTTTTTGAAAATATTTTGGGTGTGTAGTAATCAGAAAAAAATGCTCTTTCAGTCAATGGTAGATTTATAGCCATAGGTCTATGTTATCAGTACATTATGACGGTGTAAAGATGATCATACCGTGTAAACGTAAAACTTGCAAATTGTAAGCGCTTAATTATAAAGATGCGTGAGTGAATGGCCGAAAATCTATGTTTTCTGAAAAGGTCCGATCCTATTGTAGTCCGTGAACTGCATCCCGTGTCGATCAAATGCACCGTTTTCAAATGCCAATGCATTTCCTGAAAAGTATAAAAAACGGCCCATTTTTCAAGTTTATAGGCCATTTCTTTGCGTGTGGTGATTGTTTTACGAAACTATGTGTTGCATACGCCAGGTCTGTTTCCGCTCTATCGATCGGTGGTAACCCCGTGTCGCTGGGACCCTCCGTTCCCGAGATATACGCAAAAGAGTCGAACCGTTTTTTCGGACGGCGGCCGTTTTCCGCTCGTAATGTTAAACCAATGGCGATCGTCTTTTTTAAGACGCTGCCGACGACGTCCCCGTCGGCGGATGGCAACCAAACTTTGATACGATGGTTCGATTCACCTAAAAAATACGCCCTCAAAATTTCATGCCGCTGCGCTGCACCGTTCCGGCGCTAGACACGCAAATAGCGATGACAGGTTTCGGCTGTGACCGACAACTTCAAATTTATAATATAGGGGGACTAGATGGCATGTTTTGCGCTATAACTTTATGTTTTGATTAAATTGGTTTTACGGATGCATTATGCTGGGTTAAAAATCGTTTTATTGGTATTATTTGGGTCCCTAGCCATACCCTACCTGCCCATACCCTACCTGCCCATACCCTGCCCTGCCCATGCCCAACTTCTATCCTATCCTACCCATCACCTAACCATACTCTGCCCTGCCCATACCCTGCCCTGCCCATACTCTAACCCTGCCCATACCCTACCCTGCCCATACCCTACCCTGCCCATACCCTACCCTGCCCATACCCTACCCGGCCCATACACAACTTCTACCCTATCCTACCCGTCCTTACCCTGCCCATACCTACTCTGCCCATACACTATTTAATACTCATACCCTAGATGGCCAGCTTTCAGTATATTGATCTGAGAGTAAGAATGCTTTGTTGCTGAGTCGATCCCTAACGGTACGCCAGCTCGTTAAAATGTAACATTCGCATCCCTCTCGGCGGTTGCCGGCTGGCCGAATGCTACCTAGGGACGAATTCGGGCGAAAAACTTCGTAGCTGACCAGCCGCGAACCATCCGCCTTCGGATTATGAGACAGGCATCTTATCCACTCGGCCGCGCTGTCAGCGAAAGAGCGTCGAGTATTAGACGAATATAAGGCACACGGTAATATTACCGCGCCCTGGCCGCGTTCAAGCCCGGCCGCCGCTCAACCGGTAAAAATGCGTCGAAAACGGTACAATGATTGCTCTGTTTCTAAGAGCCCTTGATGACTTTTTGAAAATATTTTGGGTGGATATTGATCAGAAAAGAGTGCTCTTTCAAATATTAAGGACTTTTAGCCATAAGTCTACGTTATCAAATATTATGATGTTGTAAAGGTAAGCGTGCCTGTTTCACGTAAAACTCGCAATTTGTAAGCGTTTAATTATAAAGATGTGCGAGTGAATGGCCAAAAATATAATATTCTGAAGAGGCCAGATCCTCTTTTAGTCCGTGAAATGCACCCCGTGTCATTCGAGTGCATCGTTTTCAAATGCCAACGTTTTTCCTGAAATGTGTAAAAAATGCCCGTTTTCTCGAGATTAGAGGCTATTTCTTTGCACTTGGTACATACCTAAGAAAAAAACTTCTTGCATACGATAGGCCCATCTCTTCTGTATCCATCAGTAAAAACCGCATGTCGCTGCGACTTACGGTTACCGAGATATAAGCTCGGGAAAGGAGCGCTGCAGGCCCGGTTTTCGCCCGTTGGCGGTTTTCGCCGGCCACGTGTTAAGCCTATGGGAGCACCCTTTTGCACGTGCCGACGGCGCACCCCTGGGCCGATCACCCCCAAATTTTAATACAAAGGCCGCCCACGCCCACAGATTCGGCATGCCAAATTTCACGTCGCTACGTGCCGCCGTTCCGACGCAATAAGACACATAAGGCATGACACACGGATGGAGAACGCACGGACGACTTATAATTCATAATATAGTCGATCTGAGTCGATCCCTAACGGTACGCCAGCTCGTTAAAATGTAACATTCGCATCCCTCTCGGCGGTTGCCGGCTGGCCGAATGCTACCTAGGGACGAATTCGGGCGAAAAACTTCGTAGCTGACCAGCCGCGAACCATCTGCCTTCGGATTATGAGACAGGCATCTTTTCCACTCGGCCGCGCTGTCAGCGAAAGAGCGTCGAGTATTAGACGAATATAAGGCACACGGTAATATTACCGCGCCCTGGCCGCGTTCAAGCCCGGCCGCCGCTCAACCGGTAAAAATGCGTCGAAAACGGTACAATGATTGCTCTGTTTCTAAGAGCCCTTGATGACTTTTTGAAAATATTTTGGGTGGATATTGATCAGAAAAGAGTGCTCTTTCAATATATTAAGGACTTTTAGCCATAAGTCTACGTTATCAATATATTATGATGTTGTAAAGGTAAGCGTGCCTGTTTCACGTAAAACTCGCAATTTGTAAGCGTTTAATTATAAAGATGTGCGAGTGAATGGCCAAAAATATATATATTCTGAAGAGGCCAGATCCTTTTTAGTCCGTGAAATGCACCCGTGTCATTCGAGTGCATCGTTTTCAAATGCCAACGTTTTTCCTGAAATGTGTAAAAAATGCCCGTTTTCTCGAGATTAGAGGCTATTTCTTTGCACTTGGTACATACCTAAGAAAAAAACTTCTTGCATACGATAGGCCCATCTCTTCTGTATCCATCAGTAAAAACCGCATGTCGCTGCGACTTACGGTTACCGAGATATAAGCTCGGGAAAGGAGCGCTGCAGGCCCGGTTTTCGCCCGTTGGCGGTTTTCGCCGGCCACGTGTTAAGCCTATGGGAGCACCCTTTTGCACGTGCCGACGGCGCACCCCTGGGCCGATCACCCCCAAATTTTAATACAAAGGCCGCCCACGCCCACAGATTCGGCATGCCAAATTTCACGTCGCTACGTGCCGCCGTTCCGACGCAATAAGACACATAAGGCATGACACACGGATGGAGAACGCACGGACGACTTATAATTCATAATATAGATATAGTCGATCTGAGTCGATCCCTAACGGTACGCCAGCTCGTTAAAATGTAACATTCGCATCCCTCTCGGCGGTTGCCGGCTGGCCGAATGCTACCTAGGGACGAATTCGGGCGAAAAACTTCGTAGCTGACCAGCCGCGAACCATCTGCCTTCGGATTATGAGACAGGCATCTTTTCCACTCGGCCGCGCTGTCAGCGAAAGAGCGTCGAGTATTAGACGAATATAAGGCACACGGTAATATTACCGCGCCCTGGCCGCGTTCAAGCCCGGCCGCCGCTCAACCGGTAAAAATGCGTCGAAAACGGTACAATGATTGCTCTGTTTCTAAGAGCCCTTGATGACTTTTTGAAAATATTTTGGGTGGATATTGATCAGAAAAGAGTGCTCTTTCAATATATTAAGGACTTTTAGCCATAAGTCTACGTTATCAATATATTATGATGTTGTAAAGGTAAGCGTGCCTGTTTCACGTAAAACTCGCAATTTGTAAGCGTTTAATTATAAGATGTGCGAGTGAATGGCCAAAAATATATTATTCTGAAG